>NC_137659.1:12813525-13336025 GCF_963422515.1 Blennius ocellaris
TAAAGGAAACCCTGTAGGCTTCAGTGAAAGCATGAGGCCTCAGTCATGTTTAGCATCACAGTGTTGTCAAATCTGGAAAATAATTCTAAATCCACGAGGAAAACAGGCCAATAAAATGTGATCGATATGGTCCAATTGCAAATAATGAGAGAATAAAATAAAGTTGGTCTGTTTTCATGTTAAAAAAAAAAATCTGAAAATGCTTCTTGAAAATCCCCTCCAGACATTTATCGAGAAACACTCTGCAATGAATAACAATTTGTGTTATGCTTTTTTTTTTCCAAAATGAGAAAGAAAAGGAAAAATCATAAAACATCTTTAATGGCCTCATTGGGAGATCCAGAGTCTTAATTTCTCTCTTTTATATACTCAACATTATAAAAGATGTGCTTTTTATGTTTTAAGAGCTGCCTTTTCGACCAGACTTCATCTTTTATATCAAACAAACCACAACTGCAGCTTCCAGGTGACTAAAATGTTCAACTCCCTCTGAACTTACATCATTCTGAACAATTAGCATCAAAATGTCAAACATCCAACAACTTAAGGTTTCAAATACATTGTTTCAAGTCAAACAACTTTTTCTATCGTGTAAATTAAAAGGCGACGTGAGAGCTGTTACTATGATTTATTTATTTCGTTACATGCAGTCCTGCGGCTTAACCATAGATGTGAGCAATATGACTCAGTAAAGAGCTCACAGATGGGCAGACTGACCCAACATGACCCAGTTTTAACTATTTGAAGGCGGTTTGTGGCAGTTTTATCTTTAAAGCTGCTGTGATCAATATTTCATATTTACAGTAGAGCAAGTGTATGAGAAAAAGGGCAAGTAGGGGTAAGAAACCCAGAGGGATCGATCACAGGCTTTGCAGTTCCTTGCAGCCTTTACAACTTACACATTTGGCATCATCAGATCAAGTGAGGATGAGTCCACAGCCCCCCTGCTGGCTTACGTTAACATTACAGCAACACACTCTGCCAATTTGCGTTTGATTCAACTTGTATGCAGAGGTTGAATGAGCGGAGTATGTTGTGTCAGAGAAACATATAATTCGATGATGTATTTATTTGATATAATTTGAGAGTTTTTTTTTTTTTCATTTGTCAATATCACAATGTGATTCACTTTTAATGTGGACCCCTGTGCAATAATCATGCTGTCTAATTGTGATATGCCGCACCTGAGAGATGAGATGGATTATCCCGGCAAAGGAGAATTGCTCACGAACACAGATTTAGACAGGTTTGTGAACAATATTTGAGAGAAATAGGTCTTTTGTGTTTATAGAAAATGTTTTAGATCTTTGAGTTGAGCTCATGAATAATGGGAGCAAAAACATAAGTGTTGCATTTATATTTTTGTTCAGTGTAAAACAAATTCAAAGGCTCAGACAAAGGTCTCATCTCTTTTGTTCAACTAGATTTCAGTGCTGCTTTCAAAACCATTAATCATACTATCTTACTACAGAAACTGGATTATGTCATTATGATTAAAGGAACGACCCTAAAGTTGCTTCGATCATATTTACAGTATTTGACAAATTCCACTTCGTTCATGTTAATGATGACTCTTCAACTCAAACTGAAGTTATTCATGGGGTTCCACAGGGCTCGGCATTAGGACCCATACTTTTCACATTATACGTGCTTCCTATTTATGAAACACTGCATTAACCATTAACTTCCATTACTTCCCATCTATCTATATATGAAAACAGATGACCGATGATACGATACAATCAAGCTGTCAAATTACAACTTTTTAAAAACTGATTAGCCGAACAGAGAGTCTAAAACTGTCTATTTGTGTTCATGAACACACAATTGATATAATCAAATAGCAATAGAGCTTTTATATCATTGAAAATCACTATTCATTTCACTGTATATCTGACTTTCAACAGGTCTGCTTCTACAATGGGAATTTCCAGCAGAGCAAGTCCGTTCTTTGCCGTAAGGGTTTAACCACAATATGGGGCAACATACACATCAAGGACTATAAAGTAATTAACTTCACTCTGCTGTTAATTTTATATAACCTCCAGACGTCGGCACAACCTATTTAACACCGTGTCAACCCTGAGCGTCACCCTGTCACGACTCAGCTTTGAGTCATTGTACAGCACAGTCTCAGGAGAAAGTAAATAAAGAAAAAAATGAAGGGCAAATAAAGAGACATGGAGGCTTCTCTCTCATATGTTCAACTCATGTAATGAGGGTCATAGTGCCCTGGGCTACCAAACTGTACAGACAGAAAAATAATTTAATTCATGAAGGAGGGCGGGGGAGTGGTAGTTTTTCCATATCAAAGAGGGTTGGGAGCATTTTGTTTGAGAGGCATTTTTTCAAATTCTACAAATTCATTATTCTCTTTTTGATTAAAATTCCAAGCGTCTGCCCTGCCTCTTTGCCTGACTTGAGCGCCTTGGGAGCTTTCCAGACAAAGGTACTGGATTCAGCTCCTTAAGGCAATTGCTGACTTCGAGTGTTAAGTGCAGCGGGAATCTCTGTGGATGAACTGTGCGAAAATGTTCAGACAGCAAATCCCAAATGCATTGAGAGGTTCATGTTCCTTGTACAGCTGCAAGAGACGGCAGTGTCTGACAGACGGCTTTATGTTTTAAGTTTGATCCTTTCTGTGTCACAGTGCTAGCCTCAGAGGGCTGCGACGGCCTTAGCGTGGCAACGATCAGTCCTCCGCAGGATTTCCACTCGCAAGAGCAAACGTCTATCAGATCAGACACATTAAGAAGCTAATTGCCCCCCTTGGGTTGGGCTGTTCAATTATTTGAGCCAGTGCACAAAATTCATTGAAGCAGGAGCAGGAATAAGAATAGAGGCCACGGCAAGGCGGACACATACAAGCATGGTCAGTAGCTTTGTAAACTCCGAACAGGCATCGCCACAGACAGCCTGTGGTTGTGCCGAGCTTCCAAGCTTTTCATGATTCTCCCCCTGTAAACAGGAAATCTCTGTGTGAAATTGCCAACTATAGAATTGCAATTACCAGCTACAGTTTGAGCTCGTTTTCTGAGCACATAACCTGCTAGCAACAATATTCTAATTTACTTTTGTCTTTCTCTTCAATAGAAAATTTAGCAGAAGGCCTAGACCAGATAAAAACCTCTTTCACCCATGAGGAAAGCCGTCATTTGCCATGCCATTGTTGATATTAAACCACACGCATTAGTCCGTATTATTCAGGAAGTCAAATTCTTTAAAAAAGATTGACACCTTCTTTTCAGGAAGGAAGAAAGAAAACCTTTATTACTCCTCTCATGGCAGCACAAATCGGGCTGGATGGTGTCCAAGCTGAGATGTATTGGCAGGTGAACATTTAATGCCATTCATTCTTCCCCAGCGAACACACAACAACAACAGACCCTGCCCCCTTTGAGCTCCAACAAATAACTCTCCTCTTCACAGCCAACGTGTGTCTTTATTTCCACACACAATTGAGTCATGATGGGATTACCTATTGTGTGTACAGCTGCAGTCACAGGATTAGGGATGATGGCAGAGAAAACACAGTTCAAACCAACTGCACAACACCAGGCACTGGCTCCACAAATAGCAAGCTTGGAAAGCTGCTCCAAGACCTGAGATCGTACCAGGAGTATTAGCAACCGATGATAACACGAGCTTCCTCTCAGAAAGAGATGGGCTCTGATGACAGACTGAGAAAGACATAGTAATATGTCACAGTGTGGCTGCAATGTCTTGGATGTACTCCTGAATGACTGCATAGCATGTGCTTCAGAGTTCTCTTGCTCGCGTGAGAAGACAACAAGGTTCCACATCACAGCCTGTCAGCCTCCTCCTCTCTGTTGTTCATACCTTTTGTGACAACAATCGTGTATTTGTGACGGTGGGTGTGTGTACACCGGTGTGTGAGAGCACGGGAGGCAAGTGACGCATGTCAGAAGTGACATGTGATGACTGGGGTTTGCAAGGCACACCATTATCGCAACTCTCGCACCTCAGGCAAGTAACGTGTGTGTGTGTGTGTGTGTGTGTGTGTGTGTGTGTGTGTGTGTGTGTGTGTGTGTGTGTGTGTGTGTGTGTGTGTGTGTGTGTGTGTGTGTGTGTGTGTGTAAGCCTTGATAACAGGGTGCACCTCGTGTTCACGTGCAGCCTTGTAAGACAGAGCTGCACATCTCCGCTGGCAGATGGGCCAACCCCCCCCCCCCCCCCCCCCCCCCTCAATACCGGTGAAGCAGCTCAGCCGGCGTCATGGGAACAATGACTCGCAATGCTGTTATTACACCTCAGTACAAAGTGGTAATTTACTGTAATTCTAGTCAGTGTCACAACAGCGTTGATGTGCCTTTCAGAGTGCCGTCATATTTTTCAGACGCTGCGAGCTACCAGAGGAGACAGTTTTTATTTTAAAGGGGTGATATGCGCTCATGACACCAACGACCCCCGTGAACTGGAGCCATGCTGAGAGGCAGAGATGTCAAATGCGGTTGGTGATCGGCAGGGACAGCGTCCAGACGTCCCGTGCCAGCATAAAAACTGTGATTGCTGTGCATTTGTGTGTCTACACCCCCTCTGAAGAGTGATGGAATAATTGACAGAGGGAGGGGGGGGGGGGGGGTTTGCCGAGGGAGACACAGTGACTCACATTTTAGATGGGAAGGGTACTGAGGGGGCAGAAGAGGACTGAGAGTCACTCATTATCACACATGTGCCCACATCATCTCCCTCCCTCATTACAGCCAATGCCACCCACATTCCTAAGAGCACACACACACACACACACACACACACACACACACACACACACACACACACACACACACACACACACACACACACACACACACACACACACACACACACACACACACACACACACACACACACACACACACACACACACACACACACAAATATAAAGCCTCTACATCAGTGTGTCAGAGGAGCTTATCCATAATGGGCAAAGCAGGCGGTAGCAGTGAATCAAGCACTTACCCAGAGCAGCCATCCTGTATAATACAGTGCTCACAGTGAGAGCAGACATTCAGAGAAAGTGGTTAAAAGCTTGTGCAAATTATCATGTTTCAGCGTCTATGTCCTGATGGCGGCTTTCTTGCAGTGACAGGCCACAGTGTGCTGTATTCAACAATGGGGATTTCACGGATTGAATACAAAATGTCTATTTTCAACTGGCTTTGATTGGGTCAGTCAGTCACTTGCAGGCATGTGAGTTATAATGAGCAGGCTCCTATAGTGTTGCTGCCAAATAGTGAAAGTGAGCGACCAAGTGAACGTAGCTGGTTAAGATTTTCTAACGTCTATCCCGCCTGCAGTGTAGCAGCAGTGTGATGCCGCTTATTCTCCACACAGATAAAAAAGCTTTGGCGTGCAATTACTAAATTAGTCGAGAAATTAATTTCAACTCACTGAACTGACACAGAAACGCACTGAACTGCTAATCTGGGAGCAGGAGGGCTAAAAATCCTCTGGAATTTAAAGTTTAATGGATTAATGATGTCAAGGCTCTCAAGTGGATAGGACTGTAGCACAAAGTAACTCTGGAGGAATTAAATTGCTTATGGGGTCTGTCAGAAAGCAAGCTAAGGAGTCTTTTAGTACAGTAGCAGCTTCAATGTGCAGCAACCAGCATCTGCTGTTGGCTATGAAGCCTAAACTACGCCATGATATTGTAATCTTTCATTCCTCTTGCATTGGCTGGCGTTTACTTGTTTACAGGATTTGTGAATGGCTTCAAGAGTGAGTGACACAATGGCATCTCACAGTATGACATAACCAATTTTTTTTGTAAAAAGCCCACACACAGGGAGAAATGTCATGGAAGGGCACCTATATCATCACTGATCACTCTTATTAGTCATGACCAAAGACTACCAAATAAATAATTTCTGAATTGAAATAATAATTTTAGCTGAATGTACTTCACTACACAAAGTTGCTAGCATACCTATAACATTCACTGAAAAATGTTTTTCTATATGTTAAAAAAAAAAAAAAAAGCCTGACGATCTCAGTCGGACCGAGTACGAGCACATGAACAAGGCAACTACAAGAGTGTAAACATGCAATTACAAGGATGTGAGCATGTAGGTTAAGAGAGAAGGCTACTCCAAAGACACCACAAAGGTTTATGAAAAAGCATGAATCTGGACCCTGTAAGCTGAGCGACTTGGGGCCGATGAAAGAACACTGGACATTGTAGCAGTTTGAGGGTTTGCTCACTCTTGACCTGTTTACTTCTCAAATAATGTGTTGAATATTATAACTTGATGAGACAACCAAAATGTGTACAGTCACCATTTAAACAAAAACAAATAATTTGATGAATCCTATATAATGTGGAACTGAATGTCCAATACAATAATGAATAAAAGGAGACAGTGAGATGATGTGGTAGTTAGGAGCATGAAAAAGCAAGATGTATAACGTACATGTGAAATGTGTTTACGTTCTGTGAGTAAATCCAGTAAATACTTTCTTCCAAGCAAAAACAGTGACAATGACAACAAAAGTTTTTCTGAGGCTCAGCCAATGCTGAGTAGATAAATATGAATAAGTTTATCTTCAGAAGGTTTTTTAGCTGCTGAATTATGTCAGCATTGTCGGAATAGTGACAATTACAAAGAATATTGAAACCCGGCGGAAACGACAAAAATGTATATGTAATCAGAATAAGGGAGAAGCTGGGATTTCATGGTACAGGGCAAACAAGATGATTTTAAGCCAATTTTAAGGATGACTTGAATAGCTGCCAAGATGTTTGATTAAAAAAAACAAATCAACCTTATGCTAGTGTTGTGACAAAGAATGTCAGGGGATCAGCAAACACGAAACCAGTAATAACTGTGTGGAATTGCATGGTAAATTAGCTATATCAGATTGTGATTTACTCACTGAGGCATGTTCTTAATTTTTTTTCCCCATAGCAATGACCTGTAAGTAATAAAAAAAATTAGCGGGGCTCACAACAGTGATAGGTCATCTTTATCCATCTCTTCTGACACAAGAAACATGCAGCACAATAACCAAACCGTGTTGCACACACATGGCTTTGTATGCCCATTAGTAAGACCTGCAGGGACTTATTCTTCTCCACCAACCTCTTGTTGTAGCCTCAAACCAAAATAATCATCCTTCATTACACTATGCATGAGCCGAGGGCTGACATGGCATTAACAAGAGCTGATACAAGGTTAGTGGATATGAACTCAACTAACAACATCCTCCTGCAGAACCGCAAACTAAAGCTGCAGAGAAGTTTAATTACGGTGGTCTCAGAGAGCACTGTGGGGCTCTGTTTCACTCCAGATACATATCAATTAAGGTATTTTTAGTCAGGTTGCTGCTCTTGAGAGCAAACCTCTCTTTTTATCAGCCATGTGAAGAAAAGTAATTTACTTGGCATATTTTGGGGATGTTGAAAGTTCACTTGGTATGTGAAATTAGCATCTTTCACTCAAAGACTAAAAACGCAGTGCCAAAACTGTGATGGACCACTGCAGGAAAGATTTGGAGTTGTTCCACTGATGGGATATGGGAGACTGCCAGAGAGGATATGAAGCATCTGTATTCCAAGGTGACTTCCCCAGGCAGGTTATAACCATAGCAATTAAATGAAGCTGTACTGATGTGAAAGAAAAAAAAAAAAACTGAGGATAGCACCAGCTTTTCTGCTGGTTGATGTATGATCATAGTGCTTTGGTTATTTCTTTCAAGCTGCAGCATATTTTATACCCATTGGACAACTAAACAGTCATTTTCCAATATAAAATGTGTGTAATAATGAATCTCCCAACGAGTGATCCCACCGTCTCATGCAGCCGATTTGAACGCTGACAGCCTAATCAAATAAAGAATGTGTGGAAATCATAAATCACTCCCAATCCTTTAATTAATATGAAGTCTTGGGATAAATTGTATGGAATAAAAGCGTGTTAAAAATTGTATTAAATCCAAAAGTTGGGTCTTTTTCTATGAAGCATTGGTGTGTGCTGGAATTGGAATCCATAGTTTACTTCTGGCTGAACAAATATTTGCCTTCTGGAAATAGTTAAGCTCACATTTGCTTTTGACTAAATCTTAATGAATACCAAATATGTGAAATTGTAATGTATTTATGGCCATGTTAGCCACAGGTGAGTGTCATTTTTTTTTTCTTCCCCCAAAAATGTCACCAAACATAACAAATCCCATGTCATCATTACCATGATGGTAAAAGTTTTGTTTTATTTTTATATATGTTTATAGTGTCCATAGATAATTTTGAGAATTCTGTTAACAGCTCATAAACCCAGCTAAGAGGAGCTCTGCAATGAAACTTCATATCTATAAGACTGCTAAGAAGTACCAAAGGTGGGTCTAAACCATTTCAAAAGAGTTGGGGTAATTAAAAAAAGTGCAATTGTCAAGTATGTTCAAAATCCCCTCTAAATTAACAAACATGTTGCTCTGTATCTGCTAGATCTGCAAAATGCAGCACTTTCACAAGATATCCACACATTTTGAGTGTTGCCTTGACACAACTTTGTATTCAGCCTTGTAAACAGTGCAAGAAACAGTCTCATTAAGTAACTGAAAGTATAACTCTCTCCTTTTAAATCATTAAATTTTCCTTCATGTTTAAACAAAGAGTAATGGGTCTAAAGTTGAAGTTAACTCGGGGTGATTAGAGGGTAAAATCTCATTAAGAGCAGCAGCATTCTTCGCATTATACATTGGTAAGTTGCATCTCAGTTCCCCGTTTGGTTGGGAGGAAAAAAAATAAATCTTTCTGAAATGAGCAGAGAGGAGACACGTATCAGACAAACACAACCTTGCTCCGGGGAGAAAACACACAGTCGACCTGGTCCCTCTAATTCCTGTTGCGTGCCTTTCTCACCTGGCAAGTGTTTCCTCGGGGGAGGTGACAGAGGTCATGAGCAGAGGATGGTAGTCCTGATGTGAAAGCAGAGAACCCCCGGGGGACAAAGTATGACAACCACCAACACCACCATCATCATAATCATCACATCTTCATCTGCAGAACCCTTCCCAATTGTGTGTAACCATGGTGACAATCATGGAACTCGCCCTCGTCAGGGTCAGTCCAACGGCCTTCACACCTCCACACACATTGGAAGAAAAGCTACTTTGTATGCGAATAAGAAATTCATAAGACAAAGTCCTCCTTATCCAACACCATGAACATATATTTAGCCTTCCACTCACAGCTGATGCTGTGTGCCACATGCGTAGAATAAATCATTAGTCCATAGAAATTTAATGCCGCACTTGAAACACAAAAGCTCTTTGTGTGGAAGCACATTTTCACAACTGGGTTTTCGTCCGAGTCTTGAGTAGACGGTAGCCGTCAGGGACAATACACTCAGACCTACAACAAGTGAGAAAAATAGCAGCCAGAGCTGACATTTTCTTTCTGCCTTGACACACACCATTTTCCCTTGACTTTCCCCTCACACGTTACATAATTTTGTGCTGTTTGTTATGCCATGAATTACAATTACAAAGGCAGTTACACAAGAGGCTCATATTAATTTAAATAGTAATTAGCACATAACAGAGGCACATGAGACCATGCAGTCATTGCCTATATTACTGCAGCATCAGAATGTCTGCTTAGCAACAAAGCAGCCTCAGTGGTGATCATTGAATCATAAAGTAATGCTGTTTAAACGAAAAACAGAAATTTGAGCTTAAATAAAACAGCTTTCACTTCGGGGCTCTGGTATGTTTCCTTTTCAGTCCTGTTTCAGTAATAATTTATCGGAACTGTTGTTGGACAAAGCTGCTGTTCACAGGCATGAGAAACGCTTTGTGGCCAGTAAATTGAACCAGGCCACAGCTTTTAAAATATTGGCATTACATCCTAGTATGTTGGTGACATTTGTTACCAGAGTGTGTGGGGGAGCGCTCAAGGGAGGGTTCATGATATCAACCTCTGGCCAGCACTTAATACCTCTGCCTGGCTGCACTGTAGATCATATACTAGAGTCTCTGCCCAGTGCGAGTGGGTGAGACACGAGTCACACTAAACACATCAACATTTACCGGAAACACCTTTATTTTTTGTCGTTTTGTGCAAACATTTAAGGTTTAAGGTAAACCTCATCATAGGAAATTGTGAAATCATTGCATCAAGATCCTGGTCCGAGCCAAGGCGATGGTGTTTTCTTTGGGAATGCTTGATCCCTCCTATAATGCAAAGACTTGCTTGTCAAATTAAGTGACAGGCATAAATTGTTTATAGATGTGGATGTATGCATGGATGCTTTATTGCATCCCTGTATGTCTTTACCCTGTGATGGAGTAAAGACCTGTATATGTAGGCCTGCCTTCCATACAGTATCAGAAGGGAAGGGCTCTAACACCTTGAAACTATAGCAAGGATAAAGCAGGAACTATGGATAATTTATATAGTTAGAGATTTAGAGGTTAGCTTAGCAAGTCATTGCTAAAGTAACAGGATGCCCAACAAGCTTAGGGCTCAAGAAACAAAAGGATGGCTGGATGGGTTGCTGGATTTAACTCAACAGCAGACCATGAACCGCAGACTTTACTCACTACAATGGCGCCATCACTCATAGTTTCTGCCCATGGTTAGCACTTGGAGCATGGTGGAAATTACTGCAAAGGCGCAGTTAATTATAGTTTCTTCTTTAATAATGATGAACAACTGCTGCCTTCAAGTGCTGCTACAGTGGATTCTAATCTGCATATTTGACCTGGTACAAGTTTAATACTTGATGCCCTTTAAGGCACAACCCACGGTGGGATTCAGGATCAGGGGGATTCAGATCCTGACCTTCCAGTCACAAGCAAGCTGCTCTAGGCCATCATTGCCCCTCGTAAATTTATTTTACAAGTAACTCGCAAGGTAGAGTGTGTTCCTAGATAATTATGTGAAAGACAGGTTGGACTGGTTTCTGGTCCATCATGGCGCGCGCGCACACACACACACACACAAATAAATCAAACCAGGCTGTGATAGGAGATGGATGGACAGCAGCATTTGAATGTTAATGTGAAGGTAAAGCCCATTTAAATTCCATCCATCCACCTTCAACGCCACCAGGTGAAGGCAATGCATATCCTCCAGTGACGCACAGGGGAACTATTGTGTCAACAATCACTCTCAAACATGTTTCTTAGACTACTGGAGAAAACTGAAGAACACCAGGTAGGTAAAACATGTTAAATCTACATAGACAGACATTCAGTCTCAAACTGGGGATGTAGTAGCAAGCACTCCACAACTTTTGCAATCTAATGAATGATCAATTCAATTTGTGCAATGACTTTTAATGCTTGCTACCCTGTATGATGCTGAACAATTGTTTGCAGAGGTATTTCGAGAAGCTGCAGACCGCCATGCTCTTCTGGTGACATCAATATGTGCCAATGAGTGTTTAAAAAAATAAATAAAAATGCATTGTCCATAAACAAGATCTGATTGAAAAAATAATGAAGAGCACCATGAGATATGGTCTTAAACATTTTTGCAGAGACAGTGTAGTAGTCAGAGGTGCACACCGTATAAGGTCACCTTTGGCATCTGGGCTGTGACTCATTCATCAGCATCGGAAAGGTTAGGCTACATGCTTCCATGAAAGTGCACGTCATGCATGATCATTCTTTACTCCAGGCTGAATGGTGTGCATCCTCTCCTGTATTTAGTCAACATGTCACATCTCATCTGTGTGGGAGTGTGTCTCAGCTGCATCTCACTCATGCGGGCCTCGCGTGAGAGCACAGTGTGACCCAGTGAATGTTGACTCAATATTGTATGTCCACGTCTGCTGCACTCTTGCCACACGGATGTGGGATTCCTAACTGTGTGTGTGAAAGCATATCCATTATTGCCCCTCACACACCTAGGCTTCTGTGTCAGATGGGCAGCTCACAGCGAGCGCCTCATGTTTCTGTGTCGTATCAGACGGCGGCAAATCTCAGATGACAGGAGGGCACAGAAGGAATAAGTCCATGAAACATTAATCAGAGGCTTCCCTGGAGGGAAATGTTATTCATATGTGATGTTATTCATCTCCAAGCAAAGACTTATCAAATGTGGCACGTGTGCAGGAGCTTTTTTCAATGGCTACCTCACTCCTCAACACCGGGCTTAATCACGGGCACATGGGAACAGGACCTCAGTGACAGTAGGCTTACTGGGGGTAAGGCATGGCCGAATTGATTTCGAGTGGCTGCCAGCGTCTTATCGGCCTCTTGCTAAGCACCCTGCTAAACGGCCCTGTCAGATTGCCATTGTAGCCCCAACACGTGCAAGATTTAGCTGCTTTTAAATCACAAATACAAGTGTGTTTATATTGGCCAACAGTGAACAAAAAGGACAACAAAAAGAGGTCATCGAAACATAATGGAAAGAGCAGCTTAAAGAAAAAAAACTGGAATAAGGATCCATGAAGACAGTGGAGGGAAATTGGATGGGAGAATCTATGACAGATACTGTAAATCTGCATTTAATGCCACGGTCTCAAATGGTATCCGCAGAACATCAAAGAATCCCCCTTCTCCTCCCCTCTCCCCACAACAACAACCAAAAAAAAAAAAAAAAAAAAAAAAATCTAAGAAAGCAAAGCACTCAGAGGATTATTCTCCTCCAATCACATCGCTCACTCTGACGGGATTCTCACCCCCCCACAGCCGGAGAGAAATAGAGGAAGCTCGTAGACTAAGAGCAGGAATTGGAGCTGTGCGTGGAAAAATAAGATAAAATAAAAGGTACAGAGAAAATGAATCAGTGAAGATGAGACGTGAAGGTTGGACTTTTCAGCCTTCAAAAGCACAGAAGGGTATTTAGGGCCTACAAGTGGAGACACTTGAAAAGCTTTATCCGCACACGAGTGGGTGAACCTTGTGATCTCAACAATGACCAGCCCATTCCTAAAGAGCACCCAATCTGCATAGAGTATGAATCTTTAATACTAGGATTGCAATCGGCGCATTGGGATTTTATCCAAAGGAAACCAAGTCCAAGCAGCGTTTTGATCCAATTTTGACCCAAATGTTTTCTGCTGCATTCTGACTTCAGATCACCACACACACACACACACACCTTCCTTTATCCAGTCAGAATATCACTCTACAAACAGAATATTCATGTGAGGTGTGAATGGGCACATTTTCAGGTGGGAACTTCAAAAGAAAATCATATTGGTGGGAAATGGAAGAAACGAGTCATTAAAAAAGTTATTCTATCAGAGAGGCAACACAGGCTGAGAATCCTGATCCATGAAGGGCATGAGCAAAGGCTCCAAGGAGCATAATTTCTCTCTCCTGGCATAATTTACCTGTTTTTGGTCTGGTTTATACCCACATCTTTTCACGCCCTCAAGGTTTACGTTTTTTGTGTTCGCACTTTGAGTTTAAATCTCTTGAAACAAAGAATATTTTCAGCCTGAAAAACTCATGTTTTCCTGTCTTTTTTTTTTTTTTTATGAATGCAAATGAACCGAGTCAGAGCCATACTATCACAAATATAATGTTGTCTAATGCTCTTCAATTCTGGACTCTTAAAGAGACGGACCTCTGTGGGCGTGTTGTACTATATGGTACCAGGATGTTCCCAACGGATCCTTTTTGTCCCGTTAGTTAGGTCAGTGTGATTCCTCCATAGGACCTTGTGCATCAGTGAGCTTCAGCTGCCAGTGACCCTTCACTGGTTCACTGCTTTCCTTCCCTGGGCTACTTCAGATTGATACAGAAGAGGGACGACTGAGAACACGAGCTACTCTGAACCAATCATGTAGCCATCACAATTTGACCTTTGTCAAACTCACTCTAATGTTTGTACTTGCCCATTTTTCTTTGCTTCCAACTCATAGACTTTGAGTACGGCATCTCCACTTGCTGAACAATAAATCCCACCAACAAATGAGAGGCTTGATAAAAAATTAAAGATAATTAGTGTTAATTCACTTTAACTGTCATAACGGTTATATTGTTATGGCTAATCAGTCTATAAACACATGATGTGTGGGATTTTTGACAACTGAAAGGCTGATGATGCACAACCATGACTGTCATGTATTTCCCACAAACATTCAAAATCTTCATGTCGACTCAAAGAAGGGTTGGGGGGGGGGCTAAAATCACATGATCAAATGAAAATATTCCTCACATTCTGTGATGATCTGAACATTTACCCAAACAGATGAATAGATTATTTGATTTTCTGTGCGATGCAAGAAACAGCCACTGCCTGCCAAAACTGACACCAACCTTCAGTTGCAGCCCTCCAAAATCTTACACATTTGGAAACTCCTCACTTCCATGTGCTGGGCTAAATGTGATGATTATTGTGGAACTATCTTCACCACCTAAACACTCCTAAAATGTACAAGACATTTCCTTGATTTAGTCGATTTTTAAACGTTTGCTCCTCACAGCAATCATTCAATCAAACTGCAGCATTTCTGTAGCAGTATTGATCTATTTGTTGGCCATTTTTTAAGATGACAGTGATGATACTTGCCCACATGATCCCCTCTCTAAAGGAAAGTGTGCACCTTTGCCTGATAAATCAATAAAACCTTTCAAGTGCCTCAGTCTCTACAATCCAAACAAGATAACCCCAAAAGCCTGATATTTGGCTTATCATCAGGAAACAGCATCAACTTCCAATCGCAGATGCAGATTATATAAAATTCTACGTATGCATGAAACCACAGGAAATGGATCACTTTGTTCAACTAAAAACATGTCTTAAAGACATAAGGGTCTGGATGAGCTGTAGTTGTGTCCTTAAAAAACAGATAACAGAAATTGTTGTAATTTGGCCCCAAACACAAGAAAAACAAATGATCTAAACATAAAACCATACTGGACGGTAATATTCTAAGTCATTGTCCCGACATTGAGCAGGTCAGTAAGGCTGCTTTCTTTCACCTATGAAATGTCACTGAAATCAGGATCATGTTGGCTCAGGTCTGAAATCAATTCATGCATTTATAACTTATACAGGTCTATTGTAATAGCTTAGCAGGGGTTAAAAAAATAAGGATAAAAAAAAAAAACCTCTTCGAAAATCTGTAATTGATGCAGCAAGAATATTGACAGGACAAGAACAGACATCCCAACTCTCCCACATCCGTGTCTCTATTAGTTTGCTGTACATTCCAGATTCTAATTTAAAAGCCTTATTTGCAGCTCTTAGCATTAACAGCTCCATTATGACTTAAAGAGCAGCGAGTTAATAATATGGTAGCAGCCAGCGGACGCTCAGGGTGCATTGTCAGACCTACTAATGCCTGCACAGATGACTGAAAACACATCAGAAGTATTTGTGATAAATAAAATGACATTTATGTGTCAAAAACAGTTCACGCTTCTTAAAATCAGAGGCATTTAGAAAGCAGGACGACATTCCCGCCCAGGGTCAAGAGTTCATTTCTCTGTGCCTATAACACAACAGACACCTGTGTGCCAAAAGCAAAAGAGCACACATACTGTAAGCAACATCATCTGAGAATATCCTTTCCATAACAGACCTCGGATAAAAGCAGAGTGCCCGGGAAAAGAGGATTGCAGCCCTGCATTTACAGATAATCTTTGAGATGAGGCAGGGCAAAGAGAAACCTAGGAATTCTGTTAACAAAATGAAAGGAGGAAAAAAAAAAAAAAAAAGAGCATCATGCACGCTTATCTCTGAGAGGCTCCTGCTACCCAACCAGGTCAGATGAATAAAGAGGTTTTAACCTAATTTCTCACATCCAGCTCTCTGACCATGCCTGACCACAGTAAGAGACGCTGCATAGCAAAGTGCAATAATCCAGTTTTCCAACATCCGAGAAGCTGTACGACAAATGCTTTTTGGTTGAGGCTTGACATCAAAGGAGTCTATCCTCAAACGCAGTTCCGTTCAGCACTTTGTTTTACAGAACACACTTCAAATATGCACAACTGTACAAGTAACAACTGAACCCAAACAGGGATAATAGTGACGGCAGCTTCGCTGGCTTTAAAGTGAAAGCTGTAAATGAGTTCATGAAGTGGAGCGCAGCATTATCCCTTGAACTCATTTACTTCTATCCCAAGTGATGACTCATCACATGCAAAATGATTGTGACTGGAGATGAAAAACTCATCCTGTGGTTTTACTCAAAGGTGACACTGCCCCCTACGGGACAGAGTGAGTAATCATTTATATAAGAAAAAAGGTTACTGCAGTTCAATCTTTCAGTACCTTCTCTTTCAGATATAGGGGAAATTGTTATATTTATTGGAATATAATAGAAATGTTGAAAATAAACTGAAAATTATATAAACAGGCACCATGAATGTGGAACATTCAAATAACTTTTAAAAATCTTAAAAGGTGTGTGATCTTTGTACTAAACTGATTCACGAGGCACAGCTCATCATTTGTGTGTGCAGCCTCATCTGGAACACATTATCACCTTTTTAAAGGTTGAGATGATTTGCTGAGTGAACCTCCGATGGGGAGAATCAATGCAAAACCACTCAGCCAATCGCGTGAGAGTGTGAATGTCAACGACACCTAAAAGATGCTGCTGCGACCAAAGTATCAGTCAATTACCGTGAACATCCAGTAAATGAAACTCGCCTTTTGGCACTCGACCACACAGTGTCAGCACAGAATAATACGTTTTAGTTTTACTCTCCTGTATTCACTGTTATTACGCAGTACCTGAAAGTTCTCCCAAGGTCAGCAGAGGAACATCACTCCTGAGGTCTGGAAGGCAGTTGATGTTTTCAGTTGTAACCTCAAATCAATTTTAAATTAGTAATAGCGGGATCACCCGTAATAAGAATTCGGCTCAGATCTGCAGCAGAAGTACAAAGTGCTGGTCTTAAGTTATGTGTGCATGCTCAGAGAACAGTGATTTCTCACAGGTTACACCACAAACTGAGGTATTTAAAAACCAAGGTGTATCAAATACGACGGAAAGAATACAAATGTTTAAATAATAAGAAATACACTGCGCTACAGACATGGTAAACTGCCCATTGCTTTTATGCAGGGTGTCAGTGAGGGACAGATAGGTAGCGGGTAGTGCAGTCGGTGCTACTTACGGGAGTTTCGACCTTGCCTACGTCAGACCTGGGCTCAGCTGGCACCGGCTGTCACGACCTGGTTAGCCACCCCCCCCCCCCCCAGACAAGAAAGGCAAAGGGAGTAAAATCCTGACAGAAAATCAGGAATGGACCCCTTAAGGCAGTTGGTGGAATGTTGTGACACTCCTGCAGATGTGTTGACACCAACTTTACCAGCTCGTCCTTGCTGTTGGGCACCACAGGATCTCCATAACCTTCGCCCAGGCCTGTACCCTGGAGAGGTCACTACGACACAGGAGACTGCACTTTCCATTGGCGACCACACCCTGGAGGTCGTCGACAATTTCACATACCTGGGCTCCAACAACCTCCTTCTGGATGCCAAGCTGAAGGTGCACATTGGCAAGGCCACAACAGCTATGGCTCATCTCACAAACAGAGTTTGGGGTAACGCCATGCTGACGACCAACACAAAGGTGAAGGTGTATCAAGCATGTGTGCCGAGTGCTCTTCTCTATGGAAGCAAAGCACGGACCTTTTACTCCTACCAAGAACGCAGACTCAACACCTTCCATCTGCGTTGCCTCAGATGACTCCTGGGCATCACCAGGCAAGATCGCGCCACCAGCAACGACGTCTTGGCCCAGGCAGGGATACCCAGCATGTTTGCCTTGCTAATGCAGAGACGACTGCGCTGGCTGGGCCACGTCTGCCACATGGATGACGGACGCATTCCAAAAGACATTCTTTATGGCGAGTTGGCCACTGGCTCCAGACCTACAGGGTGGCCTGCACAGCACTATAACGATGTCTGCAAGCGGCACCGATCCAGTGGACCTGGAAACGGCATCCTCAAACCGCATCGGTTGGCGGTCCACCGAACCAAAAAAATCTGAATTAAGAAGAGAGACCAGATGGGAAGAACGGCAGCTCAAGAGACAGCAGAAAATACACCCAGCACCTTCCAGGCCAGCACATTTACCTGCAGCGACTATACAATTACAATAATACAATTCCCCATTAACCTCATCGATCTTAAGATGAGCATAGTGAATCCACAAAAATGTGCCATTGTGATTTTTTTTTTTTTTTTTTAAATATCCCAGCATATTCTCTAGAAGCCCCGGATAGATAACATATAATTATTATAATTATTTGTATGAAGCTGAATAGGTTTGTGAGTTTGGGTAGATTTGTGCAGCATTTTGTCAACGTGCTGTGCTTATGAGGTCAACAGTGACAAACGATACTCACAAGAGAAAAGCTTTAATGAAAAACTGGGAAGACGCATTTTTAGGATTTGAAGTACAATAAAAACAAACGTCTGACAAGAAGTGAACAGTGAACATGACTCGACAACAAAAGGAACAGAGATAATAAATGGATTGTCTCATGTTGAAGCGTAAAGCTGCCTCCGGATACAGAAATGAACGGCCGTCCTCTTCTGGAAAAGCGTGTAGGAAGAAGAGTTTTCAGTCGCTTTGAGTCAGACAGGACCTGAGAGTGTTGCAACCTTCCCAGAGCTCGGCTGTGGTTTTCTCTTCATAATGTCTTGTATGGTCGAAATGGGCAACGTTTCACTTTTGCCCCCCCGACGAGCGTGAAGCAAGTCCACCACCGCACAGCTGGGCTTAGGACGCCTGCGTCTTAACGCCCGCTTCTCCGCTCGCGTCTTCGGTGGGGGGAGACCGTCACAGATTCGAGAGCAGGCGGCAGTGATGCCACAGAAAGACGGGTCGTCTGAATGTGAAGATCCCTCTGAGCTGCCTTCTGACGGCGAGTCTCTGAAAGTAGGTTGAAGAAACCTTTTTGACAGGAGTGTGGGGTTTGTGATGACCGGCACTCCGTTACATACAACGGCGCCGTTACACAGTCCAGGTGCAGAATGAAAGGAGGGCTTCAGAGTCTCCACTTTCTCCAAGGGCTTCATCTTACGACGTCTCTTCTGCTCATGGAGATCAAGCAAGACAAACAAAGAAAAAGAACACGGCGTGCTTTAAACTGTCAAAGCTAATTTTTTTACCCTTCACATTTAAACTTTTACACACCTTTCTATTTCCTGGACAAAGACTCTGGGTCTCCTCTGGGTGCAGCACATCTGGGCCTGATGCACAAAAGAAAATTAACATCTATTCTTTGAAGTGATCAATTGTTTTGTCTTATTTGATTTTTTTTATCAACTCCTCTTCTGGTACAAGCTTACCGTCAGCGGTTGCTAACTGGAGAGACTCAGAGTGGATCAGTGGATAAGATGCACTCCTTTTCAGGCCTTTCTCATCACAGGAAGAGAACTGCCTATTAAGGAAACGGTAAAGTAATGGTTGAGGGGAAAGGCTTCATGCAGCGTCTTCATTAAGACATTAGTCACGGGAGCGCGATCATGAAACTTCCAAGCTGCGATGTTCCCGATGAATAATTGTATCAATAAACTGGCCTAATGAGTGCAGTCCATTTGAGAGACTGTAACCTGCGCCCATTAACCATATTGGCCGTTAAAGCCTACTTTGAGTGCATGGTTATAGCTGATATTTCCACTACAACTTTGTCTGTTTTCCATCATGCAACATTAAAAAGCCTCCTACCTCTCAGGACAGCAGTAGGTGTAGCTCTTGGGTATGGGCGGCTCTGGTTCTGTGGTGGGGGAGATGGTGGAGATGGAGCAGTGGTGCGCACATAGCAGAAGGCCGAGACTTAAGCACAGCAGAAGGGACAGCAGCAGGTAATTCTGCCTGTCTGACACCTGCAAAACAGCAAATTAGAAGCCCATTATCAGATCAGCCACCATCGAACTTGCTAGGTGGTACATAAACGTGACAGAAATCACTGTGCAGCATTGATACAACTTTAATTACAATGTCACTGGAACTACAATTAACAAACAGCTTGTCGTATATTGTACTTTCTCTTTAGGCCTCAAAAATGAAACGCTAAATCGGAATTCAGTTCATTAATTAAAATAGATCACAGCATGAAAGATTGTCCTTGTGCGTCACAACCTCGCGGGCAAGAGCGCCCGTGCCTAATGACTCGGCCCTGGGAAATGACTAAACCTACTCAGTTTGATCACCCTTAAAATCCGCTGATTACATATGAAGGCTTTGTGCCCGGAGCGTTGTATCTACCTCAGTCTGCAGCTGGCTGACTCTGACAGACAGGTTGAGAACCAGCTGAGTCATATTCTCCAACTGGCCCTGCAGCATCTGAATGGATTCAGTCTGACGTTGGTCCTATGGGGGGGGGGGGGGGGGGGGGGACAGGACAATAAATTAGTTATTACAAAAAAGCCATTTATTTAAAGGTGCCTTTCAAAACACAAGGTCAGTGAAACGTCGCATGTACAAAAATTCACATCGTTGAGAAAATGATGTTCGCTCAACAGATGTTAAAGGAAATGCTTGCATCCATACATATGCGAGAGACTCGCACTGCAGCAGCTCTCTGGATTTACCTGCTCCTCTGCTAGTCTCGATGTGTTCTGAAGTTTAATTATGGTTTTATTGAAGGCCTTTTGCATCTCTTCCATCTGCTTCCGGTACCTTGCATTGAAATTAAAAAGGTGCAAGTGTTACAATCATCCGGCCAATTGTTCACAAACCAATAACTAAATAAATACATGTAAACTTGTATTGCCTCACCTTTGGCTGAGCTGCTCCAGATAGCGCCCGCTGAGAGACATGTTCATCTCCAGAGCCTTGATGCGGTTGTTGAGTCTCATGAACACCGACTCTTTTTGGCTGGAGCCGTGCACCGTGTTCCCGTTCTGCTCCGTACCGTTAGGCGGCTCTGCGTAGATGTCTGAGAGGGACGGTGGGGCGGACGAAGTAGGAGTTGCAGTAGAGGGGTGAAGCAGTTGATTGCTGCCACCAGCGGGTGCAGACAGGTCCTCTGTGAGGTCCTCTGTGACGGCTGCCTGACCACCGGAGGGATCCAGCTCGGTGACGGTGTCCTGAAAAGGGTTGGAGACCTCGGTGGAAGAGCTGCTTTCGGGTACGACTGGGGGGTCAAGGTCCTTTTCTAATTGAGGCGAGACAGTGGGAGGGACATGCACAGGCTGGTCTGTCTTCTCTTGAGTTTGGATGGGTGCTCCATCTGTTTCTCTGGGAGTGACGTCAACAATCGTCTTATCCTCTATTGGACCTGCTAATATTTCGCTCACTGCCACACTGACACTGGGTTTTCCGTAGATGGACATACTGAGGGAGGCTGAAGGCTCCATCTGTTTCTCCTCAGCCAGCACATCCCAGCTCTGTTCTGGCTCCATTGTGTGTCGCTCAGAAGACAGCTGTGGCGTTTTCACAATAGGGGTGGCTTTGGCAAGGGATGAATCAGCAGCACTGGGTTTGGGGAGTTTCTGGGCTTGACTGGGCTCCAGAAGATAAGGTTCAGATATGGACAGGGATGAGTTCCCCGAGGGCTGTGGTGCTTCTGGTACGATTGCTACACTTTCTGGCTCCGGCTCGGGAGCTTGTTCTTTTTCATGGGGCTTATGCGTTTGACTGTGGTGCTGTTGAGGGTCAGGGCAGGAAGAATGAGCCAGAGGTAGTTGCCAGGAGGGGGTTTGAACGATTTGCTTTTTCTCCATCGTTTGGCACGTTCTCCTTTTAGAAAGACAGGCCGAGCAACGTTTCTGAAGATACTCATAGAGAGAAGCTGCACAAGAGCATGAAGGTGAAAGTGATGGGCCCAGAGCACAGTAGTTCACATATTCCTGCTGTCGCTCATCATGCTCTGTTTCCTCCTTCTCTTCATCAAGCTCTTCCTCCTTGTCCAGTAGAATGATTGTAGGACTGATGGATTCCTCCTCTTCTTTCTCTAAAGGAATAACTATTTTTTCCTCCACTGGGTGGAGCTCTTCAGAGCTGCCATCTGGGGGAGTCAGTGTCTCTGTCACAAGGTCTTCTGAAGTCGGGGGTGTCGTTGCAGGAATATCGGAGTCTGGCGATAATGCTACATCTTCAGTGTCAGATCTAGAGAGAGAGAGAGAGAGAGAAGGATCATTTAATACACATCAAATACATTTAATGCTGCATGTTACTTGCAAGTCGTTACCGCTTCACAATAGATAATATACATGTGCAATTGAAATACAATGTTGAATGGTCTTGGAAAAAGACCCCGACAGGTACTCACACTGAAGTGAGATCTTTAGTGGTTGTTTGATCGCTGGTTTCAAGCAGCAGTGACGACTCAGTCATGTTTACTTCTTGAGATGAAAGGTTGCCTTGAAAATAAAATTGAATATTCATGGACCAATTATCATTCTTAAGTCATGTTGTCAGCATCAGTATCCATTTATGTTCATTATTATTATTATTCAAAACAACAAAAACATTTTTTATTTCTTTTCCTCGACTGCTTTGAGGAACACTGAGCTTCCTGTCTGTAATATCATCACTCCGATCTTCAGGGATTTCCTCTGCCAGTTTTGAGCCAATATTTATATAAGAGTTGTTAAAACTATTAACTTCTTCCCTCTTGTCCTTTTTTGTTTCATTATCAATCTCGATCAAGTACTGAGGATAGCTTTGTTTTCCAGAATCATATTCAATAAGACTATTTAATATGTCCCATATTCCTGTCATATTATTTAATATTTTACTATAATATCCCTTACTACATACCCTTATAATTGTGGCTAACTTGTTCTAATATTCATCTCCTGATTCCTTAGTTCTTTGTTTGCTGAATTCTCTGTAGAGTGTATTGTTCTTTTTACAAGCATTCTGTAATCAGCAGAATGGCTTCTGCAAGTTTCTTCATGTGCGGGGGAGTTTTTCCTTTCTACAGTCACAAATAAATCTGCTTGCTCATGTGGATTTGTTGGGTTTTTCTCTTTTCTCTGTTAAAAGCACCTAGAAATGACTGTGTTGTATTTGGTTCTATATAAATAAAATTGAATTGAATTAAATTAATCACTGTCATTCATGGTCGATCTGTATGTTTTATTTTCCCGCGAGATTGTTTCATCAGACCATATATGGACCAGGTATATGCAAATAAAAAGGCCGTAACCTTTCATTTCAAATAGTTTACCGAACAAAACGGGGAAATTCTACCCACGAATATCTATAAAATTCATTGCTCTATACCTTGCATTTCTGGGCCTCCCCCAAGAACATTGACAGCAATATTATTCACCATGTTCAAAATGGCATCTGGGGAGGAAATTAAAACGTCACAGTCACATGTGTAATCCAAGTCTGACATGAAAGCACACATCTGAATGGAGTATAAATCCGTTCTAAGCTCGACTTACCTTTCGCTGATCCAATCAAATTGTTGGATAACTTGGCTTCTCCAGGTGCAAATCCCGAGGGATAATCTGCAAGGGGCATTAAAACATGCAAAGCTTCCATATGATCCATTCTACAAGAGTTACATTTTGGCAGGTCGATCTAAAACCATCATGATGTGGAAACTAATTTTTCCGCTATTTTTACTACTTATATTAGAGATATAACCAACATGTTAACAAGCTGCGTGAACAGTAGGAGGATCACATTTAGAAACTCATCTATCTGCATTTTAAAATCCAAGTTCTTACCCAAGTCATCATCAGGATCATCGGTTCTTTCCGAGGGATCAGCTATCTCTTCATACTCTTCCACCATGCTCGTGCCAAACACCCTGCCAAAAACATTCCGTCTCCGTTTGAAAACACGTTTTGTCCCCAGGATCTTAAAAGCTGTGCCTACCAAGGTCATAAAAAAGGGGTTCTATTCTTGGACTTTTTCTCTCAACATGAAAGCATCTGAACATGGGCATCATGTTTGTTTGTTTTTTTTTTGGTTTGTAAATACAGATTCCTAAACATCTTTCACCTTTTATGTACAAGTATGTGTTGAATTGTATCTTCCCACTTTGAAAAATTAGCAACTTAGGAAGCTAAAATACATCGATCAGGCCTCTTTTCTTCAGTGAAAGGATTAACAATGTAGTAAGAATTAGGATTCTGCTAAATAACTTTGAAAATTTAACAAATAATCAATAGCTTTGGCAAATTGATATAGAATTAAAAAAAACAACAAAATGAGCAGGACAAACATTGTTATTTTTGTTTCATAATGAGGGTTCCCTCTCATGATTTGACAGTTTTCAAAAATCAAAGCTGCCCACATGTCATATTAATAACATGCTCACGCTCTTTGTCTTTCACATACCTTATGAGACTCAGTGGACAGAAATGTTCAGAGCCAAAGTGAGAGACCAACTCCACCTGAAACATGAATAGTCATTCAAATAGTTTAGTGTTCATGTGTTGCTGTATAAAACACACAAAAGAAAACAATTCCAGCAGTGATTTAGTTATTTAAGGAATTGTTTGGACTATCAAAGTTTTAGTTTTAGGAGGAAGAAAGTGTGAACACTATTAGTTTAAAGAATGTATTGTGTTCAAGTGCCTCAAACAAATTAAATTGAAATAATCCAAACTATTCTCTTAAGAAGCAGCAAAACAGTGATTCTGTTGCAGTTATGAAAATATGAGCTGCTGCACATGTAAAGCTAAAAGAAACTTTTCCGACAAGAAGATACCTTTCCTGACAGAATATAATTATCTAAATGAATGAAAATTAAAACCATCACAGGAGTCATCAAATGTCAGAGAGGTCAAATCAGTGACAATGCTTCAAATGCTTAGCAAGTCCTTTGAAGACTTGGATCTGATTACGATACAGGACAATCACACCACACTAGATCCACAGGACCACATTCAGCTCTAAAAAGAGGGCATGCTAACCTTTATGTACTTGGTGAACATCTGAAGCAAGAGAGACAAAAAAGAGGAGAAAAATTAAGGAGAATTGAGCATGCATTCAAAACAGGACTGAAGGAAAGCATGTAGCGTTTTGTTTTTGTGAATCACTTCCAAGTCAAACTGCCACAGACTGAGACGATGACTTTCCAACATGGCCTGAGCAACATGTCACACATTTTAGGTCTTTGCTACATGAGAGACGAGCACAATGCCTTCTTTTAACAATCACTCCCAGGGACAGAAAGCTCTGGTCACTACTAAGAAAGCAACAAAAATCGGAAGGCGTCATAATATGATGTAGAATGTAAATATCTCTATGCACACAAATATTACCGCAATTTTGCTCCGACAATATTGAACTCACCTTCACATATTTAGCATAAAGATGCTCATCCAAAGGGAAGCTCTGCACCGTGCGCTCGTCTCTGGCGTGGAAGGTCCCCAGCTTTAGCCACTTATTTGTTGGGTATCTGACGCAATACATTGATTTACAAACAGTCAGTTCAGTCAAGTGGGTGTTTGGGAGCTCAGTGTGGCCTCTTTGGAAATTACAACAGAAGTAATACTGATGGGATTATTAAAGCATGACATCAACACCATTAATTCTAAATTGGACACAAGCGACAATGGCTATGGTGCGCACCTGTCACTAATGGAGACAAGAAAGTCCTTAGGAGTGGAGGAGAAGAGCTCGAAATTGGCGATGTCCAACTGCTTCAGCTGGATGGGCTCACACAGTTCAATGACAAACCTGAGCCGAGAAGAAAAAGAGTGTTTCAGACTGATGAAAAACAAACGAAAGCAGAAGATACACAGATGCTCCATACCAGATTTTGTTACTACAGGGGTTCAGCATGTACAAGTCCATGTTCTCCCTCAATATGGCCGACGTGCTCTGGACAGTAAAAGAAATAAATCATTGCAGTCAGTTTTATAGTCATTGTGCACTAATTTTCTGTAGAGTGCACCGGACAGTTGACATCATTATACCTTGGCCTCTGGGTTGGCGCCAAGTATCTTGGCCCCGCACTCCACTGAAGCGTAGTTATTGAAGTTCTTCTGAACTTTCTTCACAGTATGAGAAGCCCCATTATTAGAGGTGTGAGTAGTCAGAGCTGCAAAGAAAGACAAACAGGAAGAACACTTTAAAAATAAACCCTCACATTACTAGGATTTGAGAATACTAAAAAAAACCTGTTATTTTTAACATTCAGGAGGCAAAATAAGTATCGTCGGCATTTCCAAAGGGGCAATTGATATGACATTTTAGATTACTGTTGGTAACGATCAACAAAATCTGCACATTTGAATAATTCAAACTGTAGAGTTCATAAATAAATAACTCAATTTAAAACGCAGTACAAAAGTTTCTCGTTTATACTTCTGTAACTTGCAACTTGCATTGGTCAGGTGGGATTTTGGCCTGCTGCTCTGAACTACGATCTTGAATTCTTTCTGTAGATTTTCATTGGGACTCAAATCAGGCGTGCAAGTGCCATTTTCACTCCTGATCTGGTGTGCATCGACAGAGTTTAAGCTCGGTCTTCTCTGACCAGACAGACTTCTCACACCATCTCCCAGGCTTGTGTAAATGTTGTAAAACAAACTTTAAACAACCTTCACCATGCTTCTTCCTCTGCAATGAAGTGTTACGTGATGACCATGCACAGAGGTCGTGGAGGTCAAGGTTATCACTTTTGAACATCTCTTCCAATGATCCTTTTTACTCAGATAATCTTGCAATAAAAACCTTGTTGGAGTCAGTTTATGTTCAAATTATGTTCTTTCCCATTCCTGATTATGAACCCAACCGTGCTCACTCTAAGAATCAGAAGCTTGTAAATCCTTCTGCAACTAATATCTTCTGTATGTTTTGCAACAATAAGGCTGTAAATGTTTTTAGGGAGCTGCTCAAATTTACAAATCACGAGATTTTTCTTGTAAATGAGACTTTTTAATAACCCATCTGTCTAAACGAGCTGACATTAACTACCACCGACAGGATTTCACTGGAATTACTGCTCTATTTCAGCCGCTGTCTTTGCTTTCCATGCATTTTCTACTACGTGTGGATGATATGATTTGTTACCAACAACTAGTGAAACTTTCCCGTGAACGGCCCCTTTGGAAATATACTTATTGATGAAAAATGCCGACATGTTTTATGCTGGTTTTACTGCTGTCTTACAAGCAAGATATGTCGCCTTACTTTTCTCATTCTCCACTTCCATCATCTTCCGCTTCCACTCATCAAAGGTGGGGATGTCCTCCGGGTCTTTGCTGTTCATGCTGGAATCTGTGTCTGTGGTGACAGGGGAGCTCAAGTCCTGTCAGAAATAATGAGAAAAATGAAGAGCTGGGACACCTCCTTTGGTAGACGGTGGAATATAGTTCACGTACTCCCAATTCTATCCGAGTTCCCTACCTGATCTTTCATGGTGTGTGATCTGTTGTTTTCCACATGCTGTGTGCTCTGGCTGCTCGGAGAGCTCAGGGGAGGGTCAGTGTGGGTTTTAGTACCTGCAGTGTGAGCATTTGAAGTGTTCTCTAGGACAATTGGAAGACTGTTGAAATGGCAAAATAAACAAAAGCAAGCTGGTTTAAGAAGGGTTTTTACTATTCAAATTTCAACAATTCTCAAGGTGATTGTTCTCATGACTAAAATAATAAAGTTCTCTCTGCATTTGACCAAGAAAGACAAAAAAAAGGAAGAATTTATGCTTGAGTAACACAGAATACCGCATGTAAAAAGACTGCATAAATGTTAATGCTATGCAATAAAGATAGGCAATTTAATCCTAAAATAAAAAAATATTATAGTGAAATAATGATAATGATCCAGGATAGTTCAGCAACAACATCACATTGCAAAGGAAAGGGTTTACCATAAAATCTTCATATTGGTGAACTAAAATAAAAGTTTTATGACAAAACAGCTCAAGGGAATGCTGGCACATAAAAGCAAGTGGTCGGAAGCAACCAATTATGAGCTGTTGTGTTTACAGAACAAGACCCCTAAGCATCAGTAAGTCGCTGCACCTTCAAATTTTGGTCACATTTAATAAGTAGACGCCTTGTTATTTTTTTTCCCGTCAGATTAGTTCCATTTCCAGTAGCATTTAATCTTCCCTCCACACCCGTAAACTATTTAATTGGTTTTCATGATGCGTTTTCAGACACGACTGCAAGTGGATAATACTTGTACAGTCAAGCCTTTGGAATCATAATAATAATGTTCAAAGGCGTGAGCTGTACTCACCTATCACTGTTGTACGAGTTGTTCTCTTCTTCTTCACAGTCACTTGGCAGGTCAGAGTCACTGGCCTGAGGTACAGCTGCATCCGATGCGTCTCCCGACCCACTGAAATCAAACGATGCACATTGAAAATGAAAAATCAGAAGAAAAAAGCTGCTACAGCAAGGACCAGTCATCAAAGAGATGCAATATGTATATTCAAAAAGCATGTGCATGAGTCATGGGTGACATTCCAGGTAATAACTTGCCTAGCTGGGATGATTTCAGGAAGGTCCGAGATGGTGGAGTCTTCTTTAGTCTCATCAGTAGACCCAGAGATGACGTCAGGGGAAGGCAGCAGGGGGACCTGGTCCTGATCTTCAGTGCTGGCCGCTTCATGATGTTCATGAGCTGAGCTTGGCGCAGCTTTAATTTCTTTGTCTGTGTCTAGCTCCACCTCTGAAGTGGACTCCTGTGCTTCAGTAGCCTGATGGATTGAGAGATGGTGAGAGAAAGATACACCCGAGACGGATCATGGTCTGTTGCGCTACTCTGGAGGAAACCAAAGGATAAATAAATGTTTAAACTGCACAGTACCTCAGCATGCTGTTTGGTCTCTTCTTGTACTATCTTCTCCTCTTTGTGCTGATTATCATTCATCACATTTTCACTTTCTGCTGACTGAGGAGGTAAGACCACATCTTCAATCTGGATGGATAGAATTTAAATAATTGCTCAAAACGTACATTTATTCAGACACAAATATCACTGAACAGCAAAACCGTTTCCGAATAGCTGCATAAATCTTTGAATTCCCTTCTTCAAACCTTTGGTGAAATCAGATTCAAGTGTTTGGATAACACAGGGCAATTTCCAGTTAACCTCATGGATGTCTCACAGAAGCGAGAGGATTTTCATTACTTCCTGCATTCCTGTGTACTGATACATCTCAAAAAGTTTAATATTTTTTGTCAATCATTTCAGAATCCTTTATTTCTTGAAATATGGATGATTGCAGCTCACAGATATTAAAAACCCATAATTTACAGTCTGGGAAAATCTAAATATTACATAAGATCAATTTAAAAAAGGAGAGAATGTCAACAGAAATATCAGGCTTCTGAAAACCAAGTTCATTTCTATGCACTCAATACTTGGTTGGGTCTCCAAATTTCAAGAAATAAAGGCTTGGCATATTCATTTTATGCGTATTGAATCTATATAATATTTGGTTTTCATTTTCTGAGATGAGTGACTAAAAATATTGAACTTTTTCATGATATTAAATTGTTTTTAGATGTATCTCCAGAGTCCGAACAATTTGGAAGGTTGTGAAATGCTACCTTGTGAGGATGAGGCTCCTCTGTGGGCTCTTCCACTGCACTGTCGCTCTGAGAGGACATGGGGGGCATCTGGGCCTCTTGCTGCACCTCGGTGCAACCAACATGGTGACCGGGGTACCTGGGCGACAAAGTGAAAGACAAGAAGTAGGTGAAATCCCTAAAGTATTTCAATTTGCATGAGTAAGGGTCGCTTCCTAATGGTTTACATGAAATATTCTGTAAGTGAATGCAAGGTTTTGATTGTAAGGGGATTAATCAAGTTAAACATCATGAAGGCAGTGAGTCAGACAGAAAGAGTCTGACATCACAGAGTGACACACTGAGAAAGTCCAGATGGCGGTGCCACCACACTACACTTCATCTTATCTGTATGTAGACGTGTAGCCAGAGTCAAAGAGACACACCTCAACCAGTGTAGATATTCCACAAAACCTGTGGGACCAATACAAGTCGACTCAACATATTTGCGATATTTAGTAGTGGTGTTTAAATCAAAAATGTGTATTTTTTTGTGTGACGACTGCCTGAAGCTGTAGTGCTCCCTCACTTAGTAGGATTCTGGTCTGTACATCTACACTGTAGTAAAAATGCTTCGGTCAGTAAAGAAAACAAGAAAAAACATTAACCACCTCTCACTAAAAAGACTTACTACGACTTCAATCAAAGTCAAACCTTGTGGTGCCACTCAATAACCAACTGAGCCACAGCCTGAGGATCTGAAATTGAAGCTAATTGAGGTCTATGGAGCATTCGAGGGCTATAAAAAGCACTTCCCACTCACAACTTCAACTGTCCAGAATGTATTTAGGAGAGGGCAGTGAAAGGGAAATCTATACGTAAACGCAAAGGCAGGACTCAAAAAGCTTTCAGATTATTTGGAACATTCCGAGGGGAAAAAAAAGACCCTCATCTGGCTCCATCAGGACTGCAATACATAGGACTTCATAAATGTTTGAAGAAATGTTTTCTTTTTCTTTGTAGCATGGGTATGTGTCCGATTCATCCAACTGCAATAACGCTTTGAAACAAGCTGTAGATGCTCATTGTACACAGCAGAATTCTACTTAAAGAGAGAGTGGTCATATGGTTCATAGCGCTTCTGTGCATTCCTGCTAAGAAAACAACAATAATTAGCAGTAACAAGGTTTTAAACAATTCAACTAATGCGGCATCCCCTGGTCTGAAAAGCCACACTCCTACAGCAACACTTTGGGCCAATATTTGGATTTTATTCTAGATTCTACATCAGCTAATTCACTGGGTGACTGGCACAGCTCCTGTGTTCGTCTGACTATAGGCTACATCTATCACAAATGCTTTAGTGAACAGCCGAGCGTTTGTTTTCTAATTGAAAACCAGCAGCCGCAAAGTAACTCCCAACGGAGGAGAGACGTGTCGAGGCATGGCTTTCGCAACTATTAGCCAAATGGTTAAATCAATCAGCCTCACACAAAGAAACACAACATGCAATGGTTTAAGCATAGCAGGACAGTATTAATGAATTACACAAGATAAACTACACAAAATGTCGCACTGATCAAGTATAAGACCCAGCATGTAGAGAACAGAGAGGTTGGAGTACATCTGCAATATGGGTCAAAAAAATGTTCAAGAGCAGAATCTGTGTTATATGAATATAATTGGTTTTAGTTGAATGTAAATTCATTACAATGTATTAAAAGCCATGTAAAATGTGCGGATTAATTATGAGAAACATGATTTAATATGACACATTCAATCTCCACCACCATCACAGAAAAGCAATATACATTTGTACAATCCTGTACAAACATGTGTAGCAGTGTTGTTGTTCTAGATCATATTAGGTAAGCCCAAGTGCCTCAAATGAAGTGGCTGGTGGGTGAATGTTGTAACCATGGAACCCTAAAAAAAAAAACTTTAATTATCCATATTGATTGAGGTAGGGACTGAAAAACATGAGTTTTAAATGAAAAAGCAAACCATTAACTGATAGTTGACTGTTTTTGACTGTATGTGCATAGCCATACAAGTGTAATAATTCCCCAATTCTTATTGCAAAACCTGATTAATTGTGAGAGCTGACGCAGACCTGACAACAGGCCATGTCAACATCATTAGTACAGATTTTAATGAAACATGATTACATCATGCGTTTCCGCCTCCCCAACGAAAGTACGATCAGTGTGTTGTGTTATTGTCCTCCAGCATCATGCCAAGAGCACATAATCTCTCTCTCCATAATCTCTACCACTTTCTATCTGTCTCCTGGCTTTGCGATGTTCAGTCAGATTTGCAGAAGAGGACATGGCTGACGTGACAGGGCCATAATCCCGTCATGAGCGGATGAACCAACCTATGGGACTTGACTGGTGGTCAGTGCAAGTGGAAGATCCGATGTGCCCTGAATGCACCACGTCGATTTATGCTCATGGTCGCTTATAAATGTCGGACGGACACCACAAACTTCAGTCGACTCATAAACACACTTCTAGCTGTGTCAAATCACCGGGGTGTAAAAATGTCACTGGGTGTCCGAGGGTATAACGCACAAATTGACGAGTTATTGCTGCGCTAACTTGTAGCTAGCGCATGCTAGAAGGCAAGAAGTCAGAAGTCAGCCAGGTGCCACATCACGGCAGTGTACACGTTAGCTGACTTTTAGGTGATTCTAACCACGGCGAACATTAGACAAAGACAAGTTGTTCAGGCCCACATTACACGTGTGACAACAAAACAGAGATTTATTTTTTTCTTTTAAGTTAACCAACTCACCAACAGACTACAGCTATACAGAGCCACGCTGATACAATTCTCCACAGCAGTGTTGTCATCTTCAGCCCTCTCCGGACGGGACAGACATCCTCGCCGAACACGAACGAACTGGCCTTCTCCTTTTTTTAGTCACTTGTCTCCCCGGCTGGGCGCGACATGGATTCACCTGCTGTTTCCTGTAAACTTGGCGGCTGAAGTGGAATGCTAACACTGCTCAACAACACAAACGCAGTCCGCTGCTGACTGACGTTAAACGGCCCAATGAGATAGCAGTGACGCAATGACGCTGTTCGAATCAGGCGTAGCAGGGGAGCGCTCGTTTTACAGTCTTTGAATACCTGGAAACGCGGTGCTTATAAGGCCAAATGAATTCAAAAAGTGTCTTTTCTCTAAAATCGATAATGGAATAGTGGAACAATACGTGGAAGGGCAACTCGCACTGATATGATTATAGTTGGTGTTAGTCACTGCCTCGTGGAGTGCACAGTTCAACGTATATAAACCACAGGTACACGTAATTTCCCGAAAGCAATCGCACCTTAGTACGTCACACTATCGTTCTCGAAATTACATCCTAATCGATAACATAATCCACCACAATTCAAAACATTTTAGAATGATATCTGTTTTTTGTTTCGGGGGGTACGGCCTCATAATAATAATAATAATAATAATAATAATAATAATAATAATAATAATAATAAACGTCCACCTAGTATAGTAATTCTTGCGTCTTACCGCTGAGAGAAAAAAAAATGCTTTTTTTTTAATCGTTGAAATATACATAAATATATATTTGAAACTTTACCTCAGTATAAATCGCTGTTTGTCACATCAAACGTACCTTGTGATAATTTGGGCAAAATGGGTTCCCTTTTTTTCCTTTTTTTGATTTGCAGACCTCCATAAATATTCAAATGCACTGCAAAGAAGTTTGCAGTAAAAATAAATAAATAAAAAAAAAAGCACATCCATGTTTAGGTCACAAGAGGGCGTCCTTTACACAAGTGTAGCATTCATTCAGGCCAGAAACAGAACACAGAAGTTGATGGTCACCTTGGTGAGGGCAATGGAGGATGTGCTGAAGAGTTTTTGTTGGTAAAAGGATAAATGTCAAGTACACTTGCTCGATGACTGAAGCTTTTATAAGGGACATTTTGGAGGTACTACTTGGTGTCCAACAATGAACCACATTTTAGATGAATCTCCACCTGTCAGGTTGCACAGCTAAAACAAATGGAATGAATTGGCACATAACTGATCAATCAAGAAAAAAAATCTGTTACCAGCTCTTATGGCATCAAAGTGAGAAGTCATCACTCTGACACGTTTATTGATCATTCATATAAGTTGGGGTTTTTTCACCTGCTCATACCTCATTCAGGTGTATAGACAGACAGTTTGAGTCCCACATGTTGTGCCAGAGTAGTGTATGCCAACTTCTACAAAGCTCAACAAGAAATACTCCTATTATGCAGTTGCAACTGAATTGTGGTTGCAGTTAAGAGCTTAAAGTTAACACCTTAAAGTTTACAGCTATTGGCATGTATGCTTTTTGACTGACAGTCATTGTATCACATCTTAAGTGTGACATTATTTATTTCAAGAAGAATATATTTATTGTAAAGTGTGTGCTAAAATGACAGCGATCCAATTTAATTAATAATTTTAAAGTCTGCATATTTCTATTCTGCCTTTTAATAATGTGCATATGTAAATTTTTTTCTTATGTTTCAGGCTCAAGTAAACAGACTTCATCATTGAATAATTTTTTGTCATAAAAATGACATAATACAGTCATTTTACCTGTTATCAGACAGATGATGCTCATCTACAGCTGTTACGATCAGTTTTGCCTGTGCTATTGTCCATCATGACTTTTCGTCACAAAAGACACAGTAAAACCTTTTTAAACCCATTATTCAAGGCACAGGCGAGGCTGAAACAACGTTATGTCATGTACAACTAACATTTTTGTAATTTATCAAGTGGTTTTGAAGTAAGAAGAGAATTATGCGATTGGCTTCAGTTTGTTATCGGGGAGATGAATGTATTCTAAATATAGTGAATACCTTAAGTGAGAAGTCAGTGATCCCATCTGCTTCAGATCAAACAATCGATAAGTACCTCATACAAGAGGGATGGTAAAATAATTGTTATCATGGGCCAAAGACTGCTGCGCAGGGCTGATTCATGCTGTTACTTGTCTTGCTGCTTGTTACATGGTTTGAGAAAGGTGATGAGAAAGGTCAATGTTTAATCCTTAGATATCCTTGAATACAGTGATCTGTTAAAGGCAAAACAACATTTGCGATTGAGGTCAGTAAATAACCATGTAAATGTTCACATTTCAGTAGAAACTGCACTCTGTGTTGCAACACAAATGAAGCGTAGCTACACAGGCTTTTTTGTTTTACACATAAAAATGTAAAAAGTGATTAAAAAATAAAAGCAAAGTCGTGGTATTGCATGCATCAGAAATGGCATCATTATTTGATTCTTAAGTACTAACTGACTCCCCGTGGGGATGCCACACTTCACGTAAACAAAATCATTGATAGGGCCTGCATAACTATGTAAACTCTAGATAAAATCTTCTTTGTGAAATAATGAAGAATCACTCGACAACTTGTGACATTATGAGGAAGAAGTTTATTGAGGAGCAATACAGACACAGAAAATAACAACTGATGCATTTTCCCAATTTACCATTGAGCCCTCTGGAAACAACATCATCTCACTATATTGGAACCATTCAATTGTTGATCTTGAGCAGTTTTGTTTTTTTCCAACTTCACAATTCTCTTTCTACATTTAGCTTTGGCAATACAGAATTGTAATTCATGCCAGTAAGGCAGTCTAAATTAGAGAGAAGAGAGCATTTAGTGAATAGAGACATAGAGAACAATTAAAGCGCTAGGATCCTTGATGAGGTCTTTATAGTCCACAGGTACAGTATCTCCTTATCATTACCTATATACATCAGAACACAGTTTAGGCCCACATACACAATAACAAACTGACAGAGAAGCACTTGAACATTGACATTACAACCTTAAGCCTCGATGCAAACGCTGACTGAGTGGCTTTCATGGTTGTGCGGAGAGCAAAGAAAAAAAAAACGTTGAGAAGAATATGAAAAGCTAATTTGCGATATGAATGGAGTTGCATGTTTCAAACCTGAGAAAAGGGCTAAATGGAAACATGTCAATGCATGGTATTTGTTCATTAATGGGGGACCTTGTGTTTTGCCACATTAAATTACACATCATTTTAATAAGTGGAAAATTTCATCACCCATCTATCTCACCAGTCAGCGTCCGTATCAGATCTTAAGGTGGCAAGGGTCACGATTTGACCATTGATACAGCACAGGTGGACACCTATGACAAGTTTAAATGCATTATTGAGGCTGTTTTCCATATAGAGAATACTGAAGGTGCTCCTCAGCCTTGCTATGTGTGTATGGCTGCTACTACAACACAGGAACAACTCACAAAAGTCCAACATTGAATTGACCCGAGAGGGTTTTTATGATTCATCATTAACAGCTTTGACCATGAAAACAAATAGAACTGAAACGCCAACAAACGTGCAGACAAACAGCACATGCACACATGTCCTCACACATCCACACACACACCCACATTCACACACATACAGTATTATTCGCACATGTGAACGCATATTTACACATATATTAAGGTACAACTTCTGTTCCTAAGAGAACATCAGGCTGATATTCAACACTTAGGGGGGCCCATTATACAATAAATTAATACAATACTAAATCAAACCCAGCCTATATATATAGGCAAATTTGACCCTCCCTCATATACATACACACAAAACACTCACATACACACACACACATTCTACATACACACACTCCCATGCAATAAAAGCAGCTTATGTGCCATGCTGCATTTTGGAATGAGCAGGGCAGTATGACTGCTGAGCGTATTTTCATGTAGAAGCAGCAAGTGGGGGTAATGGCTGACTTGGCAGAAGGGCTCGGGTGTGTGGGGGTAAAGAGGCTCCAGGGACTGATACTGGGTAGTGGACCTGCTAAGCAAACCTGGACCACAGGCAAGCAACAAGCGCACATATACATACACCACAAGACAAGTACCATACTGTACATAGATATATGGACATCGTCACCTGGCAGGAAATTGAAGGTCAAGGGGGGGGTCAAAGACTTCAGTGTCTGCACTAAGGACCAGGACAGCAGAGCCATGGCTAAGAGAGGAGGGATGGCATAGGCGAGGAAAAAGAGACCAGGGTTTGAGGAACCCCTGTAGATCATTATGGTGGGACTTGTCTTGTAGGAGAGGGAGGGGGCCGCCGACTAAAGAAAAAAAAAAAAAAAGATTTGACAGATGATGAGGGTAAAAGATTTAAGAAAGGAAGCGAAAAGAAAAGGAAAGACACATTTTTAGTGCATACATAAATTCACAAGATAACAGAATACATACAGTTTCTTGAAAACCTAAACTTTATAATACTATGTTAAACTATGTGATACTATAACATTCTATGCTGTTAAGCCAAACGTCATTGTACTATGCTGGTGGGAATGAGGGGGACCTTGACCCCACCTTTCTTAGTAAACAAATAATTACAAATCTCATTAAACAAATTAAGGCATTTGTATAAATCAAATTCACATTTTTAATACTTTTTATAAATGATACAAACTTCATCTGAGAGGAATGTGGAGATTTGGAAAGGCTTGTTTGAGAGGTTTAGATCCCCTTTTGTTAATCTAATTTCTCGTCAATATTGTTTTATGCGTTCGCACTGAATATTATTCTACAATGAACATGTTTGGTCAGATGAACACAAAGACTAGAAACGTTGAAAAAAGTGGTCGGTGGCCTTTGTCTGACTGAAGGTCAAACCTACATTAATGTACATTCAGATAATATCAAACAGTGGCAGAAAAGTCAATGTTATAGTATTTTTTTTTCATACTTAATGGATGTCAGTGTGTGTATTTCTTTAAATATGTTTGTTTAATGCATGTTTATGAGAATTAGTTTGATGCATGAACACGCAAAGGAATCTGTACTAATATTAGAGTCAATCGACTATAGATTGTCTCGTGCTTGGCTGTGGTTAGGTGAGTTGCTACACAAACAACATTAAAGCAGATTTAATTTCACAGATGCAAAAGTATTAATATTAATCCAATGCCAGATAAAGAGCATTTGTGGAGAGAGTGACTGAGATTTTAAATCCGACCGGAGTCAGATCAGTGGATTATATTGTCAGCAACGTCCTTTGTTATGCAATTTAAAAAATAAAAGATGCCTGAATACATATGAAACAGGTTGATGCTATTACCAGGAAAGTTTCCCCTCATGAAATATTAAATTGCATCGTTTTCTCCATGTGTGCCACAAAAAAAAAAAAAAAAAAAAATCGATTGAGTTGTTCAATGGGAAAAAGCAATCTCAATAAAACTCCAGCGAGCACTAAAAGGGAAAAATGAACTCACCTTGGGATGCTAGGTGGGGCCCTGTTAGGGCGGCTGGGAGCTTGAGGGCTGTCAGCGGTGTTATTGAAAGGCCCCAGGGGTCCTGGACGGTTTGGTGGAGGCGGGGCTCCTCGGGGAGCAGGACGCTGGCCCGAAGACATCCTCCTGGGGGCAGTGGGGCTGGGCGGAGGAGACCTGAAGAGCAGAGAGGAAGAGGGCAGAGGGACAGATTTAAGGAGCAAGTCAGCAATGCCCTCATTTGCTTTCATTCCTATTTCCGTCTGTATGCGTGTAGCTGTTAAATTGACTTTACCTGCGACCACCACTAGATCCTCCCATCCAGGAAGTGTCGACGGGGGGAGGCATGGGTACAGTGATCGTGGTGGTGGAGATATCACCGATGATGGCCAGGGCCTCCTTCAGAGCCTGGTGGGTTCTCAGCACCTCATCCCTCCTCTGCGCCTGCTCCTGGGACTCATCCATCAGAGCGTTCTGGTCACCTGCAGAGTATAGCTGAGCCAACAGCTCTGCATTGATGAAGTCCTTCACCTTGTGGTGGGAAGAGGAAGTGAGGGGTTGTAAATCACAACTGAGAGAGTGAGAGGGGAAAAGTTTTAACTAAGGATTTAGTATGTTTTGGGGTTTTTTCCTTACATTGTTGATCATCAAATGCATGATGGTCTTGGGCATGAGATCTCGGATGCACTTGTTGACAATAGCCATATAGGAATCCACAAGGTTACGGATGGTTTCCACTTTACGCTCAAGCTGAGGGTCCATGGAAAAGTTATCTGCAGTGGTGGTTGTCTCACTCTCAACCTGCACGGAAGTGACAAGAGACATTGAACGAAAATGCTTACATTCACAAACGCATATACTATTTTATTGTTGGCATTTTACGTAAATCACACAAAGTAAAAACATATGATTCATAAAATTCTTCATGCGTTCAAAACAAGGTGGAACCCAGAAATGTCAGCAGCAGTTAAGAAAATGAGGAGTGATATTAGAGATGGTGTTTGGATCAGACAACAGAGCCAGTCTGAATGAGCTCGTCTTACAAAGCGGAGAATAAATGGGTTTGCAAACCGTAACAGTCTTCTCAGGATAGACCCCAGCGCGGAGGAGCGAAGACTTCCAGCTGTCCACATCATCCTGAGTGTCACAGGCCAATTCCAGGGTGCGATTATCCTTGTACACATTCCTGAAGACCAGACAGAAGAGATCGTACAGGGGTAGCCCCTCTAAGTTGGATAAGTATAGAAAATGGATGATCAAATAGGGATTCAGGATGAGTCACACATCTTGATAAAAGTGTATTTAATGACGATGTGAGTGTTTTCAAAATGCTCACTATGGTAAGAATATTCAAAAGAAAAAACGAAACATTTGGAAGTATCGATCCCATAGTGCGTTTTGTAAGTTATTCCATGTGGCTACTTTTGTGGTTTCAAAGTTTTAATTTGCAAACTTGAGTTAAAAAGTGTAACAATACTTTAAAACCAGCAAAACCCTGGTAGGTTCGAAGTATAAAGCTAGAAAAGTATAAAAGGTATAAAGCAACAACCATAAAGCAAACTCCTGTATCATAAATGTATTTTGTTTATATATTATTTCCCAAGAATCACTTCTAAGACCCCTCAAATATCACTGTTGAATAAAGCAGCTTCATCTAACACAGCATTATTGACACATTGTTATTTTCAACTTTAAGTGAAGCTATATTTGTCATATTGTATTTAAGTGATATGATTGTTATTATGTTTTACCTAAAGACACTGCCTGAGAGCAAGTCCCACCTCTGTAACAGTTTCACTGTGTAATACTACATAAAAGCTGACGTTCTTTTGCTGAATTCACTTTAGTATCATTCTTATTAAATCACCAGAAATAAAATGGTGTATTCATTCTTGTAAAATACCATGACATACAACTTTTTGCACTCCTTGTATTTTTAACAAATATCCTAGAAATGACAAAATCCATTAACCGAGGCTTACTTTATTAGAACTACTTCACTTTTGTCCCAGCCGGTATTCATGCAAGCACACATGATATGCATAACACATAATCGAAAACATCTTTCAGCAGCACACAGCATCTACTGCATGTGGTTCTTGTCACTAAAATCTTGGTGTGTTTGATCACTGGCAAGCTTGTACAAAGCTGAGTGGAAAATAAGAAATAGCAGGGACTTTGAGCCGACCTTGACTCTGTGTTGAAGATGCAGAATATGTGCTTGCTGGACATGAAGCTCTTCTCCACATCGCGGACCTTCAGGTTGTCCAGGGGCAGCATGTACTTCTTTTCTTTCTCCTGCAAAAGAGGAAAGCGGAAGACATCGATCACAGTCACTTTCACAACTGGAACCATTGTGCCCCATTGTGCCCCATTGTTGCGCTGTAATTTGCCTTAGAGGAGAGGTGAAATCAGATTTTAAAACAGGGACAGAGTGAGATGGGGGGTGGGCAGAAAGAGGAGGAGGAGGTGACGGGAGAGAGGAGGAATGGGGGAGAAAAGAAGGTGGGAGGTAAGGAGGGGGAGTGGGTGGAGAAGGGGAAGCAGAAACAGAGAAAGAAAAAAGGCAAAAGGAGAGCACATGTGGAAGTCATTACAGTGTGGGTCAAGACACAGTCGCTCTTCACGGTACGTTTGGATGTGGAACTAAAGGCTGAAGAAACGCTTTGGCTGTAGTAAAGACAGAACACACCGAGCTATGAAGGCGCTGGAGGTCCAGAGAGCCGCTCGACTTGGTGCGACTGTAGATTCAAAGAAGAGCTGTGTCACATCCACTAAACCCTCCTCTTCTTTTTACACTTCATCCAAGCCTCCATCTTCCTTAACTCTCGCCATCTTTTTTTTTTCTTTTATCCCTCCCCCTCAATATTTTTTCAATATTTTTTCTTTCCATTCCAGAGGGGCCCACTTCCTGCCTGATTTTTTTTTTTTTTTTTGAAGGAGGGAGAGAGAGCGAGAGAGATTAAATGACAGCCTGGCGTTAAAACTCAACATCTGGTAGTGCTTAGCAGCACACAGAGAAGCAGGGAAGGAGGGAGAAGTTAAAGAGATGGCGGGTGAAGGAGGAGGAGAGACTGAGAAGAAGAAACACCAACGTGGATTTGCGAAAGATTTGCAGAAGAAAGCCCACATCTGGTCTGACGGTCTGGAAAGTGTTGGTAGATGGTTGCAGGTAAGAATTAAAGGGGATGATGGGAGAAGACAAAGAGAAGACAGGAAAACTCTGCAGACTCTTCTGGGTTGTATTCCCCAAGGGGTCACTACAACCCATATATGGTCACATGGGTCTCCTCCCTCTTCCTCTCTCTTTCGCTCCCTTTCTCACTCACTCACTCCCCCCATCTCTCTTTCCCTCTTTTTTGTAATATCTCCTCCCTGAACGCGCAGCCAGTCTGTCCCAGTCGCCTGAGCGAATATGCCACGTCAAGGCTGGATACTCTTCATGGCCGGCGTGACCAAAACGGACCGCGAGGGGACCCAGAGCCCAGACGCCTACCAAAACAAATAAACAAGCCAAGAGATGTGCGCAAAAAAAAAAAAAAAAAAAATCTAAGGACAGAATGCGGCAAATGCGGATGAGACGAATCGCACTTTTGAGGGGTTTTCGGGATCCTTGCGGCCAAAATGGAGAGGGGCGAAGGGAGGGCACAGACGACAGAGCCACGCGCATCTGGAATGGCAGAAAACAGCACACAAGGCCTGGCTCTTAACTCCGGCTCCGTCCACCCAGTGTTCAGACTACCTGTTCATTGTCATACTGGTGTACAGTAGTCTGCACATTGGTTAGACTGGGCATGGACACCTCTTCTGTCAGTCTGTCCTTCTGTGTGTGTCTCTCTCTCTCTCTGTTGCCGTTTCAGGCCGTTAATATGCGTGTTATGTTGCTTTTTTTTTTTGTGTGCATCTGTTGCTTTTCTTCACCTGCTATTTTTAATCTAAATATAATTTGATCTGTATTGATCTGTATTTTGTTCTCAGTGCACTTTAACACTCACCACTTCCTTTTCAATTCTTTTTCTTGGAATAAACATGCATCACCAGATCCCAACACTAACTGCACAATTGGAAATCTGCTGTGAAAACCAGGGTGTGAGAAAACTCAAATTTTGAGCAATAATGATAAAGAATTTAAAACTCAAATTCACGAAATAACCAGCTCACATGATTTATAGCGTGAATGAGTAAGTGTCCAGTAAGTGCTAGCCTGGTGCTCTGATGAAGATGTGGTCCACTGGGGGGGGGGGGGGGGGGGGGGGGGGTACGAAAGCGGCTGCAAAGCATCAAACACAGGCCAAAGGAACGAAGGGCCAATCAATCAAGTGCAGTTTGAAAATACAGTCAGACACCTCCAGTGAAGTTATTTCTGTGGGTGGTCAAAGTGGAACGAGAGTGCGAGAAAGGCAACGGACACTGATGTATACAAGATTGCTGTGGTGTCAAATGACTGCGACAAGCTGGTATGAAAACCATTTTGCAGAGAGTGCAATAAAACAGCAGCTACAGCCACAGTGCACAAAGAAGTCTTGCACACAAAGGCTGTTTGAACCAGTCAGCATGAGATTAAGTAGGTTTTTGTTAGGGTCGTGTGCTGTTTTTATATTTATCGAAAACCAGTGAGTGGAAATGTGACTTCTTGGTGTAAGCGTACATACATACGTGATCAGTGAGTCATTGTGACTGAGCAATAGCCACTTTAGAAGCAAAAGGACAAAAACAGACGGTTAGGTCGGATTGAGATGCTGATATATAATTGGAGGGATTTCTTCCCACTGAAACACTGGAGGCTGATGTTTGGATTGAAAACTTGTGATTTCACTGCCAAGAATGCGAGCAGTTCCAAAGTAACTGCCAACCACATTATGAGAGAGGGAGGAGGGTGCGCGAATGTGAGTATGTGCAGACGTACGTGTACACTTTCCTGCATATGTGACTATAGAAAGTTCACGGAGTGTAACACAGAAATATACAAGGCGAAGCCAGCAGAGTCTATAATTTCCTACATTACCACACGAGAGTCTCAAATGACAATCTGCAGACCCGATGCTGTGCAGCCCCATGTGCTGTCTGAGGATTGAAAGTGCTTCCATATATTTTCTCTGTCTGTGAGGCAACCTTTGGTTAGAATTGGGACTGTTCCAAAGTTTGCAAAGAAAAAGTGAATGCCTAAACTCCCAAAGGAAAGAGGTGGGGAGAGAGGGAAGAGAGAAGAGAGGGGTAAACGTCAAGACAATTGAGAAGATGAATGGAAAGAACGAGCGAACGACAGAACCATGGCCAAACTCTTCACATATGGGATTCATACAGTAAACTGCTTCATCATGCTGATGATAGACTCTCTGGCAACATCCAAATATTCAAATATTGCACTGCCAGCAAGATAAACTCAGAGTTCAGTTGGAAACCTGTTTAGTAATTACAATGGCAAACACATTTTATTTTCTGTCTGTGTGTCTTTTAGGACTGTACTGTTGCAACAAAACAACACAGCAGCAGCAACAGCAACAGCAGCAGCGCCACTTGGCTGAAGGAGTTGTGGTATGTCTGCCTATCTACACTTGCTGTGCAGAATATCCTCGAACCTGTACAGCAGGCACAGACAGGCAGATAGACATCAGCCCGGCAAACTGAGCCAGCGGAATGGAACAGATGCTGCATCTCGGCGATGCAGACCAGTGTTTTACGACAAAACCAGCAGGACGTCGAAACAAAGTTGAAATGAAATGATACAAAATCTGCTTTTAAACATTCCCAAGGGAAGTAAGTCATTAATGCATCACTTTATGAATTCATTAGTTTGTGTAATTCTGTATAACATAAAGGCTGTTATCCATAATGAATGAACTTATTCGCAATATCTTAAACTATAGTCATTGTAAATATAAAGACCAATGAAAAGAAAAAAACTCTCTTCCGTGTCATTTTTCATCTACTAATCTGATCTCCTGGGCAGTTTCAAATAGCACATAGTGTTCAAATCAAAACCAGCCATTATGGATTTATTTATAAGAAGAGAAATTATATAGAGTGCTAAAAACTCCTATATCAGTCAGAGAGAAATATCAGTCACCTGTGGCCAAAAACAACACAATGAGAGCAGTAAGTCTGAATCCAAAACCAGAATATCGCTAGCTATAAAACTGACAAAAAAGAAATAAAAGGTGCTCAATCATTTAAAACATATAACCTGCCGAAAATATTGGCTTCATGAGAACTCTCACATAAAAAAGAATAATAATGAGTTCAGATGCTTCCAGCTCACCTCATCATCCTTGAACCAGGAGAGGCTCTCAGCAGTCAACACAAACCAGTACTCCTTGGCTCCTCCCTTCATGATACTGATGTTGTTAATTGTCAGCCAGCCTTTGCGGATGACCTGAGGGGAGGGTACGGTCAACAAGTTACAACACGTTTGTAGGCATCATTTAAATAAAATGTAAAATAATAATAATAATACAAAGCAATATAGTTTTGTTTTTTTGTCTTTAGAGGTTTTATCAATAGCAAATGACTCATCCACGTCAAAACACAAAGACTACACGTGATATTTCCTGGCTCAAACTAGAGAAGACAGAACAAATCTGTGCAAATCATCAAAGCATGAATCAGGGTGACATGAGTGTGGAGGTCGGGTTAGGTGTGTCATTGTGTCTTTGTGACTCGTTCAGGGCCTGGCATGTGACTGTGTGTGTCAGTGCAGTCTCATTCAGGGAACTGTGTTCACAAGGCCACAAACACAGGTCCGTGTTAGCTCGTTAAGTGACAACGGTGTTTTAGTCTTTCCAGCGCACGATAGAGCGTGTGTACATCTTCTGTGTTAGGTGAATTAACCCAGCAGGCCTGGCACAAACAGGCCCGTGGTGGACAGAGTGCCAAGTGATTATACGGTTAGATTACTGTCAATCTTGCACTGCCGAAGACTCACTAAGGAGGTTACCCAAATCATTACCAAGCCTTTTTGTTGGAGGCACAAATCAGAGAGCTCTTTTGTGGTTGAAACCATGACAGGATGTTAAAAGAAGCAGCATTTGGACACATTAAATCTAAAAGACGTTTACTGCCAAACCGTAGGAAATGTAATTATTTCACATCTAGCTGGGAACCCCTTGTAGTCTGCAGGCCTTGGTGGGTGTTAGAGAGTAAACAGTTAGAAAGTAAACTCTTACAATCAGGCCTGATGCGGGAGGAGAGGAGGCCTGCAACAGGAAGGAATGTGGGTTTTTTTTTTTAAAGATGGCAACTCATCTAATGTTGAAAAAGGAAGAAAAACCTCTGCCCAAGAGAAGCCAATTAGCATTCTTGACCTGTCTGAATGGAAAAATGATATAAGTTGTAATATTTTTTTTTTTTTTTAATAGCAGCAGTGCTGGAGAGCACCACACAAAGGGGCAGAGGTGTTACTGCAGGCACAAATGACATTGCAAACTAAAAACCCACAATGAGCGATACTCACCAACAGACACCCATAAGAGGGCAGCTGAGATTCTCACTAAGGGATGGGGATGAAATGCAAAGTGGCACCTTGACGACACATGAGGGGTTCAAACAAAAGGGAAATGTCTCAACAACAACACCAGTGATGATGGTGGGCAAAGGTAATAGAACCCAATGTGATTCTTTAACTTAACTAAAACCAAATAAGCAAAAAAAACAAAAAAAACAAAACACTGTTCAGAACTGTTGCCCAAATAAAACATACCAAAGCATGCAAGACTAAAACAGAACTGAACATCAACAACAACATCCAAAAAGTAGGATAAAAAGCAAACAACAGAAATGTGCAACACCAAACATTTCTCCAAATGAACGAGAGGTTTCTGCTATAGTCCTCTTTCATTTAATTTCCTTTTTTGTTTGTGGCAGTAACCATCTTGCCACTGTGGGTGTGCAGGACTCCCTAGACCTTTTGCTTCCCTGTTTGTGTGAGACACGCAAGACGTGACAAATGCTCACCTGATTTCCAGCTGAACTCTGGCTCTTATTAGTCTGACTGCTCCTTTGCTGTGCACTGAGACAGAGAGACAATAAAACAAAAGAGGAGGGATGATGGGGAGGAAAAAAAAGGAACATCGAGGAAAGAGGAGAAGACAATGGTCTGAAATGTTTACATATTTCATGTCAACATGCTGAAATTATTATATAAGATTCAGTTTTTACTTGGCGAAACCAATGAAGTCCTCATGGTTCGTGTTGATGTACGAGAGCTGAATGTCAATCAACAGCAGAACCTGAAAAGACACAGAACATTAAATATGACGTGAGGAAGGGTTGTTATCCATTTTTTTAATCCTCATGAGTCTATATATCGCATGGTTCGCATGGTCGCCCATGTGTGTGCATTTTCTTTGTTTGCACTCAGAACACACAAGTTGAATTTGTGATTCAAGGTTGGTGTGGCTGTTTATGTGTATAACTGTCTGTATTTGCCCTGTAATGGAAGTGCAACCTGTCCAGTGTGTATCCTGCCTTTAACCATAATCAGCTGGGATTTTCTGCAAGTGACCTCTGACCTTGAGATGGTCAAAGCTATGTAGAAGACGGAAGGATGGATGAATGTCTTCTCTCACTGACATATATGTCCTTTTTGTTAATTACCTATTGTGGTTTATCATTATTGATTCACTTATACATAGACTGATTAAATGAAACTCGTTTAAAATCCCTCTGCACAACTTTGGATGTATATGTGATTAAATGCGTCATATCATGTCTCACAAGCTAAAGTGTGCGTCTATAATTGCAGTGTATCAAGTGTTACCTGGTCTTTGGCGCGACTCTCTCGGTCTCGGATATGAGTCGTCACAATTCTCTCAGTTTCCTCGCGCAGCATGGGGAAGCACTCCAGCTGAAATCACATCACAAAGAATTCCACTGCATCCACGTAATAGATGTGAAAATGTGAATTTCTCCATAGAATTTTCAACTTTGAATAAGAAGCTGGGGCTTTGGCAGAAAGCTTGTGGGTAGAAGAGGTACCTTGTTGGAGCACTGTCGCACAGTGTTGATCAGCTCCTGTATGACCATATCCACACACTTCACACAAGGCTCCTTCAGCTTTATGACTTGCTTCTTCACAATGGCCTCAAATGCCATGTCTGGGGTGAAAAGTCCAGTCCTGGATCCCACAGAGAACACAAATAAAATAATAGTACAAAATTCAATTACATACTTGGTTGCTGCATTAGTAGTACAGGATTCCGATTCTACATTATTTCCCTGCCATTTGTAACCACAGGCTTCATATGTGGCTGCAAACATGAAAGGATGTTTTAAAAAAAAAACTAAAAGTCATCACAGACCTGCTTTTGTTTTTGAGGACAGTCAGGCTAAAAATGTGAGGTTTTTTTAAATGTCAGATTTTATCTCGCCTGGGTGGCAATTTCTTTTTGGTTGCGGTGGGTAACCGCCACTGAATCAGAGACACACAAAGAGCCTGGAGTGAACGTTGTAAGCAAAAATAGGACATGCTCCACCCTTCTACATAAATCCTCACTGAAATATTTTCACAGTCTTTAGTTTTAGTTTTTTAGTTGGTAACATATTTACCATATCAATAAAATCTATCCAAGAAGCAGTCAAGCATTCACGAGTCTTTAATGTCAAGAGACGAAATGTAGAAAAAGGCAGCATCGCATAATAAGACCGTAACATTTATGGGAGCTGTTTACTGGCTTGAGAAACTGGCATGAACCTACCTGATACCGTGGATGTTCTTGATAGCATAACTGATCTCACGGCGCATTTCTTTCTCATCGCACTCCATCTGACAAAGAAATTGAGGAAAAAAAAGACGATCTTAGATGTGAAAAAGTGTCTACACAGAAAACACTTCATGTTGAAAATAGGAACAGTTCAGACCATTTATTGTAGGGTCAAGGAGACAATAAATAATGAATTAACCAAAGTCTTTATCATATCTTCAGTCTGGAGAAGCAGACGGCTGTACAGACATTATTTAAGTAATGTACCGGTATAAATAGGTTTGGCGGTAAAAGAGGTTCATGTTGCCATCAGACACAACTTAACATTAGCAAAGCTTGTCATTATAGTATTATTTTGAAGGTTAAAGCTTACATAGACAAATGTTTTTTTTTCTCTCCAAAGGGCAGAGGGTGGGAATTGATGATCTACTGTTGTCTCTCCCAACTGATTGTGTTACTAAAATAATTAGGATCAATCAGGCTGTAGCCAGGCTCCACTAACACTGAAAGAAAGGGAAATCCTTGAACATGTCACCAGTTGTTATAACCGCGGGGGAACAATTTGATTCCCTTTCATGAAATGGTAAATATATCTGACCAATTCTGACAACCGTATGTGTTTTGCTTCTGGTCCTGTTCACAATAGCACAACAGTATATTACTTCATTCTGTGTTGGTGAAGCTTTTCTCAACTAAGAATATGCTCACTGTTGACCTCTTAACTGCTGCAGGAAGCACACTGGCTATTGGCAAGTACTTCAGACAGTTGTTTCAAAAAATTATCCTCAAAAAGAGAGAGAAAACTGTTTAAAAAAAATGCATTGCAAAGATTGATAAGGCATTCATGACAGGGAAGCTATTTAGAGATCTTTCAAAAGAAAATCACAATAGAGAGAATATAAGAGGTAAGTACAGTGTGTGAGGGGAGTTGGCAGAAATCAGGGCAAAGAAAAAAGGAAACAAAGGAAAAAGGCTGTAGAATGTGGCATTTAATCTTATGTTCAGTGAGAAAAATGTGCATTATTTTAAAACAAGTAGAAAGATTGGTACTGGGGGTGTCGTTGTTGTAGATGTTCACTATGTAGTTTCTACTGTCCATGTCAGTATTTTGAAAGGAAACACAATCTTGCAAATGGATTCCGGGGCAATGCTATAATTCAGCTGAATGCGTAATTCAGAACAAAAGTAACAAGAAGAAACTCAAATAAGGCACTGAAATAAAAATAAAATAAGTATACCACAGAATGTGGTGTACTTAAGTGTACAGCAGTACATCTGCCTCTGTTAGCTGTCAGCTTATAGCGAGAATGTTAACTCCATGTATAGGTTTGGGGTCTTTCTTTGTTTTTGTTGGGGGGTGGGGGGTTTCTGGGAGTCTGGTTTCCCCTCGCAGTCAGAAAACATGCATTTGAGGCTAATTACTGATTATACATTGCCCAAAGGTGCGAGAGTATGTGATTCTCCCTGCGTTTGCCCTCTGATGGCCTGGTGACCTGTACAAAGTGTATCCTGCCTTTGGCCATTGTCAGCTGTGATCGTCTCCACCCAGATCTGCAACCCTAAGATGGATAAAGCTGCATAGAGAATGAATGGAAGCTCAGTTTTCTGAAGTTTGTGTTCATGATGATTCTAGTCACTGGTCGGAGGTTATTCTACTGCTGTTAATACATTTGTTCACAAGCAGCATATCACCTTGACTAGCTCAAAGGGGAAACGCTCATGAAAGATGCGGTTGATTTTCGCTCCACCAGACAACTCCACTGTGTCCACTTGGTCCCCCGAACCTTCAATCCTCTTCTCAAAATCCACAGAGAACTGCTGCACCATCCTACAACACAAAAACAGGCAAACGTGTTGATCTGATGACAGACTAGTAGTGCGCTCTGATGCTGAAAAGAAGTAAAGAAAGAAGGGGGACATTGAGCATGACGCATATTTTCTGGTAACCAGATCTAATGTAAAGGCTTTCTGGCGTGGGAAAGAAAGTATACTGACTGCAGCAGCTGCTTGGTTTTGCGAGATGGGTCATCAGGCCGGTATCCCCGGTATTCCTCTGCCTCCTTGTCCAGAGCCAACAGCTGGGATTGCAGCTTGCTGCGGAAAGCTGGCAGAGTGTCCCGGATGTGGTTGGTCAATTGCTATGGAGACACAAAACAAGGAGAAACGTAACTAGTTCAGATCGCACAAGGTCATTAATGACGATGTGGAGTCGCCGGCATGCAGGCTGTGCAGATAAAGACACAAATCAATCATTGATCCTGTGGCATCCTGCATGATTTAAAAACTATTAGGGGAAGAACTGGGGAAAAGCGTAGTTGACTTTAACCTACAGACAGGTTTATGTCACTGACGTTGATGTGCAGTGGGAAAAAAAAAAGTAGGCCACTCTCTTATTAATTATGCAAAGTGCACTGAAGGGAAGCACTGGGAGTAAATCTATGTCACCTCGTTCAGCACTCTCTGCAAACGTGGGGTGCCCATTTTTTCAGCCATGTGCCTGTATCCTGGGTGGGACAAAAAGAATTTCCTTTCAGCCTCTAAAGCCGCCTTGATGTCCTTCCTTCCATCGATGTCCTTCTGACTGCGATTCACCACTCCAATATATCCTGGTGACCAGCAAAAAAAAAAAAAAAAGAGAGAGAGAAAGAGAAAAAAAAAGACACACGGTTAGAAAGCGTAAGCCCACAAAAAGAAAGGCCGACTGCAAAAGCCAGAAAGACGCTGGCTGCCACAGCTGACTAACAAACTCCTACACACCTCTTCGAAGTGGCAGCAGTTTGTTTTCCAGCACATCTCGGGCATCCGTGCCCTCATCCATCAAATCCAGTTTGGTGATTACTCCAATAGTCCTCAAACCTGGAAAAAAAAAAAGTTAGGGGACAATAAAAAACACCCAAATAGTTTGATGTTCTTGAATGTGAGTATTTATAATGTGGAGGATCCCCACTTTGCATTTCAGTACATATACAGTACATACAAAGACTTTGCCAAATCCACTCAACAGTATTCTGTACAGAAGATTTATTTCCTATCATATTAAATATCTTAGTTTGTGTTGTCTTCAACGTCTTGTGCTTTTTAATTCAGCTTCTCTTCATTGCTCTTTCCTGACAACCTTTGTTTTCATTTTTCATCCTATTATTATTGCCCTCTCTCCCTCTTCATCCCTGCCCCTTTACTTCTTATCTAATTTTCATCATCCATTTTACAAGGTTATTTTTCCACATCCTCCTCATTTTCTTAGCTAACTCTCTCTCTTCATATCTTCTCTTCTGTCTGAAGGTCAAAATCTTGACCATTAAATGAGGACTTTTCCTTTCTCCTTTAGAATGTTTCCTCGCTATCTCACACAGAAATCCATCCTGTCTTTCTTTACTTCACCAATTGGAGTTCTACTTCGTCTCTCACTTGCTTATCCTCTTTTTTTCTCCTCTTGGTGTCTTGTTTCTATAAATGATGTGACACCTGATCGATCCCTACAGGGAAATTCTTCTTTCCACATTCAGAAAGGTCAAAACACAAGGTCAGTGCCTCTGCAGCTGTGAAGCACTCCGTGTGTCTTACTCCATATATTTTGTCCCAGCAACCTAAACATTGCTTTCTTTTGTCTTTATTACGTTCATGTTCATACTGAAGATCTTTGCGACGGCCACTTTGACCCCATGACGCCCTCTTCTTACCTTGGGGGTCCACATCCTTTGACAGTTTCAGGGCATCAGAGTTGGCCAGGTCAGTGTTGGCTGGGGTGACGGCGAGAATCAAGCAGCTCTCTCTGGAGATGAATTGCATGATCATTTCCCTGATCTGCTGCTCAATATCTACAGGCTGGTCTCCAACTGGCACCTTAGTGATGCCTGGCAAGTCGATGAGGGTTAGGTTCAGCACTGCAGAGAAAGAGAAATGACATATAGTATAACACCAGACCATACCTGTGGCATATTCTGTGGCCTCGTAATTATTTTCCCTGCATTTATTAAGCTTTGGTGGTTTGCTATTGGTTTTCGTATTCGGGGTAGAGTATATAAGCAAAACGCTATTAAGTTAGAGCATTTGGCAATGTTACAAAGGTCGCACCCACAAATTAGAGTTCACTGTTAATAATTTCCTTGGATCACATTATTATCCTCAAGTTTCTTCTTGGCTGTTTCAGAGCTGGTACAAATGCTACAGATAAAAAGTGGAAGCACGTTGAAAACCAAATCAATACTAAAAACAACGGTTTTCAGCTCATCTAAGAATCTACTACTTTTTTTTTTAAGTCATCCAGGGACCTGGGAAGTAATATTCATTCATTCATTCATTCATTCACTGCAGTTTGTTTAAACTGTTCTGATTCCCTTTTCAAGGCCGAGCAAATACAACCATTCTAGACTTGAATTAGTAGAAACAGCTGATTCCAGACAACTAACAAATTTGGAAAAATAGCACGTCTGTAATTTTACTCTAATTGCTCAAGCCATTTGTGATTCGTTTCATAATTTTAAATAATACCTTTCAGACAAAGGGCTAGTGTTAGGGTAATATTTCCTCAGTACTGGGTCTGACTTCCTTATAAGCAAGGATGCAGTTGGATATTGTGGAGTGTATTTTCATTCAATGTCTTGTTTTCGACGCTTTGGTATTTATCCATTCACCTATATCTTTCTATTCAGAACAAAGCTTTATTAACATTACTAATTTAGTTTTACTAACACCACAGACAATGATAAATCTCCTCACAAAATATTGGGAATTTTATGATAATTTCCAAGCTTTAGTCTTGCTTAAAATGTACATGTATATGTATAGTAACTGAACATAAAAGGTCTTCTTAATAATTGTTATGCGGCCTGATCGTTCCAAACAGTTCACAGTTCCACATTGAGCTCTAAAAGTGCCAGTGAATCACAGATGGCAGGAAGCTGAAAGTCTATTTTACACATTTCTTTGGTTTCAAAGGAGAACATTTACTCTCACAGTGCAAACAGTCTAAAGACATCAGCCGAAGATGTTTTAATATTTTTTAGGACATTACCACAAAGCTTTTAAGGAAATCACTTCAGTTGCTTTGCTTTGATGTCCTAATCTGAACCGGCAAAACCATTTTATTTGCTTCAAATGGCCCACTTAAAAAAACACTATCTCCTCGCTATTGGTGCACAAAGCCAGAATGTGATGACTCATTGCATGTCACAAGCTCCTTTCATTTAAAAGTGGTAATGCATACTGTTAATTGACAGTTGAAGAAAGAAGGATGAGTTAGTACTTTCGCACCATGAGGGGAGTAAACCCGCAGGTTGATGGGGACAGGAGATATGCCTTTGTTAGCCCCCGTGGCCCGGTCCGTCTCTGCCTCAATCTCCTGGCGAATCTCATCAAAGTCTGTGAACTTTTTCCCTTTGCAGTGGAGGAATTCACCCCATTCTGAGAGGATGACAATGAAGAACATACAACAGAGATTAGTGATGGCTTCACAGCATGTGAATGAAAAAAGTAAAAATAAAAGCAGAAGCATAGGGAATAAGAGCAAGGGAAATCGTAGGAATAGAAGAAAAAAAGGAAACCAGGAAGTGGTTCCATCTGTGTGCAAATGTGTGCTCGCAAATATGTGTGGGTCTGCAGACGTCTGTGCACCCACCTGCAGTAGCGCTAATAAGCTGCAGAACCAGGGGTCTGCGGGTGACAATACCAGATCCACGGGGCAGAAAATCCCTAAGGAAAGAGAGCCATGCAAAACTCACTATATCAAATCACAGCAAACGTAAACATTCATCAAAACGTAGCTAAAGATGTCTTAAAGATAACTTCACCTTGAAGTCTCTCCCTTCAAAGCCTTGAAGGGCCAATTTCTTATACTTACACCCTTCATAACAAGCATGTCACCAAGTGTGCCATGTATCCAGTGTGCTCTAACGCAGCCCAAAACAAGCGGGAAGGGGAATATCTTAAAATATGGCTCCTGTAGCTTTAACATGCAGCAGCAATGAGGTGATTTAACAGAACAGAACGATCTGACCTTACAAACCACAGGTGACATGTGGAGCAGCATCTCTGACAGCCAGCTCTCTCATTTGAAAACAATGGCTTCAGCATTTCCACTGTATTTCCACACACTGTGTGTCTATGCTTCTGCAAGCATGGGTGCATTCCAGACACCTGAAAGTCAATCTCATATGCCTGAGGTTTGCTTTGTGGACCCTTGTTAACACATACTGACCTGCACATGGGGTGACTTAAGACAAAGAAAAGCTTACTACTTGTCCATTCAGCTATGTTCAGAGCCGGTGCTGGACAGATGGACTATTACACAGCATCACGACTCTCAATGAGGGAAGGATCAAGACTAAATCAATGTGTCCATCTGGAAGTCTACACATACACAGGCAAGCAATATTTGGTTTAAAGACAGCCAAAGCTAATGCTAAGTAAGTGTATTTGAAGGATGTGGTGCAAAGACATTCTCTAGCGATGACTGTGCACTTGTTTGACAGTGGAAAACCCAGAGGCGCATGTAAAACGGGTGCTCTTGAATATCATCGCTTTCATAACCACCAGATCCTACTGATCTGAGTGTGTTTAAATCATAATTGATCTGATCCACAATTTCTAATTTTAAACTCAAAATAACTCGGATAGCACTCGTCCACAGCCATATGAGTTAATACAATCCAGCTGTAGATAAGGTAACATAAATCAGTCGTCAGTTTTAGGACAAAAAAAAATTCTGGCTTAAAATTCTTTAGCCCTTTATTATTAGAAAACTGTGGAACATTCTAATTAAAAGTTAATTTGGAGGGCCTCATTTTAATGCAGGGCCATCAAGAAACCATGGCAACACGTTAATGCACAAATAGTGTCCTGCAGTAGATAAAATGCAGTGGGAGCTATTAGAAATAAGTGCATGCCTTGACTGTATCGAGCAAAAGAAATACATATCAGCTCAGACGCAGTGGCTCTTGATTGACTTGTTTCCTGTGAGAAATTCGAGGGTAAGATGATGAATATTCATGTGTGTTTTCAAGAGTGGGAGCTGACACTGCTGCATGTATAGCAGGATGATGTTTTAAAAGGTTGCATGCAATGGTGTCTGCAGAACATTTAGCCATGACAGCGTTGTTAAGAAGAAAAAAAAAAGAAAACAGTGAATATTTTTAGGACTGTTAGAGGGCCCTTCTGCAGTTGGTACTGGCTGGTCTGAAATCCCCAAAGGTGCAGCTGTAACCCAAATAAATCTCCCCTGCCCTGTTGGTATTTACAGGATACTGGTGTGTGTTGAAAATTAGAGCACAAACATAGGGGAAAGTGGGCATCGCAAGCCCCGACTTAAAGCATTGATGGTTTGAACTCAGCACAGAGAGCTTGGCCACATAGGCCTCTTATGTCATCCTCAAGGTTAAAGGGAGAAGGGATTATCCTATTTGTGGTGGTCAATGTTACCTGCCCACAAAGTTCTCCAGCACGGAGCTCTTTCCTGCACTCTGACCGCCGACCACAGCGATCTGAGGCAGGTCCAGGTTGCAGGCCTGGCCGATGGAGCTGAAGGCATCCTGCAGTTTATTGACCAGCGGGATCAGCTCCTCCATGCCACGGTTTCCCATGGTGCCTTCTGATGGAGGGACTTGAGATCAGTGATTGGAGGTAGAGACAGAGAGAGAGAGAGAGCGAGAGAGAGAGAGAGAGAGAGAGAGAGAGAGAGAGAGAGAGAGAGAGAGAGAGAGAGAGAGAGAGAGAGAGAGAGAGAGAGGAAGGGGGGACGTGGCACTGCTATATTAGTCCAGGACTACCGCGGTGCTTGTTGATGTACTGAAGTCATCTAGCCGCGCATTGCCCCGAGCCAAGCGAGGGTCGGACTGACTGTGGGAGAGAGAGAGAGAGAGAGAGAGAGAGAGAGAGAGAGAGAGAGAGAGAGAGAGAGAGAGAGAGAGAGAGAGAGAGAGAGAGATATGAACAGACAGGGACAGACAATTGCGCAGTTGCTTACCACCACACATGCCCCCCCCCCTCTCTCTCTCTCTTTCATATCTATCCTTTTTCGCTCTCTCCTTCTGACACACACACACACAAACACACACACACACACACACACATACGCACACATACAGCTCGCTGCACGAAGCCTATACTTTCAAGGGCATTTGGTGAGCGAGAGCTCCGCAGCCTTTCATTCATATCGCCACATTCAACCAACCTCTGTGCGCGCGCGCACGAGGATTCACAAATTAAACACGACTCGCGCTTCATAAAAGCACAACAACGCGTCGTTCAGTGCATGCAAATAGACGGTGAAATCGAACTGAAAATGCTTGGCACGGTGGTACAATGTGGCGTTGACGTAAAGCCTACCCCGCCTCAGGACGCCCTCAGTGTGTTCAGTGTCCGATGGTCCCGGTCGCTGTCCAGTGCTGAAACGACGCGCAGATCAGGCAGCAAAGACAAGTGACAAGACCGTGGACGATTATACAAGCGCCACCTGCCACGGCGGTGCACCGGCTCGATGCAAAACTCCCGTGCATTAATAGTAATCACCGGTGGGTTATCCTTACGCTCGGCTGGACGTCAGAGCGGTCTCATCCCCGACACAAATTCGACTTTGACAGATTAATCATTTTCCACCTTCTCCTCTCCTCTTTTTCCGCGGTGTAATTGCGAAGCTGCGCCTCGCTCATGCAGCTTATCGACGTGGCGACGGACCAATGGGAAGCGCGGGATGGGAAGCGAGGCAGAGCGGAGAGGCCTCTGATTGGTCCGCGCTAGGCAGGTTAGGCCTACCTGAACCCGCCCCCTGTTTACATCCGTGCCATTTCTGCCGCTGTGAGTCATGCGGCACGGCTGCGCATCGCTGCAACAGAAGAAGTGGATGCGCTCCTTCAGATCCCCGCAGTAGGAGCGGAAAACCAGCTGTCGTAAACTGTATACACTCCCATTTCATACATGTTGCAGGCCAATCCAGGCATTTCATTTTATGTCGCTTTGCCATCGTGCATATTGAAAAAAATGACTGTAGGGAAGTCGCGGCCTTTATGCTTTGACATTCCTCCACTGTGCTTGGTTAACGTGAAGCCCAGAGCGGTTTGCATTAAGTGGACATGAAAGTGTGATGCGTGGTCCCAGATTGTCATTGCAGGCCGAGGCTGGTGGAAGCGGTCACGCGGAAAGGACGCTGCCATTCTGCTTTAACCTCTCGTAGAACCGCATCTGTGCCTGAGCAGAGAGATGTTATCATCAAATCATCTTTGAGGGGGGGAAGATCTAATTTGCCTTGGGATGTATTTTGTGGAGAGGCAGAAATAAATTGGTTACACGTGGAGGGCAAAGCAATCAAAGCTCTGTGGACCGTTTGTAGATGACAGTACAACCTTATGGACTCAGTCGGCATCTGCCCTTTTCCATTATGGCCAGGCCTCTAAAAAGCCCTGTCTAGTATGCAAGTCATGAGCACTAGGTGGCAGTAACGACCAGACTAAAGAGTTTTAAGCCTTATGACAATATTTAGGCCTGTAGGTTTCGGGTTTAATAGGAATTTTAAAAATGTCCACTATTCTCATAAATTATAAGACTGGAACTTATAAAACAAAAGAAGTAGGATGCCTTAAAGGTTATGTCATGGAAGTATAACCTGATTAATAATGTAAATAGTACTTTGAAAGCTCTTTGGGTGTTTATGTTTCCACTGATTTGAGAAAGCAGCAGTCAAGTGAACCATCATGAAGAGTTATACTGACATAAAAACTGAGGGGGTGTCCTGTTGTGGTTCATCCCTGACTCAACCTTACTGACCTTACTTGACAGAGAAAGGACATACGAGAGAGAGTATCTGGTCACGTCGACATGAATCCAACACTTTTTTCCTGTCTCTCTTCCTGAGCCCTCCCTTTCATGCTCTTCCAACGATCCTGTTTCCTGAGGTATCTGGGGCAACAGCAGAGGTGGTCTCCAGGTCAGTATTTTAAGGCTCAAAAATATAGGTGGGCCTGTTTTTAGACCAGGAACTTGACAACACATTTTCCTTACAGCAAAGTGAAAAAGAGGCCTTTGGGTGAGTTGGGAGTAAGAGATGAAAATTAGGTATTTTCATTGGTTTAGACCTTAAAGATTGTAGGTGAGTTATAACCTCAGTCACATTTTGTAAAGGCTTCTAAACAGAATACTATTTATCACCACAAAGCATATTTACAAAAAGAAATCTATATATTTCCCTACTTTCTGTGGATATTTTTTTTAACAGATGGAAAGATTGAGGGTCATATGTTTTGGCAATCTTTACATTTAAGAATGTTTCATATGATGCTTACAGTCAGCTTGTCATTTAAAAGAAACTGTGAATGAATTATAATTAATTTATTTGTTTATCTTATCCCAATAGGTTTTTTCATCATTGTGGTTATGCAGAAGCTCTATCAACAGGACCTCAATGACAACAGCTCATGAAACAATACATTGTAGTCCTTTGTGTGGGTATGTTTATGTGGACATGTGTGTTTTGGATATGGGGCAGATGGTGCAGTGCTGGTGGAGAACACATTATTGGCTGGAGGTCAAAATCAGGCCAGGGAGAGTACTTATCAACATGTTGGTCTCCATGCGCCTCTCCATCATCTTTCTGAATCATCCATTACCCACGCTTCACTGCAGTGCTGCGTTTGGACAGGACTGCGCAGCCTGCTCACCATATCTCAGTTCACTAAATGATCTTTCTGTGTCCGGTTTGAGCTCGGCCAACAAAGGCTGCTTTTTGAAGAAACATTGGTGTCTCCTTTTCTGTTCAGTGCAACAAGAAATCACAGACGGTGCAGACATAGCTGTTGACTGTGTCGTCGCTTTCAATTAAAGTTTGTTTCCAAAGAGTTGGAAACGATGCCAATGTAAAGTTGGAAATTATACCATAATGTCAAACTTTTTTCAATGTCATTCTTCTCTCTCTCAATGTTGATTGACAACACGGCACCAAAGTTGAAGCAGTGTCATGTTAAGGTGCCATTAAAGTGGAGGAAAAAATACCTGTCCCCTGACATAACACACACCATTAAACCGCCTCAGATTGCACAACATGCTCACACCTAACACATATGGAATGAGTGTTAGTGAAGCAGGTAGGGGAAAAAAGGATTGACTGAAACTGTAGCGTGTATAAGAGTATCCCTGGAATCTGGAAAGCCTGTACTTTAGAACAACATCGAGGGCAATTCTGTGCGAGGAGGTATTAGCAGAATTACAATGCACAGGTTTTCTGTTATTTGTACTGTGTGTATTTAGATGATGTCATGCAACAGAAGACAAAAGAATGTAACACTTCTGAAGAATCTCCCTGGTTGCAGTCCAGGTTGGGCTTTTCTGAAGTTTGCATGTCCGCCCCCATAGAGGCAACATTCTAAGTTGTTCAATGTAACAGTGCAGGATTCTGTGTCTCTCTGTGTTCATTCTTAGATGTACATGTGACCTGTCCAGGGTGTAACCTGCCTTCACCCACAGTCAGCAAGAATTCACTCGTGCCAATGAACTTCACAGAGGTTGAATGCAAGAAAACCATACAAAATCATCTGTTATAATAATCCTATCTTGGATGTTATCATGCCCACATACATAATCAAAATACCACAAATATAATAATATATTATTATTATAAAAATAACAAAGACATGTGATGTATTTGTCAAAACAAGATTAAATGACACAACCATTTTAAATGTTGACAGGACAACTGAACAGCTGATGAGGTTCTTTTTTGTTTGATTGTTTGGGGTTTTTTTTATATCCAAACATATGGACTAATGCTGTCCAACTCCTTCTACTAAAACCAAAACAAATGAAATGAACACTGACCATTGCTGAGCATAGTAATTATGACTGTCAGTGAGTCAGTGTGAAGGGAGTCTGTGTTACAGAAGAATGAGACACACAAGTGACAAGTGAATTCTAACTGATAATTTGGTGTTTGACTCACATCCAAAACCAGAGTCATGTGCATGTGTAAGCATGTGCACACTCAAAGATGCATGTACAAGTGTGTATGTAAGTAATTATTCTTTTGATGGTTTCTCAATTGTTTATTTTATTGTTTGACATGTGCTGTATCAATGAGGATTGATTGATGATCGACTCAGGCATAAATAGTATAGTTTAAGGGATGAAGTCCTGTATTTAAATGCAAACATTAAAGTAGGTAACAAAACAAATTGACTCCATAAGAAACACGACATACAAGTAATCAGTCTATCAATGATATAGTCTGATAATAAAGCAAGCAGTTCACACGAGTCCCAAATTTGTTGTAAAACTTCAGTTACATAAGAATGTGAAATCTTTTCTGCAGTACAGTGAGAAGGCATGCATGACTGGAGATTCTCTGATGCTGCTCTAATAAATGTATTAATCTGTGAGGTCTTGTGTTCACCTGATCAAAATATAATTCCTCTCAACATAAAGTTCACAACTGATCTCTCGTCGCCTTATATATTTACTAATAAAATACACTATCAGTTATTCTTTTTCTGCTGTGTACATAGCTACCATGGAAAAGAAGCAGGTTTTCATCAGAACTTTGTGACGTCAGTTGACTGATCCTGTTTGGGTGACTTTTGTCTTTCGGTCTGGAGCCATACCAGTGTGTCTCTATCAGTAATAAGAACCACTGGCGTAACGCCAGTGACCAAACAACACCTACTGAGCCGCTCTGAGCATTCATGTGTGTAGGCGTGTGATTCTCTGTGATTATACCCTGACAGTCACAACAGACAGCAAGACATTTTTATGCTTTTCTCAAAAACAGCTCACAGAAAACTCCCTCGGTGCTTCAAGCAAACATCTCAGTCCTGAACACTTTATCGTAACTGCTTACTGTATGAATCAAACTCACAGGCAACTGCTATCACAACACATGGGAAGTTTTCCTGTTGACTTATTTTTCTCTTTCAGGTTCTCGTAAATATCAACCCACAACCACGCTGAGCAAAACTACCGTCTTGTACTTTCAGTTATGGCACTGGGGCATGTCGTAAATGTCACCCACATGTTGAGGTGGTCGCTCATGCTCAAGGGTGTGAAAAACCTTTGAGCACTCTTGAGAACACTTCCTTTATGTCTGCATTACAATGTACATCTTCAAACTGCACAGGCACCAATGTAAATGGACATTACGCAGTATTTCACACAATTGCTTAACCACCTGAGATACTGTCTCAATAAAAACGTTCAGAAGATGAATCTGAATTCAACTGCAGAAGAAGCCGTCCTGTAAATACGTACAGTGAAGAACTGGAACAGGGCAAACTGTCATCTTAATACTTTGGTTTTTGCATGTGATGTGTATGTGGGTGTCCTTCAGTCACCTTTGCAGTCACTGGGAAGTTTCCGCTTCAACCTTGGACTCAGCAACACAACCTACAAACCAAACTAAGCAAAGCATTTTGCATTTTAACTCAATATCTCACTGCAATGAGAGTGCTGATCCTCTAATGTCTTGGCATGTGTGTCCGTACATATTTCTTGAAATGTCAGAACTAAGAACATTGTCCTTCTGAATCTCACTTATTCCCACACCGTGCATAATAGTCCACTGGCTGAAATGCAGTTTGCACCGAAACATTTCCGTCCCTGTCCCATGGCCAATTTTCAAAAACCACAGAAAAGCACAATACCACTTTATGAGACCTTTAAGGATCGCATCTTTTCCTGTAAATGCAACAGGCTCCAACCCTCAAAGGCTCAACTGTTTCCTTGTGTCATGTCATCAAGCTAAGCCAAGATATCCAGCTGCTTGTTGGCGTCTCAACGTACCAATGCTGCTCTCCAATAACTCTCAAGTGTTTGCTAAAATGTCAAACTATTTCCAGGCGATAAATGTTTCCAACCTGAGATTAGGTGATTTATTGAAAGGGACAAAAGGCAGATTGGCTGTATCTCAAGAATCGAATTGAATATTTGGAGTTTCACCTGCCTGGAAACTGAGGATAAGATGAATATAAATCAGCTATTGAAGGCTAAAAAGAAATTATAACAGATTTGATTCCTATGAAGGACATTGCCTGATGCTGTTAACTTAAATGTTTATCATGTAATGTACTTATTCTATCCTAGATAAATAAAACTGACCACATTGTAGCTGTATTACAATGTTTATAGTGTTATCACTACAGATATTGATATTGAACAAGTTTTTAATCCACTATTAATTTTTTGTATCCCTGGTTTAAATGAAAGCAAATTGTGATCGCATAATCTTGAGTTCCGGTGGGTTTAGTGGGGCCAATCATGCAACTACGAACTTAAATTGTTAGTTGGAGAGAAAAGTCATAACATTGATTTTGGGATCATTCACATGACAACACAAAACAATCAATACGTCCACCCCCACATGATCTGGAAATAAATTAACATGGATGTTATTGATGGCAGTAAGAGTAATATAATTTTCTTAGCAAATGAAACTTGATATGTATGTACGTATGTATGTATGTATGTATGTATGTATGTATGTATGTATGTATGTATGTATGTATGTGTGTGTGTGTGTGTGTGTGTGTGTGTGTGTGTGTGTATGTATGTATGTATGTATGTATGTATGTATGTATGTATGTATGTATGTATGTATGTGTGTGTGTGTGTGTGTGTGTGTGTGTGTGTGTGTGTGTGTGTGTGTGTGTGTGTGTGTGTGTGTGTGTGTGTGTGTGTGTGTGTGTGTGTGTGTGTTTGTATGTATGTATGTACGTATGTATGAATTTTACCAACTTTTCGCAATAACTACTTAACCGAATTGCATGAAATTTTCAGGGATAATTTGTCATCATTCAAGGACCAATCGTTTAGATCTTCAGATGTTCACGGCTCACCATGTCTAAATAAATCCCCCCAAAACTGTGAGCCTACAAAAAATGGCCCATTCATCTCTTTTCATCTCTTTTCATCTCCTTTCATCTCGTCACACCTAATTTCCGTTGAAATTTTCTCGTAGTAACAACACTAATACATTTCTCATACCCTGTTGAAGTGGTTATGAGCGAGTGATCATCTCTACAAGGGCCAACGGAGGAGCTACCGCTGAATTTTTGCAGGATGACTGAGTCGTTATGTTACATAAGAAAAACACACCTCTGAGGTAAAAAACATTGTGGAATACTTGTGACTTTCCATGGGTCATAAAAAAGGACAGGTTAACTAGGCAGAAAATCAATCTCGTGGAACCAAACACAGATGTGCACCTTCAGCTTCTTCAGGGGAGGAGGCGCCACTCCTTTATTGTGCAACATTCACAACAAAACATTAAGAATATAAGATAAAGAATTGGAGAAACCGCTATCAGCTCATGAGAGAAATGTGTTCCCTCAAGTCCCTCAGAGACCAAACAAATGTTTTTTGCACATTCACATTCGGTACACTTGTGTTAGACTCCTGCAGGGATATATTTACCATTTCCTTTGTCTGCTCAGTGCCGAGCCATTCAGGTCCCAGATGCATCAGGTGGAGACAGCTCGAGCATTGGCGCGCCCCAAACTGCTGAAAGCTATATGGGATTATCTGGACAATGAAAAAATGGTTTATTTTCAACTTGAATGCTTTAATTTTAAAATAGCACAATCACTTGACAAGGTCTATTGAGGCTGAGAGAGAACATGGAAACTCAAACAAAGAAAGACCCATAGCTTGGATTTGTGCTTTGCTTGAGGAGACAGATCAGCCTCATTGCATCTTCATAAGTCTCTTGTGCAACACATCATGACTAACTGATGTGGAGGAAGAAGAGTACCAGCATGCCCTCAAGTTCTATGAAGGATGAGCCTCCTTGTGAGTCTGCGGAACATTACCTTTCTCAACATTTCATCTCAAGACCAAATTACGGTTACAGTATTTAATAGTAAAACAGTAAAATACCTCTGCAGTTGACACTAAGTAGACAGATCAGGGGATGCTGTCCAGTCAATACAACCTCCTTATGCACGACTAAGGAATTCTCCACAGCAGGATCAACTTGTGTAATTTTCCACTGATGCTGTGTGATTTTGTTGTTTACTCATCTTAATAGTCATTTAGCAGCAGAAGGCAGAAAACATGTGGACACTTACAAAAACACTCCACACCCCCAAGCTATTTCATTCCCTGCCAGGCTCCCTGTCCCCTCCCACTCCCTGACACTTGACTGTATAAATTCCCTCTCGGAGTACTGCTGGGAGCCACACATTGACCTGCACTGACCAGGGACACTGAGTTATGGGGAGTCTACCTTAGTAAATTCTGAACAGTGGTGTAGCTTTTTAACAAAATATACAGCTATATCTTTGCAAATTGATCCAAAACTAGAGGAAGATCAACTCAAACCCTTCAGGATGTTGCACTGGCTGTCTTTTTTCTATTTGAACTGCTTTATTCTTTCCATCTACAGTCAGGCACCAGACCGAGCCTTGCACCACCGCTCCAATGACCCTACTGGACGCTGCCAGTACACTTTCACTGTGGCCAGTCCAGAGGAGTCCTCCTGTCCTGGAAGCAACACAAAACCAGAGATCGATGGCGTCGTGTCGAGGATTACTCTGCTTGAAGCTTTGGTCAGTCGCATGATTGCAGGAGCAGACAGAGGCGATGGAGTCAGGCTGAACAGTAAAGATGGTCTCCAAGAAGCCTATTCCCAGGTTACACGAGAGAGAAACCAGTTGCAGCAGGACAAGGAAAGTCTGAACAAGCAGGTCCAGGAGATGCAGAAGAGACTGACGGAGCTGAACCAGGAGGCAGAGAGCCTCCGGCAGAAACCCTGCCTGCAGACACACGCCACAAGTGGGTCTCAGCACGAAAATAGACCCATCAATGGTATGTACATCAATGAGCCAAGAGCAAAGCATAAACCATTCAAAACCCTAATCACATCACTTGTATCCCTGAAAAATGCTGTGAAATTACTATATATAGGTGCAAATTTGTTGAAATTCTGGATCTTGTGCACTTTATAAGTGAGGGTAAATATTCTCCTGGTTGCCTATGATGTGTCTCTCGAGCGAGCAGGTCAAATTGCAACAGACACAACCTGACCTGCTGCCCCCCGGCTGAGTAAGGACGAAAGGAATTTACAACATAGACTCTTCTTTTATGGCCTTGTCACTCAGAGCTGTCTGTTTAAGCAGCTGCTATCAGCATCAGGATCCAGCAGTAATCTGAGGAAAATAAATCATGTGCGTTTTATTCAACCATTTTGTCAACATGTGTCTTCCTACTCTTTATGATTTTCATAACTCTACCCTTCTATTTAAGATCCTAGATATAATCAGGGGAATGGTGCCTATCAGGAAATGAAGGCTGAGGTGACAGAAGTCCCAGCATCACATCTCTTACCTGGTGGATATCACAACTTCACAGGTAGGGGGTTTATTTTTTCTTTCTTGTATCAAAATTATATGTTCAAGTGTGCTGTAAATAGTGACATAGCATAATGTTCAATTCAGGTTTTTTTCCAGGCTGTGGAGAGTTACGGTCAGTGGGAGAACCCGTGTTGCACAGGAAAGCTGACAGCATCATGGGGAAGTATGGAGTGTGGCTGCAGGATCCGGAGCCTCAGGGTTCCATCTACACCAACATGACCGTGTGGCGCATCGACACTGTGGGTAAAGATGTGCGTCAGCTCTTTGCATATGAAGACATGGATCAGTTCACGCGAGGCTTCCCGATGAAGGTCCTGCTACTGCCGGAGCCGATTGAGAGCACAGGAGCAACCCTGTACCAAGGGTCACTCTACTACCAGCGGAGGCGCAGTCGCACACTGATTCGTTACGACCTAGCCTCAGAGACCTTGGCATCGCGTACTGACCTTACGCACGCCGGCTTCCATGGCCAGTTCCCATACTCCTGGGGCGGTTACACCGACATCGACCTGGCAGTGGATGAGCAGGGTCTGTGGGCCATCTACAGTACAGCCAAAGCAAAGGGTGCCATTGTGATTTCCCAGCTGGATCCTAAAAGCCTTGAAGTGAAGAAGAGCTGGGAGACCAACATCAGAAAGAACACAGTGGCCAATGCTTTCATGGTGTGTGGACGGCTGTACACGGTGGCCAGCTACACTGCAACTAACACCACCATCAATTATGTGTTTGACACAGCCACTGGGGAAGGGCGAGCTGTCTCTGTGCCGTTCAAGAACAAGTACCGATACAACAGCATGGTGGACTACAACCACGCCAAGAGGAAGCTCTATGCATGGGACAACTTCCACATGGTGACCTATGAGGTCCGACTGGGCAGGGTCACCCGGGGTAGCAGAGCATAAATAAGAGGAAAATCCTTTTTGCTTCAATCCGTGCTGAGATTTCGTCAAAGTTTTAAATATCGCTTCATTTTTTTATTAAAAACTTTTTTTTTCTAATAGCACTGTAAATAAAATAATCTGTGACAAGAAACATAAATTTATCAAACAGATTAATGTACGTTTTTCCCCCATAAAGTCACTGATATCAAAAACCAGTAGAAAAGCTAAACATCGTATTACAATGATATATTTTTGTAATCTATCAAGAGAGTTCATGTTATTTAATTTTCTGAATAAAACTTTATAAAACAATATACTTTTGCTTGCTTGTGTCACTCAAACCTGACATTCAGAAATGCCACTAACCAATAGCATAGAGAGATTACGAAATCACCATGAATGTCAGAAATGTCTATTTCAGAAGTACACTCATGGTTATCTATCTGATCTCAAAATAACATTTCTGTAAAACGCAATGTAATTCTTTTTAAATTATTTAGTATTTAAAAAGCGCACACAAGCAAAATCCAAATTAAAGTCTTATGAAACATTACTCTACGCATGTTATATGTTTGCATTGTGTCTTATGTAAATCACTTCATAGCAATAATGAAGAAAGAAACAAAAGGAAAAATATGTGTTTGAGTTACTTCACTGGTAGCTTGTTAAGTTGAGTGGCTGCATGCTCCAACTTGCTGTAGAGAGGAAATGCAACAACCTTGTCTGAGATGCTGGCAAGACATTCATCCACAGTCACATTAACACATTTTACATACATTTTGATTGAAATAAAAGTACCCAAAATATGACTTGAATGGAAGGTAAGATGCTCTGTCGAAACAAAAGTGAATCATGTATTATATTGATTTCATTATGAAACAGTAAGAAATACAGAAGTTACCAAAGTTTGTCACTTGTCTATTAAAACATTGTTGTTTTTTTATGATTAATTCAGTGTTGTCTGACCAGAGAGAACATAAAATAATGTTTTAAGAAGCCACTGGGGCCACAACGCCTTGTAATATTTTCCTTTTAAAGGTACTCCTATGTGACTGCTATCCGTGAGCTTTTGAGGAGACAGGCATACATGATTTTGAAGCTTAATTCTGCATAAGACTAAGTGAGAAACGTCAGAATAATTTCCCACAACACAAAAAAAAGTACCATGAACTTCATGTTTGATGTTTGTTGCTGTATAATGATTGAATAATTGTTGAGAATTGGTGAAATCAACCTCTCAATACAAACATGTTTTTTCTGTATTGCATTCTTCTGTTCTTAACGTGAAGTACCTGTATCCCATGCTTAGATTTGAATTTAAGCGTGGAATAAAAGTGATTAAAAACATTCACAAGTTTGATTACATTTGGAAGCTTTCTGTAAATCTTATGCACCCCTGGATTCAGTTTCTTCTGAAGATTATTAGTCATACGTTCCTTTCTCAAGTGAAAAGTCAACTCATCTGAGTGAATTTTCTCATCGTCTGGGGAAACACAGCATGGGGCCGATTGGAAATTATCCTTACTGGCGTTACTGCTAAGGTGCCTTAACAACCCTGAACTAACTCAGTCCTATATGCCACACTCATTAACAACACTGAATAAACCTTTGCTTACGTTTTCCATAGCTGCTCTCTCAATGTTGGCAGTTTATTGCAACTGCTCCCCCAGCTTTTTCTTCATTTGTCAATTGATTTGTCTATTTCAAAAATGAACTATATCCACATTATCTTCCTTCAAATAACTGAAAAAGGTCAAACTTGAGGACTCATTGTACTGACCTATACAATGCTGACAGCTGTGCGCTTCAGTAATGGAGCTAAATGTTTGTTCACATTATTAGGGCAGGGCAAATTGTGCAGTCAATTAGAATTTACACCGGTCCCAGCTTACCCTGGGTGGAGGTACGTTAGGCCCCACACAGGAGGACAAACACAGAGAGACAGCCCCATACATTCACACCTATACTATAAAGCAAGAGCAATAACCACCATGTCACTCTCAGGCCTTCTGTGATTCGGTAACTCCATAATTATTCCAACAAATAATCCATTAGTAATTATTTCTCATTTATAGAGCACTTGCTATAATCTCTGTTATTGCACCTCACTAAATGGCTGTGAGATCAGCTTATTCAACAAGCCAAGAAGAAGTGACGTTCTCGTGCCATCCAAAGGAAGTGAAGGAGCCGAACCTTGTTGTTTATAAACTGATGCCACTCCTGGAGTTTGGTGGTTTTATTGTACACCATCACATCATCTCACCTGCGTCGTGCTTCATGAGCGTAAGAGCTGTGACCAGTTAGTACAGATGTATACTTGTGGTCTTACCTCCAGATCTATTTTCCATCGCCTACTCAATCTTCTCTTTAAAACGCTTTCCCCCCCCTCTTCATTTCAGCCTCAAGTTCGACGGTTTACAACTAGTTTATTGTTATGCACCGCCCTCTAGAGACGGCTGGCTGCATTTATCATGTCCTGCTCCCAGGTCTCAGAGTTCGTTGCTCCTCTACGTTGTTGTCACACAGCTACGTCTTGCCTGGTCTAAATCCACATATCCTCAGGGTCTGTGTGGTCTAATTTGGAAGTTACACTGGTATGTTAAAAAGGAGGCGATGGCAGCACAGTTTATCAACAATGTAAGACGAGATGGGACCTATTGCAGCATAATGACAGTCAGGAGCCTCAGCAGCAGCTGACGGAAACTTGGGCAAGGATGAGTCGACCAAGTGGTTATTCAGATACAGTGCCAGCTGTGGTTTGTGACAGCTTAAAGCCTGAGCATGAGAAATTGAATGGAAATCTTGCTCTACCCATCTGTGCTGTGCCAGTCTAATTTAGATAGAGTAAACTTATTTGAGCATGCAGACTCATCCAAAAACACAGTCAATGTTTTAGCAGAATACAAATAATCTATAAATGACTTTTTATTCTAGAAAAAAAACTGCAGATTTCCTTTCATCAATGTGAAATTAAGTGCATGCATCTTTTTTTTTTTAAATTACAATCTGAAGACATGCAACAAAGGAAACACTTTCAATATTTTACTCCACACTTAAAAAAATTAAAAGTGAACACTGATTAAACTCTTACAAACAAAAAGTTTAAGTTATTTTAATTCAGTATTACAAATGTTTTCATAAGAGCAGGGAGTTTCTGAATTATACACAGTTATGCTGCACATTTTCGCCAAACATACGCCGACTCTCAGGCACCACCCGACCTAATGTTTCCAATCCAGCATCCACAGTCCGCTGTACGCACTGCTGAGGCTCGCTCTCAGTCGCATGAGCAGTGGGTCCTGCAGGCAGTCCCAGGTCACCCACAATCTCTCCACCAGACTGTACTGGCAGTAGCCCATGGCCAATCCAAAGCCCACATCTGTCACATAGTGTCTGGCAAGCAGCAGTCTGGCCAGGCTGACCATGGCGGCCCAACCTACCACCAGGACCCTCATGGAGTCTGTATCCACCAGCTGGGCGAGAAAGAACCGGGCGCACAAGGCCGCCCTGGACGCGTGGCCAGAGGGAAAGGAGTAGCGCTCCACAAAGAAAGTGGAGAGGATTTCAGAGCGGTTTTGTGCAGGCCTGCGACGTCTGACCATGGTCTTCACAATCCTGACCAGCAGCAGGTCCAACATCAGAGCTGGAAAGAGAGAAAAGGAAAAACAATCTTCATTTTCATTTTGAAATACTAACCAAACTCGTTATGCTCAAAAAACAACTCAGATTCTTATTGATCTTGCTGGATTTGAGGTCTGTAGCACACAGTCTCAAATTTAAAACACACGTAAAGATTGCAACAACAATTAGAATCTGTAATACAAGTCTTAAAATGCAATGTATGGAGCCTTTCTCAGCTAACATATTAAAAAGTCTAGAAATGTGTTCAACCAATATCAAACACGTTACAATTTCTAACTTAAAAACTAAAACATCAGTTGGATACCTTTCCCACTATGTTTCTATAAACAGACATTCACACATCATTGTAACACAAAATGTATACATATATTAAAACAGTATCCATAATGTGATTTTTCTTATTTAAAAAGTGTTGGTAGAGTCACTTGCACTAGTTGCATGTGCACAGTGCATACATCAATGTATAACATCAACATATCTCACATTGTTTAGCATGACTATATGATATGTATTGTGTGATTCTTATCAATTTAACATTAGCTCAGTAAATAGAGGGTTAAGAATGCCCAAGTACATCTTTGGATCATGGAAAGAAGTTGAGGCACCTAAAGAACTAAAGGCCACTGAAAACATGCAAACTCCCTTTAGGAAAATTCCCTCTACAGGGATTAAACATGGGAAGCAAAAAAGTTATTTTTTTGGAGTAACATTGGAGTTGGAGTAACATTTCAACTCTTCTTTCAGCATTCTGTAATTTAACGATTCTTGCATATACCTGCATTTTTTTAAATCCATCTTGGCTCTGTATTCACAGAACAACTGCAAGTCTCTTCAGGGAGAGCAGGTCAGATGATGTACATTTTTGTCCATCACAAAAGCTAATAAACCTGAATTATTTTGGAGAGAAAAATCCTAGAGAAATCTTAGATTGAACAGCTAACAGAAACAGTCCCAGAGGCCCTTTCTGCTCCACGCCTGTGGAAAAGGATTAGCTGTCACTGGACAAGAATCCTGAACATCTGATATCCAGTTGAGCTTTGCAAAAGTCTGAATACATTTCCAAGGTGGATGTGATAGAGGATCCAGGGAGGAGGGAAGGTTAAGCATTGTATAGAGCAGGAGCATCATTTGAGGCTGAACTGTCTCTCTTACAAACCTAAACTTAAATACAAGCATGGTGAGACAACTGCAGAGGAGAGCTTTATTTTGCAGTTTCTGGCATTTATTTACCTCGTGCAGGAGAATGTCTAAAACTACAATGACACGCTGATGCACAAGTAAAGAGCATGTTGTTTTTTAAAACAACAGTCCGATTGATCGAGTTTGTGTGTTTTTGTACTCAACTGTATCATTAATTGCTTCACGTAAAGACTCTGGAGTTTTTCTAATGTATCTGGCTGAACACTTATTTCTACATCTGAAACAATTAAGCAAGAACAATATACAAAAGGAAAGGTTGCACCAAATGTGTTGTCCTTGGGCTCTTATAGAATGACATTTTACTAACACCCTTGACCTCATTAGTTTCTAAATTGTCTACAACAATAAGCAGTGGTACACTATCTATAGTATTTCCAAAACAGAGTGCCATTCTATAGGCTATTACAGGCCAAGAATAGCTCTGGTATTTCCCCCCCAGTACAATACAGAATATCAGCACACCACAAAGCTGCCAGTCAACGAATGTAATCTACGCCTGCAAATAAATCGTCAACTATGTCACGTGCATCACTGACAGACACCATCAACTCAAAACAGAAAACTTTCCATTGCTGTTCCCGGTTCTGGGACACGGGGGTCGCGCAATCATCCATAGGCTTTTTTTTTTTTTTTTTAATCTAACGGAGGAGGCAACACGTCTTTGACCTGCTGAGTGGAGCTTATTCAGGGGCGTCATTAGATGCGCTCTCAGTTTAACGGGAGACTACAGACTCGGAACACTGCCAAAAGTTGAATTGAATTTGGCAAGAATGTGCGTTATTACGCAGTGCCGATACACCTGCCGCCATTGGAGTGATCGATATGAATATCCCAATACAGCAAATGTGAAAACATCAAATTGAAAGCTGTGCAATTTGCTAACCCCCCCCCCCCCTGCATACAGTTGTGCTTTAATAGCTTTAAATGAATACACATAAAACCAGATGATGAACGTGTTCGGTTAAACGGAATAATAGGACAATTGATCCTGCAAACGTTATGAAAGAACATTTTCGTTTTCGTTGAAATGATAACTGATGATGCACACTGAGTGTAGAAACTCACCAAGAGCCAGGTTGAGCATGGTCTCTTGCTCCGCCGCGCTCCCTCCTCGGAGCATAGTGTACACGGTGCCGATGAGCCAGGGCGCGACGTGTCCGGAGAATTCCACCAGGCGCACCAGGGGCCGTATGCTGCCCCATGGTGACTCCTCACAGGCGCACACCCCGAGCCGCTTGGACAGCCACAGATCTATGGCCAGCAGAAAGCGCAGTGTTATAGTAAATATCGGCTGGCTCAGGCTGACTGTGAAGTCTTCCGTTTGCACTCCGGGGGAAAAGTAGGAGCAACTGGAGCTCCGGCGGCGGACATGGCACTCAGAAGGTGCCCGGCTTCCACACACAACTCCGCGGCAACTATTCCGTCTGGATGCCGCTGAGGACATTTTCATGTGACACAGTGTGTGTCCCCAGTAATTTATCCGCCCTCCTTCCTTATCGGCTACCTAAACAGTCCTGCGCTCAGACTCAACCCATCCTTCAGAGAGGAGACTCTGGTGGCACTGAAATGATGCCAGTTTACAACTGGGCTGCACTTGTCATGTGACTAAAATACCTGCAAAATTATTCATGATAGAAGTTTATTAATCTAACTGAGAGGAATGTAATCTTTTTTGTCCATATGTATATTTTATCACCGATAGTAGACATGCAAATTGCAGGTTTGATAGTGAAACATTTACTCTGTGCAGTTATTTAACTGCGGCGCTGCGACAAAGGCCATGTGTGCGTATCCGCAGCCTGCGTGCGCAACAACAACAAAAAAAAGTGTGGTTTAGAACAGTAGCGCTACTCCACACTTCACAAGAATGTTTTTTTCGTTTGTTGGTGTCTGAGGGAAGTTTCCGCCCTCTCGTCAGCCCAGTAGCCATCAGAGGTGCTGAACAAACACACACACACGCACACACACACACACACACACACATACCTCCACCTTTCACATCATGCCGGGAATCCTGCTTGGAGAGCTATTTCCTGATTTCGAGGCAGAAACCACTGCTGGGATAATTAAACTCCACGAATATATCGGCGATTCGTAAGTTAACTTTAATATTATTGGATATTTTTTTCAAGTCAGGAATCAGACTTATTGAGAACATCAGGGAAGCAAGAGAGAGAGAGAGAGAGAGAGAGAGGGGTGACAGAGGTGACAGAGGGAACTTGTACACAGTTCCTGTCACCTTTATTATGACGTCTGCTTTTAGAACATCCTGCACACGTAGCTTTTAAATCTTCACACACAACTGCACATTTGTACCATATAGGATCTAAGGCAACGCAAATGATACTTTATGATGCGGTGATGAAGAAAGTGATAAAATACGGTCTAGTGCAGAGCTGTTCAGTCGGGCTAATAATGAAACCTGCATACTGAACAAAACAGGTCAAATCTTAAAACCAATACACCACAGAGTTGTTTCACACAATCGCTCTGCTGGCCTCATGAAAAAATATCTGGCCTGTCATCATTTCAAAAATTAAAGGAAGCACTTTCAGTGTCAAGTGCATATGAATTAGTATCTTCTTACACAAAATCCAAGAAATCAGTATGATATATTATTGCAAAACCTCTCTCTTCTAAAAAAAGAAAAAAAGCATCTTCCTTCTTAAAGACGTGACAAATCCAGACTTAATCTCTTTTTATACCAGATGGGGAATCCTCTTCTCCCATCCGAGAGACTACACTCCAGTGTGCACCACGGAGCTGGGTCAAGTTGCCAGACTGAGTGGAGAGTTCACAAAACGCAATGTCAAGATGATCGGCCTGTCCATCGACTGCCTGGACGACCACCACGGCTGGGCCAAGGTGTTATCTGCAAACTGTAACCGGCTTTAAGGCAAAAGGAATTTTCTCTGCATCTCTGCATCTCTCTGGTGCTTATTCATACTAGATGTTTTGTTCGGTCTTTGAATCACAAACACAACTGAATGACTTGGAAATAAGAAAGAAAGATGAATGTTATAACACAAAGTGAAGACTACGTTCAGCTTTGAGAATGAATTTTATTCTATTCATCCGACTTTGATAATGGTTGATGTAACTCAGGGACAATTACAGCCTGGACAGGTCACCAGTCCATCACAGGGCAAAAACAGAGAGAGACAGTCACATGCACTCACTCATATAAAGGCAATTTCAAGTCACCACTTAATCTAAGATGCATGTTTTTCTTTAAACTGTGGAGAACAAAGGCCAAACGCACTGGGAGAACGTGCAACATTTTCACTAAAAGTCCCAAAAACCTCCAAATATAGTTTATGAATGTCCTGACATTGTATATTTGACCCTTTTTGAGAGAAATCCCAGGTCATAGTTTGCTGAACAAACGTTTTCATGAATAAAAGAATAAAAGAATTGCTTTTGGATGCTTTTTAGTACAGTTGACTCTCTTTACTGTGGTCAGATGAGTAAATGTATCACAGTCTCATGTTTGCAGCAGTAGCTTATTTTGAATGTTTCAGGTTTGACACCAGTCTTGTATCTGACTAGGATATCCTCGCATACAACTGTGAGGAGGCCGCCTGTTGTTCGCTGCCCTTTCCCATCATAGCGGACAGCAAACGGGAGCTGGCAGTTGCCCTGGGCATGTTGGACCCAGATGAGAAGGACAAAAATGGCATGCCGCTCACTGCCCGCTGCGTGAGTTACAAACATTTCATTTGCTTGATTTAGAAAGACTATCTTGCGTCCACATTTATTCGAAGAGAGAGAAAAATGTCACTCGTCAACCGTCCCATCTTCCTCAGGTCTTTATAATTGGTCCTGACAAGCGGCTGAAGCTGTCACTGCTTTACCCAGCCACCACAGGACGCAATTTTGCTGAGATCCTGCGTGTGGTGGACTCGCTCCAGCTGACAGCAGGGAAGCGCGTGGCCACGCCCGCCAACTGGCAGGTATTTCACAAATCAGGACTCTTCTTGGCACTAATAATTCCTGCAGTTGGTTGTACAAATAGGAGACATGGCGCTTGACAGATAGTCCCTTTATCATGTGACCCTCTTCCTTCAGCCTGGAGACTGTGTCATGGTGCCTCCCAGCATGTCTGAGGAAGAAGCTGCGTCTTTGTTCCCAGCTGGCATCTACACCAAAACCCTGCCCTCCGGGAAGAAGTACCTACGCTACACACCTCACCCATAACCTCAGTGAGAGTGCATTGATATACTACACTTACCCCCCCCCCATCCCACAGGCTGTACATGTACTGCTGTATGCAGTAGTTCTCACTCAAGCCAGGGCATGTAGTTAAAGAGACATCTCCGGGTAAAGTAAATTGATAGAATAGTAGTGTCTTGTGATAAAGAATCATTGTCATTTGACATGGTGGTACGCTGCCTTCACCAAAAGTTGCAAAAACTTCCCGCTTTCTTTTTCCGACGCGATGATGACAAAGGAATGAAATGGCCAGATTTATTTAATTTTTAAGTATTTAAATGTTTCTTATCTAGAGGGTGTCAGGATAAGGGTTTCACCAAGTGTACTTGTAGAATAACCTGTCACAAATAAAGACATTCTTTCCCTGAGTGGCAATAGACAATTTTGTGAAACCCCCCCCCCCAAAAAAAAACAAACCCTCAACCAAAAGTTGATTTTACTCAGCCATGACTTCCAGCAACAACTGCTCGGGAGCTCCTCTGTAACTTTGTTATTTTGAGCCAGCGGCAATCTCCCACCTCCTGCCCTGTTTGATCAGAAGTTAGTTTGAAGTGTTAACTCAGCTGTGCAGGATTTTGCGTCCCCCTCCCTCCCCTCACTGGGTTTACAGCATCAGTGAAGAGCTTATCAACTTTGATCTCACGTACGCCGGCAACACGCTACTCATGTGAGCAGAAGACCAGAGGACTTAAGGACAGCGGCAGAGGTGATACAAACAGGAAGGGGAAGGATGAAATACAGTCGAGAGAGGACAAAGAGGAACAGATTAAAAATGTATGTCACTATATGATTGAGGCACATTGAATTATGTATCATGACGTGTTGGGGTCGAGTGACAGGCGCACCTTTTTTTTTTCAGTTTAAAAATGTATTAGGAATGCATTTAAAAAGGACGGCGTACTTGATGGGATTTGACTTTAGAAAGGGCCGTGGAGCCATGGGCAAATCCAACAACAAAACAACTGTTGTTGCTCCAGCAAAAAACGATTCAACCTGAGTACATCGAGCCTCAGAAGCTGAACATCCTTTTGGTTCTTGAGGAAATTACAATAAAATCTGCCATACAATGAGCAGCAGCAAGGTTAATATGTTGGTTTTGTCACTCCAATGCCTGGATTTGTCATCACAGTTACGTCACAGAGAGTCATTTCCAGCTCTGTCTCCTCCCAGCAGTGCCGTCATCTCTGCTTCATGAGATCCTGGTACTCCCTCTGGTGGGAGAACAGTCGCAGGAACACCTTGTACTTTCTCTCATAGAAGCTGTTAAAAGAAAAAAAAAATTCAGAAAGTAACATAATACAATATTTCTGCGTGGATCAAAATGTCAGAGAACTAGTGTTGACTTAAGAAATGTGAGCTTAACATTGTACATTTTGGTTTCACTTTGGACTTTCAGAAAATTTAACGAAAACACTTTAACTTGTCTTTATCTTTGTTTCTGAAAAGCACATAATATACTCTACAAAATGAAGAAACTTGTCATAAAAGTGTCGTCAAAATGCATTTTTAGTGTATCAGCATGTTGATATCTGGTTATTTCCTTGAATAGATCAATTTCTCACCTCTGGAGTTCATGGGCAGGCTGAATGACTTTTCCTACTTTAGCCATTGTCTCCATTGCCTCCTAAAGAAAAGAAAAATCCTAAGGTTACTTAATAAATCATAAAGTGCATTTTCGGTTTCAGATCAGCCATGACCTAGTTATGGTATGAGTCAAAGCCAACTGCAGCAGCGCTGGTGTGGCAGACTTTATGATTAATGCATCGTGGGGCCTCTCCATTGTCTAAACCTACAAAATCCAGGCAGTTGACTATGTGCAGCTCAGAGGATCAGACACAACAACTGCCCGCTGTACTTGTGGCTCAAAGTGGGATGACAGGTGTAGCCTAGTCCAAATAATAACATTGTATATTTAGTATATCTGGCTTAGAGTCCTCGTGCTGAAAGAGATGATAATTTGACCCCACAAAAGATTAACCTACACTTCACATTTTATACAGACAGCACTCCTAAACTCATTCCTGTAAAAAGCCAGTGGAGCCATGCATGTCATACTTTATACGTCGGTTGATTGCACTCATTGTGACAGTGATTATACGATATGCCCTCTGTCATGTCTAAAAAGATTTTTTGTACTGCACTACTAAATAGCACAATTGGATTACGGACTCACATAAGTTCTGTGGCTCAGAATCTGAACAAATCAATGCATTAATTTGAGATTTGTTTTTGGGAGGATTATTTTTTTTTTTTGTAAAACTGCCTAGAAATGACTCATATTTGCTTCTATACAAATAAAATCGATCTGATAAACGCTCTTAAATTTGTGAAAAAATTCAAAGTCATCAACTAATAATGCAACACATTTTGTGTTCATAATATGCAACCATTGTCGCTTTAAAGTAATTGTCGCACAACTTTTCAATTTCTTTCCTGACACGTATGTAGCATAAATACAAAGATTTGTTTTTTTCGTCTCTCGCTTTCACTGTTACAACAGTGACTTATTTTATGTTTGGCCTTTCTTTACATCAGTAACTGAGACACGTTAAGCTTTTGGGAGGCCCGCTGTCCAACATAACATGCACAAATCACAGGGCTGTCAGAAATACAAAACCGAGAGAAAGGGCCTACTCTCTTGCAACACAGGCTTTTTTTTTTTTTTTTCTTTAGCACTGGAGGAATATAAGATTTTTATTTTACCTGCATAAATCAGCAAATACAAAAATCCACTGTGATTCTACCGATCTAGTGCCGGGATCAACAACCTTTTCCACGCTGACGGCTACTTCACGTTCACAGTTTTATTTATAATTTCTAAGAAAATCAGTAACTCTCATTCTCAAATCATGTTTTCTGTTTTATTTTCTGAGAAAATGTCCCGAGGACGTCTCACAAGGCCCCAGGCTGCCAGTTGCCTCAGGGCACCACGTTGTCTGCCACTGTTCTTAAATCCAAAATTTAAGGCAAAGCATTATTTAAAAAAATATTATTTAATGATCAAGCATCTGAATGACTTTTATGAGAGAAGTTTTGGAAGTGCATGAAAATGATACACAATCGGTGCACTTATTCCTACAGTGACAAACACTCAACAACTGCACTCACATTTGAATGTTTTGGGGAATGCTACAACATATTGCACACAATGCAGATTGCATTATAGCAATAAACTTCTTTTAACCTAAAAACTCAACAATTGAAAGAAAAAAATAAGGTTCAATTTTATGTCAGTTACAGATGTGCCACTCTACCTGTATATTGTTATGGTCTTGTGATGCACATGCACCCAGGACTGCTGCCCCCACTAACACAGCCTCCATCTGGTCTGGCAACACTACAGGCAATCCTGAGAAAGAAAAGAAGAAAAAAAAAAGACAAGGAAATAATTCATATTTTCATGTCTCATGGCCTGTTTTCAAGACTCAATGGAAGAATCTTGATATCTTCTATTTAGGTGGAAAATGCTTGGAGGTCATCAAGAAATATGTGTATCTAGTGTTCTTTTTCTACCTGTAGCATTGGCGTGAACCTGTACAAACAGAGAGTTTTTGCTCAATCCTCCACACAGAAAGAGCGTCCTGATGTCATGTCCAGCTTCTTTCATGGCCTCCAGAATATGAAGTGTCCCGAGCTGAAACCAGAAACGACGACACAAGAAGAGTTCGGGTTACAAGAAATCAAATACAACCTTCCTTTGTACTTACAGTCTCCAGGATATCAGTTTAAGTGCGGAGGAAGTCATTTGAAACACAACACAACACATCTGACTTACAGCGAGGGCTTGAACAGTGGCCAAATAGAGCAGGGCCAAGTCATCCAGCGTTTGTGAGAGGGACAATCCCACCACCTGAAAAACAGCAATCACTCAATTAACTGAAAACAGGTCAAGAGATGAAGAATCAGGAGCCTGTGATTAATTAAACATTAATTAGCCTACACAGCCCAGCTATCAATGACTTTGTTAAAATCTCCAACCATAGCGTATTTAATTCAACAACACAACAATCCCTTTCGCTTGTTAACAAGAAATTTGTATTTTCGGAAAAGTTGAAAAAACAAACACATTGTCAAAACCTACGTTGAGATGGAGCTGAATTATAATTGTGAGAATCATAGATCATGACAAACCCTTACCATGCCCTTCAAAGTGGGATCAGCCAGCGGCGACCTGTTCCCGTGGAAGTCTGGCCAGACATGAATATTTGATCCCAGCAGGTCAACGGCAGAGGCCGAGTCGGCCATCAAACTCAAGTGGTTATTCAGGTAGCTGGAGATGTTCTCACCAGTAAAGGGTAATCTGGGAAGGCAAAGCATAAAATGTAAATACAAAGCACAGACATTATTAAAAAAGATTAATAATAGCTTGTCAGTGCTGCATTGTGACCAGACAGCAAGTGTACAGTACGTTCAGTTATTAAAATAAATTACTTACACATTCTCCTCACAGACAGAATGAGGAAATTGAGCAGGGTGAACATTAACTAGGCTTTTAATCTCTCTAAAGCTCACTTAACATTATTGTGTTGGCTGATGGGAATGACAGCTGTGCAAATTATTTTTTGGTGAAGCGCGATGCTGAAAGTATCCGCTGACCTCTGCTGCGCCTGCTCCTGGAGCTGAGAGTACGCAGCGTGGCCTCTCACCACGTGGTCGATCTGAGGTCAGAGGCACAACACATGACACAGGTAATGACACAAAGGCTGCTGGTGCTGATGAATATTGTATGGATTCAATTAACTGAGTAATAATTTAATCTATAATAAGTCAAAGAATTTGATTATTCTGTCAAACCAACCATTTGGAAGGTATTAATTGTGGGAAGTCGTTTTAAAAAAAAGAACACTCTTTTTTTTTTTTTTTTTAAATAAAAGTCACATTCAGAGCAGTTTCTCTGTAGCAGATTCGACTATTTTTGGATGTACACATCAACATTCTGCAGCATTTATCAACAGATTTGTGTTTTTGTGGTAAAAAGATAAAAGTGTTAAAGGTAAACTGACCAGGCGTCCCGTGGCACTCTGCCCCCCTTCGTTGAGCCACATGCCGGGCACCATGGCAGACAGACAGGGACCCCACACCCCGGGCACAAACAGCGGCTGCTCACTGATCTATTTTTCAAATAATCAGTGAGAAGTACAACAAGACGCATTTTAAAAAGAATGGAAAAGCACTAAATAACATTTATCCAGGTATTTGCATGAATTCCCATCATTGCCACTAATGGAAACAGGGTAAGTTCAGTCTGTGTGCAATTTAAATATAAACTGACAATTTGATATATGTTGAAATGACATACAGAGCAGCTTTGAAAGATCTGATTTATCAGAGGGCTTTTAATAGACTCCATAGCTGCGTATTAATATTGTAGTTTGATTAAGTTCCACTGATGACACAAAAGCTGTCAGTATGGGATTAATCACGGCAAGGCAAGTCTGTCATGGGTTTATATTTCCAGCAAATGTGTGTAAGAGTCACAAAGGTCATAATGGACTTTATATTTGCTGTAACAACAGCAAACTTCGTAGCTAAATATGACAAACCAGGTGAACTGAATCTCACTGACCGCCATATGACAAGACGATGTCCCACAGATCATCGCCATGCGCGAGCTGATAGGCCGACCCTCACAAGGTAAGTGAAAACCTTTAACATCAGCACCGATCACGCCTGCAGAGAGACAGAAAGAAAGAAAAAAGTCACATTTATGTTTCTTCGTAAAGAGGATCCACGTTGTTATTGAAGCCCCATCAGGGAATAACTGAAGCAAACTGCAGATGAGAAGCACTAAATCCTCCTGAAGTGCTTGTGTGAACTTTGCCTGAGATTCAGAAGTGACACTAACTGCTCGAATAATGTTTGTCAAGCTGGTTTGAGTTTGAGGTGGCAGGGTAGTCGACATCCTGAGCCCAGCGTGTATATCATTGTGACACAGACAACAACCAGCAGTGCAGAGCGATTTAACCTCTGGCTGATACAGCCCTGTGTGATTGGCAGAGGTCACAGCCACTGGTCACAGGGCAGAGTTCACGAGCAGTTTAGCGCTCAGAACAAAACCAGATGGTTGGGATTTCTGTGGCCCTGATTCCACACAATGTGCTGATAAAGTGCTTTCTTAAAATGCACAGATGCATTTTAACAAATATCACAGAGGGTTTGTCTGAACATGGCAGCAGTCTATCACCCGTCTTTCTAGGCAACCCCAATTTTTTTGTATTACTTGGTGAAATCTGCTTCAAGGACTTTGTTTATCATATAGTTTGTTTGCTTTCACAACAAGATATTCCCAAAATGAGCGATCAGAGAGTCATTCAAACTTCAGCGTCTCCTATCACTCATGTTTAAGAGTTTTTGAGCAAAATAAATAAATAAATAAACATACTTAAATATGGTTAATAATGGGGATATATATTCTGTGATGAGTTTTTATATAGTCTTTATATTCTTCTGCAGGTACTACAGTTTCCTTCCTCGGTCAAAAACATGTGTTAGAGACTCACTGGCGATTTCAAATTGCCCACTGATGTGCAAGTGAGTGCATGTGATTATCTGCTTCTGTATTTGCCCTGAGATGGACTGGTGACATGTCCAGCATTGGCCCTCCGATTATACGATTAAACCATTAAAAAAACCTGTCTCACAATAATGCAAATCCTTATGCTCAACAGTTATCCATATGAATAGTTTCCTTGTGTGTTTAAATAAAAAAAAATAGTCCAATCACATCATTGCGCAGCACTGAACGATGGGATTTGTTGTCCTTTTTGTTAAACAGCCTCCATCTGAAATTACTCAGATACAAAATTAATTAGCCATCACTCTTGCGATAACAATATGTTGGTTTTTTTAAATGAGGTGCAGATCTAAAACATTGACACATAATCATTAGCATATAAAATTAGTGAGCCACCAACAAGCGATGTGAGTCAACACATCATCGCTACTCTATTTCCCTGTAGCATCTCAGGAGGAGCCGTTAAGCCTGCGTTCATGTCAAGTAGACAAGATGAAGCAGACATATTACATTTTCTTATCATTTCGTTAAATTGTTTCCGCGTTAGAATAAGTAAACAACACAAAATGTTTAATACAGAGCGCAAAACGCCAGTATAGTATTGCCAGTAAAGACCTAATGCCTTCTTTTTTTTTTTAAATGTCTTCTGAGGGATTGATCACAAATATTTGAACCCTATCATATCAAGTCATTCCGCAACGCTATTTGTATCCTGGTGACCTGAGTTCATTGTGCAATACCTAGACCTCCAGCGTGGGCGTCGATGAGGGAAGCACCAACTGCAGTTCCTGGGTTCAAACCCAGATCGTCAGCGGCCTCTTGGCTCAGGCCACGTCCCAGAGGACTTCCTGGAGAGCATGTCTCACTCCCTGGAAGACAATAGTAAAACAGAAGAAAATTATTGCCAAATCAAAACGTAAATATCCAAAGTAAAAACATGGTTTGGTGTAATATGGATTTTTGTTTAAAAACCTATTTTTGAAAAGTTGTTTTCCAGAAGGTCATCCAGTCCAATGGTAGTCCAAAAGCTGGGATCCCATCCTTCAGGAGGACAGTATGTCCATTTACACACCAGAGTGCATAAAGACCTGAACAAGATTGCAGAATAATTTAGTATGCATCTCAAGACAAACATTTGATAGAAATAAATTTTAAAAAATCAACATTTTGTTTAACATACATTTAGTTTAAAGATACCCTGTGAATGTCAAGCATTTCAATTTACTTTTAACATCTCATATGAAAAGAATGTTTCTACATATCTATGACATTATTGATATCAGCCAAATCTATTTCTTAAGAAATGTGCAACATTTTCTTTTTTACAGGTTTACAGTAATAAAACGTAAAGGTTTAAATAATCTATCATAGTCAAAACCGTAATAAAAGCTCACCTTGTTAAAGAGCCTGTTGCCTTCCAAGAGAGGAAGTCCGGCAGATCAAAAAAGTGAGCAGCTTTGCTCCAACACCTTTCTGTAAGAGTCTGAGGAAGAGACAGGAAATGTGAAATAATGGCCTTGAGATTAATTAACAGTAAAAGCAGGTAGCGTGTCCTTAAAAACAGTACACTAGTACCAGGCTTTACAACTTTCCTGCTACAAACCAAACTAACCTGAGGACATTCTGACCAACAACCGGTACAAAAGATGACAATAAAACACAGAGATGGGTGGTGGAGTGTTGACCTCGCTCACCTCTAACCTCTCACCTCTTTGAGCCAGAGGAGCTTAGGGGGTTGCATCTCTGGTGACATGACCCCTCCCACCCTGCTCAGGACCCTGTGGCCGGTGTTTGTTATACGAGCCGCCTGCTCGGCGGCGCGGTGGTCCATCCACATCACCACATTTCTTTGTGCCTCACCTGGAAAACCAGAAAAGAAAGCTAAAGATCAAACATTAATTACATATATCAAGAGCTAACGTGCACAAACCAGCCTGTATAAAATGATGTAAGATATGTATATTATCTGAGATGAATTTTGTACTTCATATGCACCTTCTTTAATTGAAAAAATACTAATTCTTATCTTCCAGCTTCTACTCTAGTAATGCCGCTGACCCTGACCTTTGACCTCACTGCAAAGGGACGAGATTTCCCTTCCTCTATCAATAAGGTAATCAATTAGCTTGAACAAAACTAATTAAAGTTCCTCAATTGAATAGCATCATACCCCCCAAAATTCTATTCCATATAAATATTCTATAATGGACAGATGCATTCTATTTAGTGATTGACGATACAGTATTTAAGACTGTGATCTGGATGTGTCGGTGACAGAAAATGCAGTGAAAATCACTCACCGTCCTGAGTTACTGGCACAGGCTGAAAACTTTGGTCCAAAACCACGAGAGAGCAGGTGGCATCAAAACCAACACCTCGAACCTGGCTTCTCTCTACACCGTCAGTAACTTTCTGTTTAAAGTAGGTCAAAGAAATCACAGTGTTTCAGTTGTAATTATCAACAGACAACACGCCATATGCTGTGTCTTATTATTAAAAATTCATAGAATAACATGACGGGTGTCTTTACTTTTTTTTTTTGTTGTTTAAATAATTGAGCTGGCTCGAAGCCAGAGGCTTTTAATTGTGGCCAGGAATGAGACTTTCGAAATGACATGTAACCAAATAAGGCCACATAGAAGTGCAGTGATGAACATTCTCACTGAAAGGTTCTTGGCTCAAGCTTAGGGTGGATTTGGCTACTTTTCTGTTTGGCGTTTGCATGTTCTCCCCACATGACAATTGGTTTTGTGTGGGTCCTTGGGTTTCCTCCCGCAGTCCAAAAACATGTGTTCCACAATAAATGGGGAAAATATATTGACCTCAACATATGACTAAATACTGACTGCTTTTGGAGTACAGTGACTCATTGTGAGCTGGTGATGTAGACCTGTGATGCCTGCGGTCCAGTGTTGGTATTTAAAGATAGCAGACAACTAAGCTTTCACACACATAGTAATTGTGTATCAGTATTTTTATGGAATATATATAAAAAATAATATGATTTGGTTGTTTTAACTTCTTCTTCTTCTTTTGGTTTGTATTACTGATGAATAAGTTTACATATGTACTATTTCCTATGAGTTATGCTGTTCTGTAAACAATAAATATATTTTGATGTATATATTGAATGTATGTATTTATTTTACTTTAAATGCACTTGTCCATGTGAAACAGACAACCAATATGTTTGCAGAGTCTGCACGTTAATGAAGGGGATATGGGATGGGATGGATGCTATGTGGTGTTATAGGCACGTAAGTAAAGCTGTTTGTATAATGTAGGTATGAGGGAAAGGGTGGCTGTATTCTCGTACAGCTAGGGGTGTAGTTATAAGGTAAAATGTTATGATTTCATGATAAAATAGAAAAGTGTAATAAAAAGAAAGTTCCAAAAAAAGTACCCAGACGTTAAAAAGAATGATTGTAACTCTAAAGTTGGTGTACTGTTGCTGAAGCCAGTAATTAACTGTAAAGAACATTGATGATATCCCCTCCATGGAGCAGCTGCAGCATGATCATGCGTGTGTCTGTGAACGTCAAAACAACAGCATACTTTAACAACCGTGCAGCACTTGTCCCAGATGTCAGTGGAGGACTGGACATAGTGGTCAGACTCTGGCTCCCAGATGCTGATGGGCTCCTGGGCGGTGGTCCTGATGACGCCCCCTCTGGTCACCAGGGCGGCTCGCACACTGGCCGTGCCCACGTCCACCCCGACATAGAAGACCTCCGCCATGAGGACGAGGGCTGCATACAGACGATCCCCGAGCAGATCATTAACCAGGTCTCACTGTCAATGTCCACACCGTGTTCATTAACCAGAAGGGCAAACATTAATATGGACTTATTAACTAAATCTGCCAGTAAAATCGAGTTTCTTGTTGCAAGACAACGGCGAGGCGGCGGCGAGACGCACAGTCACCGCTGAGATTTACACAGAATAACATTTAAAATGCACGTCGCAGACAATATCAAGCCCATAGTTTAGAAATGCTCACAAGAACTCGGAACTCACCCGGTGATCAAGCTGTTATTTTATCGCAGGACACATGAACGTTTTAGCGTTTATGTTTGTGACCAGCGCACTTTGAGTTGAGTGTTGGAGGTTGAGGAGACGGCAACCGAGAGCGGCCAAAAGGCATACAGTCGCGTTTCACAGCTGAGAGGCATATCTATCTATCTGTCTGTCTGTCTGTCTGTCTGTCTGTCTGTCTGTCTGTCTGTCTATCTATCTATCTATCTATCTATCTAAACTAATTATATGAGCAACAGTGGATATTGTCATTAAAGTGTCATAGATGGTTGTGGGTTCGAAACCAATCCAAGCATTACTGTGTGGAATTTGCACGTTTTCCCTGTGTGTGTATTTGACAAACCAGTGAACGACTCAGACGTCAAGGATAAGGAAAAAATGTTAAAGCAGACACATATGTCGGTTTCCTCTGATTTCCTCTCTATGCCCAAAACCATGCATGTACGTTTGATTGATGAGCTCAGTCAGTAGGTGTGGTTGTTTGTCTCTCTGTGTCTGTCCTGTTATAGATCAGACCCATAGTTTGTTGAGATTGATTTAAAGGAAAAAAAAGTATTTGAAAAAAATATCACTCACGCTTTGTATATTTGCATACATGATGTAATAAACTTCAGTGTTGTAAATGAAGTTGAAGTTGAAGTTGAAGTTGCAAATAGTTAGAAGGATTTTGGATAGAGCAAGCAGACCATGCCAATTTGACCACGAACTCAAGTTACTGTTTCTTTTCTGAACCAAATCTTGTTTTATTTATATTATTATCTTCTTAATGTAGAGGACATAAACAGCTGTCCAGGAGAAGCAGTTCCTGGCTGTGATCAGAATGTTTAAACCAGGAGCGATCAGCAGAAATGGAGCACAGTTTGAGAAAAAAAACCAAACGGCAGGACAGGAAGAAACAGATGGTCTTCAACAAACACTGCATGGACAGTGTTTGAAATTTCATCTGTCTCTCTCATTACTCTGCCTGTGCGTGTGTGTCCCAAGCTCACGCATGAAGGTAATCCAAACTTTTCTCTGTTGATACTTCAGCGCATAGCTTCAAATATTGCTCTTTTTTGCCCTGTTGAAGTGATGAGGGTGATTCCATGGACCTTGGAAGGTTCCCACCTCTGTTCAACAAAAGCAGGGCCTGTTGGGAAGCAGGCAGGATCAGCTCTTGATTAGAAAAGTACATGTAGTGGAAACAGCTGGTTCTTGCAGGGAGGCGGAAAAGGCTGATATCTAAAAGTGACCCGATTGGTCCAGCAGAGCGGGAAGCAGGGAAACAGGAAGCACGGCCAGGGAAAATTGGTACTTTGACAAGAAAGAAAGAAAGAAAACTCCTTCACACAGGTGTAGTACCATATACTAACAAAAGTATTTTTGAAGTATGCAAGCAACAGGATTTCACTTCAAGGTGTAAAATACTTCTCACCAGGTGTCACAGCCATGATGTGAATACTTCTCATCTCAATAGTGTTGACCTCAAGCAGCTCTGGTTATCCCAGGCTTTCTGTGGCTGTTAACTTATTTATAGTTGGCTTGAGGAGAACACGCTGAATAATACAATGGTGAGAAGGCCAGACTGCAGACTGCAGCTGTGCAGAGGCTTCAATCAGTAGTGCAGTTTCATAAATACCTCTATTAGTGAGCTGTTTGAACCACAGAGCAACATATTGGTAAGTCCAGCACAGGAAAGTTATCATGCAAGTTAATCACTCCAGAAAGTCACACTCAAATCTGAATGTGACTGAATATGTTTCATAAAGCTTTCAGCTAAATGATTTTATTCACAAACATTACTGTTGTACTTTTAACATAAAACACATTCATACCGAATGAATACAAAACAAAACATAAGATATAGGTTTTAATTGCCACAGGAAATAAAATAAAAGTGTGGGATATTGTTCTGTATGGTAACCAAGAAAAAAGAAGAAAACTATAAAAACATACAAATGGAATCATTTTCCCATGTATTGTTGAACACACTTAATCAAGGTGTTTAAAAAAAACTAGCAAAAGTACTGTGAACAAAACATATATCTTATGGCATTCAAGCAGAAAAGATATATGAAAAGTACATTTTCACATTTAAAAGAAAACAACGAATGTCTCGAGGGTTATTCTGAATGGAATCCTTTTGAACCCCCCAGCATTTCAAGGTGGCTAAACAGAATACAAATAATACATCTATTACTGTTTATGATGTATGGTTACTTAAATCGTCTTTTATATTTAGAGGAAATCAAAGTAGAATAAATATGACTCTAAAAAAATGCTTGTGTTCATTTCAAATCACTACAATTGAGGTACTTTCAGATCAGACAGACACTGTACCTCACCTCATACTTTAACATTCATTGGATTGAGAACAATAAAGCGAAACCTTGAAATTGAATTTTTAGGATGGGTTATTTGTATGCATGTCACCTACTGTAGCCAGACATCTGAATGGCCACATCTCGCCGAGCCCTTGAGGCAGACTATATTCTACAAGACCAGATCCATCACTAGATTAACTCTGCGCACAACAGGGGTGTCACTTTGCTCAATGTCAGTGGTGGACATACATAGTACTGATAGAAAATCCATTTCTTTACCCTGCCCTGTGTTGTCTACTGTCGCTTTGAATCATATTGATTGCAGGCTATGATTTCACTTTAATGAAATAGTTATGACGTTTATTTTCCTATAGCAAAATCTGTAATTATATCACGAGGCATCATGGTTTTCTAAAGCTTAGACACTGTGTTTTTATTTTTGTCAAGTGTAGCCAATTTTGTTTTATTATACAATTATGACAATATTCAAAGGAATATCCATTAGGAATGTACAGAGATGTAACAAAGGAATGACATTTTGGACAAAAAGTGCAAAGAAGTAATGACTTTTAATCTCGAGTGACATTCTACATATACATATACAGTATATGATTATGATGCGTGTGTGTGTGTGTGTGTGTATGTGTGTGTGTGTGTGTGTGTGTGTTATAATAGACATAAAAAAGGTGTAAATTATAGGACACACACAAAAAATGTTCTTGACGACATTTTTTTATCTCGATTTTTTTGTCAATCTATTTTTTTCAATTAAATGTTTAGCACCATGTTTTGTGTTCTACTCTTGAAGCAGGTGAAATTGAGGTCTGTTCCTCTCTCTTGAACGTGTTCTCTGAGCCTCGCTGCCTGATCCTCCTCTTCTTCTAACCAAGACACTGGACATTGATGACTTCACGATTTCCCCATCCAGACAATAAAGTGATTATCTGGTTTGCTCTTTTTCTCAGATTGCTGTTAGTCCTTGTGACTAGCAAGATGTTCCTCGTGAAAAAACATTTCCTAGAAGATCAGTGTGGCACTGATGCCTGATAAACTCCCTCTATGGGATGGGTAACTAATAATTGAGCGGGTAACTAAATATTCAAAAACACTACGTAATCCCAGAGTACATTGCTCCACGGTCTGCATTACCTAATCCCATAAACCATCGCGGGGGGGCGGGGACATGGCTCGTTGTCAGAGCAACCTGCATGTCATTACACAAACCGCGCCCACCAAATCACGCCCGGCCAATGGCAGGCCGTAGAAATGACATCATTGTTATTTTCAGTGGAGCTGCAGCTTAGAGGTGGATAAAGTTCGTCTCCACGTTGGAAGTGATAGAAAGTATTAGCCGTATTCAGGCCTGTTTCTTGTTGTTTTGGGAAGCAGGATATATCAAAGAGAAGAGTCAAGGTTTGTAAACATTGACGATCTGCGACGGGAAGCTGTTTTTTTTCTGTTGTTGCTGCTGCTGCTGCTGTCGATGACCGCACGACTCACAAAAGAAAAGTTTTCTCAGGACAGAAACTTGTCAAGTGAGTTGAACTTCAACAATAGACGGACTTGGTCGTAACGCACCGGAGAGCTCGTAACGGGACACATGTAAACGGCTGATTTTTTTGGGACTTTATTTTCTCACAGAAGAAACCACCCTCGCTCAGGGCGATCAAAACTTTATGTCCAGGAAAATGGAAGCGACATTCTACGACGACGCCGTAAGTGCGTCCAACTCTCAGCGCGACGGGGCGGCGGTGTACGGGTTCAACCCTAAAACTCTCAAACAAACCATGACCCTGAACCTAAACGACCCGAAAAACTTCAAACCCCAGCTGGGTGCCAAGGCCCTGGACATCCTGACGTCCCCCGACGTGGGCTTGCTGAAGCTGGCCTCGCCGGAACTGGAGAGATTAATCATCCAGTCCTGCACCGGGCTGACTACACCCACCCCGACCCAATTCGTCTGTCCCAAGAACATCACCGACGAGCAGGAAGGCTTCGCCGAGGGCTTCGTGAAGGCGCTTGCGGAACTCCACTATCAGCAGCAGGTCCCCGCCGCGCACCCTGACGCACAGACCGGCGCCACCGTCACCATCGCGTGCAGCTCCGCTCCGCCCGAGAGCGGAGGGATTCCCTACAGCTGCACGGTGCGCCCCGAGCCGCCGGAGTACACCAACCTGGGCAGTTTCAGCCGGGCTGTGAGCTCCGCGTCCGCACCTGCCGGCGAAAGGCACCCGCCGGCGGGCTACCACGCCGCTCCGCAGCCGTCCCACAACCACATGGACGCGCAGCTGGGAGCGGCGCAGCACTCGCGGCTCCACGCGCTCAAAGAGGAGCCCCAGACGGTGCCCGAGATGTCCGGGGAGACCCCCCCGCTCTCACCCATCGACATGGAGAACCAGGAGCGCATCAAAGCGGAGAGGAAGCGCATGAGGAATCGAGTGGCCGCGTCCAAATGCCGGAAAAGGAAGCTGGAGAGGATCTCGCGGCTGGAGGACAGGGTCAAAAATCTGAAGAGCCAGAACACAGAGTTGGTTTCCTCCGCTAACATCCTCCGGGACGAGCTGGCTCTGCTCAAGCAAAAGGTCATGGACCACGTTAACAGCGGCTGCCAGCTCATTTTGACGCAGCAGCTCCAGGCTTACTAGACTGTCGAGAGGAAAAATACCAAGGGACACAGCTTGGGGACCAAATGCAGCTTATAGTGGCCTCTGAAGGCTTTCAGGGAAGTCCCTGCATCTCAGCGCATTTTCCACCAAATTACCCGCACGGACTGTACCCACACGGAGGATCACTGACAAGATTATTGTGATTGGTCAGTATGGCGCGACACAAGTCACCAAACTAATTGCACAGAAACACAGTTCAGGGGAAACATTTGCTCTGCGTGTGCCTCGGATGAGACTTGTTATACACATTTATTGCAATTTTATATCTCGTTTCCCACTCAAAACTTTTTTCTTTTTTTTTCTCCGTCAAACTGGGATGTTATGTCCAAACATTAACTCTTGGAGTCGTGCACCCTGACCGAAAGCCCCTGGAGGCAAGTGTGGGATGGAACTGTAAACAAACCGAAAGACAATGTGAAACCAGGCCTTGATCTGCAAATTCTCCACTTTTGTCAAGTAGCATTGTAAGCATATAGAGTTGAGTCAAGCACTGAGTAGCCCATGCACCAGCAGCGACTATGTACAGAATAACACTAACACTATCACAATTTCCACACCTTTACGCACGGACTTTCAGGTGTGTTCAACGTTTGCTGACAAAACGGCCTTACTTTCTTAACATCTATGTTCATACAACTTTGTGATATAGTTGTAACTAATGTTAGTCCTGAAATAACACTTTGTATAATATTTGTACGCAGTATTTTGAGCACTTAACTGTAAATATGTCGAAATAAACGTGATGGACACGCCTGATGTGTGAGTATACGTTTTGTGCCTGTAATTAAGAATTAATCATGAACAGGCAGGGTTTTTATTTTCGGTGGGGGTGTCTTCATTGGGGGGGTCCAGGGGGTTGTTGTTGAAGGATCTGGGGCAGACGGGAGATTGAGTCACCCGAGTCGTGTGAGGCGCTCGTCATGGTTGGCGAATCTACACGGACGCTCATTGGACGGGAAGGCGTCGGAAGTGAGCTGCAGGAGACCAAATAAGGCAAAGACGTCCCGAGTGCGCAGTGGGACGGGTGTGTGCGCTCATCCCGACTCTGAATCACAGTCTCCAACTGCTGCTGCGCATCCTCAACAAGCCAGGGGTAGATCTGTTTACAATCTTGGGGAGCAAATAAAGAATACATTCATTCAGTACAAAACGTATTTTATTATTTGAGCTACAGTTTGTTGTATAAATAATCAACACTGTGTAGAAAAAGTACAAAGTATATACATTCAACCTGAACAAATTCAAGTGATAGTTAGAAAAAAAAACACACACACAAAAAACGAACGTTATCTGTACAGAAACTGAGGACCACCAATGCTGACACCAGGAACCAGTAAACATTTTAGGAATAATTATGAGGCCATTTCTTCATGAGCAGGCAGACACCTGGCAGAGTTTAAAGACTTGACCCAATTGCTGTAAACCTACACAGGTGTTTGTACTGACTGCTCCGAAGAGCTCTCCAGCTGGACTGTTTCCATCGCTGCCATGTGCTGGTGCACAGGAGGAGCACAGATACCTCTCATAACAGAACCACTCACTTTAAACTTGAGGTCTCATTGGCAAATTCACAAAAGCGCCAGCAGAAAGAGTCCACTACCTGTATAACTGAACATTTATCATCTTGTGGTGCCTATAGTCTGATTTGATCTGATCTCTCCAGTTTCAAGTCTTTGAGATTTGTTTTAATCGACAGCTGAGGTTCATATGTGTTAACATGACAAGATGATCATGTTTGAGTCTACTTTCAGGACAATCAGTACTAGAAAGCATTTTGCACATTTGAAGTCATTGGAAGGAGGAACGTTTCAAAAATAAGGATTTTCTCTGGGTAAAAGTGGACTCTTGTTTCATTTCGCTTCACTCACCCTCTCTTTCAACTCAGCACACCTCTACAATTATCTATTTTTACTTTTCTCAACTCTTTCACACCATCCTTTCTTATATGGAATTGTTTTTGGTTCCTGATGATATACGCAGTCCTTGCAGTCTTGTGTTGGTTGTTCTCAGCTGACGGGCATGCCTTCTTTCGCGGCGAGACGTTGCCGGTGCACGTGGTCCTGTTCCAGCTCTTCATGGCTGGGGTGCCAGAGGCGGGACAGAATGCGCTCCATGTTCAAGGCGTACATGGTGTGAGAGGGCATCACGCCATGGTGGACCTAGATCAGACAAAACATCCCAGAGGTGATTGAGACATGGAATAAACTGGTCAGACGTCAGGATATAAACACATCGACTGATGACCAGAGTGAAACTTAAAACATCCAACATATAAATATAATTTTGAACACAATCGAAGATTTAATATTAAAATCTGACTTTGACTGTCAGAATGTTCCAAACATCTAATTTTCTTGTCCAACCAACACACAACAGCCACAATATTAAAACAATAGACACCAATTGTTCACAGACGAGTCAAGCGGCACAAAATATTCTTGAAACACGACTTATTGAATAATCAAACTCCTTAACCTCTGCCACAGATTACACAATATCAACTTCACTAGGACACAAGCTTCAAATAAAAGTTTTATGATGTCTTAAAGATAAGGGAAATAAGCATGCATGCAGGCTGCACAGTACAAAAGTACAACAACAACAAAAAAAAACCTTTGTGAAGTAGCTTTTGATTGGTAATCTCAATTTATGCCCCCCCCCCATAAATACCCATAAGGCAGCCAGAGTCAAGATGTTACAATCAGACACACACGCCCAATATTTCTTTACCTGCAATGCTTCAAGGATATCAAACATACTGATTGGAGGGAGTGGCGCAGGAAGGCTGTCTGCAGAACAAGCCAACAAGTGAACAGCTTGTTGCTCAGCCTCATCAGGCGACACCTGAGGTGGTGGGCCGGCAGGAAGAGAAGCACTGGAGGGCGGACTAAAAGAAGAACATAGAAATTGTATCTAAAAATAAATCTGTACATACTATCCATCTTAACTGACAGCAGAATAGAGCTGCTAATTGTCAAGCGGACAGCGCTTATCGGGGTAAGCTGTATACTTACATCAGCAACAGTCTCAAGCAATAACCAAACGATTAATCTGAATCAAACGTTTTCTATTATATCAAACTTGCCCAATATTTATGAGGCAATCAAGTCTTCCCTACCATTCAGTGACACTGTGGTAAGCAGCAAGACTGTTTTTCAGATAAGGTTGAGGCATGACGTCACTGCCAAAAGCGTAGGGGAAGTGACCGTCTCGTAATCGATATGCTTTCCTCCGGGTAATTACAGCAGTCAGGACATCTTTCAGGTGGTGCTGCAATAAATCAGAGCACTGAATTACTGCACAGTCCCAATGAAATCCACTCATGTTGTTTTGTCAAGAGAAAAGGGCTCATTGACTTCCAACGTGACCTTCTTGGTCTCATACATATGTAAATCTGACAAATTTACATATGTAAAGGAAACAATCTGCAATGTTAAGTCAGTCTGAGAGAAGTCTTTGAAATTGCCTTAATTATTCATATGACCGTGTACTATGAATTACTGATAAAAAATAAAGGTGCACAACACAATAGAAAGAATCCTAATTTCTCGGACAGGAAATGCTGTGTGAGCCACGTTTAGGTGGAAATTTACCGAGTTGCAACTCGGCACACTGCTGTTTGAATGATAGAGAAGACGGCACACACTTCTGATGTTGCAACCCTTTTTCTTTTTTTAAATGCAATTTCCTGTGGTCTCTGCTTTTTTTTCACACCACAACGTGAAAAAAACTCTTCAAGTGCCTTCTGACAAGTCAGTGTTGTGGACTATATGACGCAGGAAATGAAAAAAATCTACATTCAATTTTGACACGATATTAATGTTGTGAAGCGAAAAATGTTAAACTTTGGGAATGAGAGTTGTCTTTGCCTGTTGTCATTGTCCTTAATAATTAATCAATACTTTTATAATGCCCGTCTTCACAGCCATAATACTGAGGATGTCGTTTTGGAGAAAAGTCTAAGAGGTGTCTAAAGGTCATATTGTTTAAAAAATACACCTTGATCATTTGCTTTAATGCAATTCTGCATTATTCTTTGGAGGTAGTTGTTTGAAAAAACAAAAACATGGCTTGAATCGTCTGCTGGAAAGTTACTACACACCTCGACAGCATAGATCATGGTGCTGATGGCATCGTCTGTGATGTTGTCCAGTCCCAGCTCAAATGCAGTCACCATCATGCGGGCCTCCAGTTGGCCTCGTGTGGGCAGCAGCATAGTGTGGGCGCTGAGACGTAGCTCCTCTTCCTCACTGCCAACCTCTCTCGGGCTGAACGGCTGGGCGGCACTCAGAGGATTCTGAGGCTGGAATCGATGCTGAAAGTGCAAATAAGATATTCAAACAGCAGAGTGAAATCACTTTTCAAACATTTTTCAGTGAGCATCTGAAAGCCACAAATCATAAAAAAGCACTACTGGGAGAGTTAGGCACTTAGTACAGTTCCAGGGCTAATATTGAACTGATCACATTCTTTTTAATGTTAAAAAAAGAAGTACTTACATCAAATTTTTGTCTGGATGGAAATTTTTTCTTCACTTTGGGTTTTCCAGGCTTGGATGAACAGCTGCTCTGCCACTGTAATGGTCCTGTGCCCTCTACAGGCCATAAAGAAACAACATCAAAGGCAATGGAAACTAATATTGACACTTTTCACACATAGCATCACTGTGAACTTCAATTTAACTTTAACCAACGCTCCAGTGGACGACACATGTAATTATACTACAAGCATAGTCGCATAAACTGATACTATAAATATAAACATACAAACAGGGGTGGAACACTTGCACAAGCCAATCGGCTTCGTGCATCACTGAATACGTGCGCTAACTAAATAAATGAAATGAAATGAAACATAAAATCAGCGCCTCGTGGTACTGTCATTTTCTTTCATTTGGTCGACATTCCTAACGTACGTCTCAACAGAAGGCGTCCAAACACATTGCGTTCATAGAAGACTTGCATGTTCAGCAATGTGTGACATATTCAGCTCATAGGCACATCCTCTGTATGTTTGCAAAGGACATACCTGGTGTGGAGACGATGATCTGGCATCGTGTGAGGATGGCCAGGAGAAAATCATTGTGGACATGCACTGTGGGGGAAACATGAAACGTAAGTCTCTCCACAAAGAGCATCATAAGGCGGTTTTTCTGTGATGCTCACCATTCTCCTGTGCCAGCAGACGACGAGCCTCAACGTCAAACTCCTCCTTGCTGATCTTCTGCTTGAACCACAGCTTCAGGTTGGCCCAGTAACTGCACAGACAGACGAGAGCTAGCCACATGCTAATCCGCGCGTTGTATGATGCACTAACGTGTATAATTCTGCATTTCAGTGGAAGTACGTGATTCACCATCGATACCGCAAACGAAACGCACACATGTAGACAGTCTACTTACTGCTTGACATTATCTCCGATTGCTTCGGTTAGATTCTTCTTTGCAATCTCCAGCTCGCTAGCATGAGCCGCCATTGTATTCAGGGGCGCGACAAATGCGTCATCATCCAGCGACAAAGGCGTATTAATATTTTTATTTTCTTTTTAATCAAAAAGAGGTTTAAAACACTACTAATACAACAACAATAACGATAATAATAATAACAACAACAACAACAACAACAACAATAACAATAATAATAATAATAATAATAATAATAATAATAATAATAATAATAATAATAATAATAATAATAATAATAATAATGATATTTACATCTTCATAAAGATACTAAGATATAAGTCATTTCAAAATGGATTACTGGCATATTTTCTAATTGAGTTTTCTCTGGGTTAGGGAGTTTTAGCTTATTCCACATTGTCCAATCTCGTGAACCTGCGTCTGGGCTGTTGTAAGTCCACCTTCTGCCCATCTGTTCTGGATTTGGCCCTCAGTGACACTTTCCACTCTCACTCCTGGGACCCATGGTCCTATATTTTAGTTGCCTGTATCTTATGCACCTTATCAAAACGAATGGATTACTATCAAGCTCTGATTATGCTTTATTATGACCAATCCATTTCATTACTTCTGATTTTGTAGCAGCGTCATACCCAGTAATAATGTGTTACTTTTTATGAGATATGTTCAGGATTAAAAGAAATCTAAATAATGAAGGATAGTGTATGCTCAGGACCAGAGATGTGAAACACAGCTCCGTCGGGTAAAGTTTATTCAGGCTGGTGATAGATGGATGGTTTATGAATTAGAGAATATGTTTTGGTAGTGAAACAATACGACCACTAGATGGCGAAATGGATTTAGCCTGTTTGAAGCAGGTCTATTTGGTTCAGGCCAACACAGTACAAAGATGAGCTTGGTCCTTTGAATAAATTACAAGTTCTGACCATACAGCATACAAGAAGATACATTTAAGTCTATGATAAAGAAAGCATGCACTATTTTTTTTTACCTCGCTGTTTTGTAATTTATGTATTTTTTTCAGATTCAGCTGTTTTTATCAAAAAAAGTGAACATGGAACTGAAACCTGAGCAGATGTGAACGAAGTAGTCCATAATAAAGTTACTGCATTTAGCGGAAAGGAAACGGTGTTGCAAATGTTGCCAAAAAGGTTACAGCAATTTTAGTTTGTCCTCAATTTACAGCTATTTGATGCTTCGCAATGTACAGTTCATTAATCTAAAGAAAATGTTTTGGGTTACACAACTCCACAAGTAGCTGTTACTTTTAACGTTCTCTATAACGTCGTTCCAGCATGAAGAGTAAACATCTGTCAAGATCTGACATGTTTAAATTGGATAAACCTGCTCAGTAAAGTATTTTCTTTACAGTTTCATTTTCACAAGTGAAATCCATACTGTGGAACATAAAGTATAAACTGCAACCTCTGCATGCTTATGAGTTATTAAAAGACACTGTCTTCTTTCTATCTCCTAAATACAGCCGTCTAAGTTCTAAGCCCACTTCTCCATTAGACTGGCTGTGTAGCATTTCTGTGGTTCCCTTTGTTATCTTTTGTGGCTCTTAGGCTCATAGCTCTCTCCAACAAGTATAAGCAGGGGGCCCTTTTTGTTTTTCACTGTTTTAACTATGGTGGAAAAATATTGGAGTAGTCAGGGTGATCGCTCTCTGGCTCTGTCTCCCCAGGTGGTCAAGAAGCCTTAAACAGACCTCCTTGACTCATGCCATTCATCTCAATAAGTGGAAGCATATAGCCAGAACACGAAGAGTTAAATCCCACTGCGGCCTCCCGTGGGTCCTCAGTTAGGTAAGTAATGCCGACTCCACAGTGTTCTGAGTTCATGTGTCATTACATGGAAATATTTTTGATTAGGTGAAGGTTTGAGGTATGAATAAATGTAAATAAAGGTAAGGAGGTATGAATAAACATACATGTCACGCCAACTACAACAACGGTGAAAACAATCTGAAAATTAGGTCACTGATAGATGTATTTAACAGACCAAATGCCTATTAATAAGCAACTGAATCTCAAAGAGTGCACCTCTCATGACTGAAATGTTGCCTTTGTTTATTATTTCTGGCTTGTGTTGGTTCTCTGATTCACATATTTTGGTTAAACAAAAAATGACCTGAAAACAAATATCTTTTTTATTTTCTTTTTTCGTACTTAAAGATGAATACGATATCACTCTCGTGACTATTTTTAATCAGCATGAGTGAGTGGAAAACTATGAAGCTGTCTCATAGAAAGTGAGCCTACCCAGAACTCTTTAGAAAAGCTACTACATTTCAAATAAGTGTCTGTTAAGCTTCACATGAACATAGCACTAAAGAAAATAATTGGTCATGGAGTTGTTTTGCTGTCCCAGTTGGGGTAAAAGTGGTCAGTTCTTAAAAGAACAAAGGCCGACATCCTCTCTGTCGATTTGCTTGACACTATTGACATTAACTGAGCTTTTGACGGTAAATGAGTCACACTCCAGATGTTCTTTTAGCAAACACTGGCAACATGTCCAGACAATTTTTCAAGCCTGGTGGTGAAACCCACAGACTGTGAAGTTTCTCTGGGTGTCAGTTGAGACTTTCACCTGAGAAATCTGCAGCAATTCCCAAAAGACCACACAGCTGGAGCCAAGGAGGTCATCAGCAAGTGGATTGGCCAGAATTTGGTTTCTGTGGGTTAATTGGCATGTCTGTATTTCCCTTAAGGAAGCTTCAAATATGACGATTCGGTGTGTATCCTGGACACAGTGAGATTTCTGTTTCTGCTCACCCTCATGTGGGGTGACTAGAACATTTAGAACCAGATTTGTTGACAAGAGGAATGCTCGTCATGCTGTTTCATATCCATGATTAAGCAGAGACACTGGGCATTAAAATTAAGGAAATGCACTCATGACATTTTAAACTATGAATGCATGTGAGGTTGGCCCACCATCCCAATCCTAATCTAGTTGTGCATGTTATTCCTAGAACACTCATGTATGAATGAAAGGTGCAGACTTTAAAGCATACCTTAATGTCTAACTGTATGACAAGTCATGTTTATTTGTGTTACAGCCAGTGTACCACACAGAGTTCTACGGGCCACCTTTATAATTTTTTTATACAGTTGACTTGACATTCAAATACTGAACCTTTACATTACACTAAAACCACATAAAGCTTCTCGGACACTGTCCAAATTGTTCAAACCTTTTAGTCAGTGAGTTCGATTAGTTGGCATTACATCTTTAACATTGCAGTTTGTAACTAGTTAAAAGTAATTCATTCTCTGCAAACATAACATGATCATCTTAGTAATGTTGCTTAACTTTTAAGATCTGTTTGTATCCATACATACATACATACATACATACATACATACATACATACATACATACATACATACATACATACATACATACATACATACATACATACATACATACATACATACATACATACATACATACATACATACATACATACATACATACATACATACATACATACATCCTTTTCTCTAGCACTTGGGATGGGAGGGAGTTGAGTACTTGGGTAAAGGTAGGGTACACCCTGGAGAGGTCACTCGTCCTGAATAAAAACCACATCAACAACATACAGACTATAGAAAGAGAGGCTCCATGCACAGAATCAAAATAGGAATATTCTTTGTCTGTGTTTCCATGAGGAAATAATAACCAACAACTTGCAGATCATTTTGATGGTGCTACTGAAGTGAATTTTTAAAACTTTGTAAAGACCTCACTGACCTTTTGCTTCCTTTGTTATTGCCAACATAAGCCGATTGTCTACTGGCTCTTAACATGTGCCACATTGCATGTTCCTAGAACATGTCATTATTCTTTTATGTTAAGTATGGAGAACATTTGTGAGAATAGTACTTTCAGCTTTGGTTTCAGGATAACTAATGTATCATTGCTTTGCAAGAAAAATAAAAATCTTGGCTCTTACTTAAAAAAAAAAAAGAAAAAAAAAAAAAGAAAACAAAAGTAAACCTAATCCCGAACAACAATACACATACCAAGACGATTTCAATAATGATGACAGTCTCTTGAGTCAAAAGGAGTGTACAGAATATGGTGAGACCAAATTTATATCCAGAAGAATGAACTGTTCTTTGACATGCTCTGGAACAAAAGGCATAGATGATGCTGAATAAAAAAAAAATACTGTTGTGTAGTTCAGGCGGTGAGATTTGAGTTGACGACTTGCTTTCATCCAGTCATGCACAGAAATGTGTAACCACTTGAAGAAGAGAAGAAGGTCTTTGTGATGCATTTGTCTGTCTGCTCATGATTTCTTTCACATTTAACTCAAAGCTTACACAACTGGGCACATTCACACACGCAGTTGTAGCAGTAAAAACAAATGACTCAAGAGTTCAGTGGGAAAATCTCCTTTGAATCTCTTTCTGTGATGACTAAAAATATTATTTTGAATCAAGTGCATTGACGGCATGACTCACACCACAAAGACTGGAATGCACATTTAATATTAGCAAAAACAAGTCCAACAATGTAAATCAGCGCAGCAAAGTAAAAAAAACAAAACAAACAACCATGTTAAAACCTGATAAACAGGATTTCCCCCTGAAGTGACCCAACATATTCTCCATAGACTAAAGCTACTGTATAATAAAGCCCTGCCAAGTCGTGTGACTCATCAGTTTCAAGTTTTATTGCTTATTAATTTCAAGAGTATAACTCCATTTTTATAAGTTGCTGCTTTTTACATGTCCATAAACATGTTTTCATGTCCAGCATGCCTGTTTTATGTTTTTTTTTTGCTTTGTAAGTCTTTTAAATACATGGGTGTGGGGACCATTGTGGTCAGTAAGAAAATTAAAGAAAGAAAACCAACTGGAGAAAACTCGTCATTTCTGGGGTCACAGACTGAAGGCTGTTTGTCTTTCATGTGTGATATGGATGCTGTGTTGTTGTTGTTGTTGTTCAAAGCACACCCACTGGTTCATCTCTCTTTTCTTCCTTTGTTTTCATTTCTCCTCAATTATGCTGTTTTCCATCCATGTTGGTGATTGCAGGAGGGAAGAAACGCAGACTTTGTCAATGAAAGAAACTTTTTTTTTTTTTTTTTTATGAAAACATACAGTTCAAGCACGTTTCTGTGGAAAGAATGTACTTTTCTGTGTATTTGAAAGGAAGATTGGGGTGGTGGGGGTAACGTGGAAAGAATAACTTGGAAATTTGGACCACTTCCATACAGTTCATCCCCTCCCCACTCTCCTCTCTCCTTCTTTCTCCATCCTGTCTGGTTTTCAGAAATGTGCTTCTCGTCGTCTGTCCCAAGGCTCAAAAGTCTCAACATGCTTGGCCAGCATATTTTTTGGTTCTAAACAATGTGCAGTCCCAGCTTTTGTTCAACTATAATACTTGTATTTCATGAAGTCATACTTAAATGTAATGAACAGCCAAATGAGAAAAACATACAACAGAAATTTCCATATGTGTAAGCACACGCTGAGAATGATTGTCATGTACATATACCAAGGAGGAAATTAGCCCTTTTTTCTATAGGATCATTTACTGTTCCCTAAGGACACCTGGCCCTTTTCACTGTTATGATAACTTAATTATAGACATAAATTATCTTTTCTGGTCATCAGTACTTGTTGAAAGTATTTTAACAGATGGAATTCAGGTCTTTGTAAGTGTAGGTATATAAATTAAAATAATTTTGGCTTTTTGTGCGATAAAATGTGCCAACTCCAACGTTGTTGCTGTGTTGGCTTTTTGATACAGAGTCTCAATAAATCTATACAAGTACTAACAACATATATTTTACAAATCCCAGAAAATATAGCAAGTTAAATAGAACATATGAAAGTTTCCACCAGACATTTATCTTGGCGAGGTAGAAAAAGCGGTAATTTGATCTTGTGACACTGAAGGTTGGTTATTAAATTGTACCACTGAAGTTCTTTGAGAATGTTGCTCCCCCAATACATCACGTTAAGTTATAATGAGGGAAACCAAATCTTTTCTTTCTCAATCACTCACCTGCTTAGTGTTGGCAGTTACTCCCAATTTTCCTTCAACCTAATACATATTGGGTGGTTACTGGAGCTGTATAGCCCACTATAAATAGTTATACCTCCAAATCCCCCTATATGTGTTTCTACTAAAATACGAAAAGAACAGTGTCCACACAAAGTCCGCCTTTGTTACAGGAGGCAGTTCAAGTCACTATTGCTGGTTGGAAATCTTCACTGTTGAGGTTCTTCCATCAAGGAACAACCAGATACGGTCATGATCAAATACGTGTGAGGTTTAACTTTGACCTGGCCTTTGTAGCTACTGCCAGAGTGAATAACAGTATCTTCTCAGTCGATCGGCCTGATCATCATGCGGACAGCCTTCATGGAGTAGAAACCTCCGCCATAGTCAGCCCAGAAGATTCCATCCTGGAATTTGCTGCGATAAACACCTCCGGCGTACCAGACACCATTGAGATTGGCCTGGCCACAGGCGTTGTACCACCAGCCTCCTTTGTGGAAATGGGCACAGTTACCTAAGATCGGGGGGGAAAAAAAGCAAAAAAACAAGAGGAGGAAGATTAGCTTGATGAATATTTTGTTTCTTTCAAAAGAGAGAACATCAACATATTGCATACATTTTTCATTAAATGTAATTTTTTTTTAAAGAACAATATTGCCGACTTATTCCTCGCCTACAACTTTCTTTCCCCAACTATTGTCATGTTGAGTCAAGTTGCACCTTTGTTATAGCTATAATCAAAAGTGGAATCGAAGAAACAACAATTATGGTGTAAATTTGGTCTGGTGACAAAAAGAATAAATTAAAATCAACAAACATGCGATTGTTACCCTGGAAACTTGATTGCCTGTCCGTTGTTCGCGTTCGGCAGGTTGTCCGCTCATTAAGGTGTGTTAACAGATAAATATGTGTCTCCCCCAGTACAGGGTGGGCGCTCTAAAGTGTCCGCTCATCAGAGGTTCTACTGTTCAGTGGGTTGATTTTAGTTTCTTTGGCTAATAACAAATACAATGCCACCATTATAAGCTTAGGGTCAGTTTGGAAGTGAATCCAGTTTTAGTTTCTGACTGATCTGGAAATTTGTGAACTTACTGAGTATGGACCTTAATATAAATCATAAGCCATGAATTGCATGACACCCAAATATTTAAATGGGATAAATAAATACTAACAAGCAAGCAAGTCTTTGCACTGTAGACTTGGTTAGTTTTCATGCAGCATGCCCTTCCTGCCATAATCAGGAGTCTTTCTCTGGTCCCTCATGGTCAAAGTCAAGAATTATCCCAATGTGCCACCAGAAATTACAATATGAATATGCACTAAATACGTTACATATATAAAACAATAAACAGAAGTAATTTATGTTTTTATTCAGGATTTTTGTGAAATAACTGTGACAAATCTATCATTCAAAAAGTCTTGTTGCAAGCATTGAATCTTTCCTTCTATAACTGGTACGAATCACTGCAGAATGTAATCATTTGAAGGCAGAATAATGACAGTGAAAATTCAAATGTCTATATGAAATACTGAACTCCAAGGAGGACTGCACTCCCACTCTCACGGAAAGTAATGCTGATTTCAATTACCTGAGAAGACATCTTTGTCTCGATCCAGAGTGGTAAACTGTTTGCCGTTGTGGCTGGTGAGTGAGTCCCCAGCATTGCCTTGGTAGATGCCCAGCCGCAGACGGTAGCCCTCGCTCTCTGGCTCCAGGTGGAAGCTGTTGTACTGAGCATACACTTTCTTGCCCATCCAGTCCTCTAGCTCCACCAGTAGTTTGTAATCTCCCTGCCTCCCCAGCTTGTAGATGCCTTCCAGGCCAAGCCAATATTCTCCGTCTATGTTTCCGAAGCCGCTCTGAGTCAAACAGAAGATTAAAACAATTTAAACAATAAAATATATTTATAGAAATGCTCTGAACACTGCTTATTAAGTGGAAGACATTATTATTGGTCTTTGAACAGACAATTATGGAAATTTCTCTTTTCATGACAATTTGGTCGCGGTCGTGATGTTAACAAAAAGAAAAAGCCTTTCAACTTCAAAAGAAGAAAACATTGTTGCCAAATACAAAAAGCCACATCGTCTTTAAAATTCCTCAGACAGACATGTTGCAGAGTTTCTGCTGGAAAATAGGCATTTATCCTCAGGTTGCCGGTTCACAGAGCAAACCCCACAGATTTCTTGGATCTGAGCTAATGGCAAAACCGGCCTGGTACTTGTGTTGAAAAACCACGAACCATCTACGTCTGGCCTTGCGCCTCCAGAACACTTCACTTGGAAGAGGAGGTTGAGGTTTCTGATTGTGGATTACCGTAGTTGGGCGAGCCAGCAAATGATGAACGATGTCGGGTTTCATTTCGGGGCCTCCTCCGCGGTGTCCTCTGTTTGAGTGTGTGCACTTGGTGGCTTTGTGGTACAGCGTGGAGGCAAATCAATGTTGAGGGGAATAATTTGACTTGCAGCCACAAATGCACAAAACTGGCTGGGCTGAATGGAACAGAGGATTGCAGAGGCTGCCAGCAGTGATATACTCCACCTCATTCTCACAGAGCGATGATGAGAAGGCTCAGTACAGTGTGGTGGCGCGAGCCAACCAGCCATCCGTCCAGGAAGGCACCATAGCCGTGGTGGTTTCGGAAAGAAATGCCGAAGATTGAGCTGTGGAACATACCTTCCTGGTGGGGGATCTAATGTTTCATAATGGGAATCTCAAAGAGCTTGAGCAGTGCTGCTGACAGGGCGTTATATTTTACAGTCAGTGAAAACACAAGGATTTAAATTCAGGAAATTGTACCAAAGACCCCAGATGGTTCCTCTTGATGGGCAATATAACTGCACCACTGTTGGGATAGTATTCTGAGATCAACTCAAGCGAGAAAAGGAAAGAGAGAGACGAGGCAGGAAGGGCTCATTGTCATCACCTTGTAGCTATCCCAGTTCCTGAAGAAGTTAACTGAGCCGTCTCTCCTGCTCTGGATAACGGTCCAGCCTCCGTTGTCCATATTCTGTTCACACCAGACCTGTATTGGCCGGTCTGTTTCATCTGGTTTGATCAGGTACATGCCATTGCTGCCGTGGCCAGCCTCCTGTGCCCCGAGACAGTCTCTGAAAGGGCCTGTAGGAGAGCACAATATGAGCGGTAATCAGGCAGTAAAAGAAAACGGGTCCAGATGGATATCAAAGAGCACAAACACAAACACAATTTCTTAGAAATAAAATAATCAGAGAGGATAAAGTGCTTTGGTAAATACTCACAAATTGTAAACATTTAAAAAAAGAAAAAACAACTTTGTAAGATGTTTGGATAGCCAATGAAACCTAAGCTTGGCGAATTAGCTTCGAGCAGGATTGAATGTCTGGTGTTTCATTTAACTCCAGCCCAGTTGTTATGATGCACCAAACTGAATTAAGAAGTGCAGCATAAAATAGCATTTTTCATGAGCAGAAACAAGTGAAGATGAAAACCATGAGGATTCTATCCTTTTAAATGAACTTCTAAGTATAATGGAACCAATGTGACAACAAAAACGTCATAGCTTATTTTTTTGTTTCACTCAAATACTACAGTCCATCAAGCTGAGCATTTGTGCAAAACAAGAGCGCATTCCCTTGAGGTTTACCAGAGGTATTATATTCATGAAAATGAGCAAGCAGTCACAGGGACCTTGAACTTTTAACTCCGACCACCAAAATCTAATCGAGAGTGAATGAGCTTCCTAAATAAAAAAAAAAAATAAAAAAAAAGAAGAAAGAAAACACCTCAAGCTGTTACTGAGTCTTTGCATTAATGAGAAGCACAAACAGCCTAACAACACAATACTGGTGTCTTTTTGTTGTTGTATGAGAGAAGCATAAAAACAGCAAATTACCTGTTAGCTTGAGGTAAGACTATATTGGGAATATGTATTCATGTATTCTTTGCAAATTATGCATTTATGCAGCAAAAAAGCCAACTCGGTTTGATTATCACTTGACATAATTGAATATATTTTCATTTTACTTGACTAAATTTAGTAACTTGTTATAACACGAGACAACATCCATGAGTTCACATTTCTACAAAAAAATAACATTGACTCAACGCATGGCAAACAAATAGGATAAACCAATAAACAAGGGAAAGAATCCCAGAAGCTGAGAGATAAATGAGAAACACATGTTTTTTCCACGTAAGTCTAGACTTGGCAGTAATGGCAACAGACTGTTCCTGTAAGTTCACTACAGTATGTGGCTAATTGTTCTGAGATGGTGCATATCCTGCTGAGACATTCTGCAGCAAGGTGACATGATACAGATTTACTGAGCTTGGAAAAAGAAAAAAGATATTTAGTCACTGTATTAAGACACTACGGTAATTTATTTGAGTTAAAGACAAATATATTGATGACTTGCCAGCCCAAATTGTTATATAATAATAATAATAATAATAATAATAATAATGATAATGATAATGATAATGATAATGATAATAATAATAATAATAATAATAATAATAATAATAATAATAATAATAATAATAATAATAATAATAATAATAATAATAATAATAATAATAATGTAAGGGCCCCTTCACAAAGTATATGAGAGTTGCTGCTACTTTGTGGTTTGTAGGATCCTTACCATGCCATGTCTGCATTCTGTCAACATCCCACATGCAATGGAAAAGTCTCATAAGATCCTGAATGCCCTGAAATCCTACACACTTTATTATTCTTGGGCAAACGTGATCTCACGCTGTCAGGAAATTCTGTCGATTAGCAGAATCATGCCGGTTGGGTCTTTCTTTGCTTTGCTTGAAGTCCCTTGCCTCAATTCAGACATTACCACATTTATATTTCCACCCTGGTATTTGTTCATTCTGTGGAGCGGGGAGCAGAGTTCCAGCTGAATTTGCAAATCTTTAACCTTTGAAAATGAGGCCACTGGCCCACCTGCAGCTGCTTTTAAAGTCAGAGATTTTTGTTTTGTTATGGTTGGCCGGCAAAGTTAATGCCTGCTTGATGAATGTGGGGTTCACGCTCACTACGACTGTGTTGCATTTTCAAGTTGGATGACAGAATTGCATTAAGAAATAACAACAAACGGATGTATGTATGAATAAATGGCTGAATGGACAACTATGAATGTTGTTCCTTAGCGGTTATCTTCATGAAAACACTGGCCACATGATTAGTGATCTCTCTTCAGAGGATGAATATTGCCAGCTGAAATATGTACTGAGGGCCAGCTTTTCTATGAGGAGTTTGCATTTACTTCCTGTGTATATGGGTATTCTTCGGGTACTCCAGTTTCCTCCCTCAGTATAAAACAATGCACTTGAGGTCAATTGATGATTCTTAGACTGTGAAAACTGTGTAAATGTGTGGATGTGGGATTGTGTGTTTGATGACCTGTCCAGGGTATCTGCTGCCATGGATGGATGGATGGATGGATCATTTTCTAACTGATTCTTTCTGACTCACCTTCGGTACTGAAGTTTCTCTCGGGTGGTTTCTGGACCTCCAGAGTCTCGCCTGTGGGCGTGGGTCCTGATCGAGAGCCCCGTTCTCGAGGAAACCCTCGGTTGTTGTCCGTCTGGATCTCGTTGGTGAAACGTGGCACACTGACTGGAATGTTCTCAGGAACCACCTGCACAAGTGGAGGCCCCATGGGTGGACGTTCCTGCCCGCTGCTGTACACCTGCATACAACGCTCCTCCAGGGCTCCAATCAACACCGACTGGTTGTTCACTACTGCAGACAGGGCTGAATATTTGGCCTCCAGTTCTCTGTATCTGGAGGCCAGGCGGAGTGACTCCGTGGTGGCATTGAGGACGCGTGTCTCCAGCTGAGCCAGTTCAAGTGAGTTGTCTCTTTTCCTGATGATCTCGTGCAGCAGCTGCATGTACAGCTGGGTGACTCTCGAATTCATGTTTCTGCTCTCTTTCCTCAACAGCTTCATCTCATTTACCAAGTTGCCATCCACGTCCACAACCAGCTTCAAAGTTTCCATCTCACGACGCTGCTTTGACAGAAGGTCACGCACCGAGGCCACATCCAGACGCGTCACTCGGTCCTTGTCAGTTGAGTAACCGCGGGCGGCACAGATGGGGCCTGTGATCTTCTGCTCTGGGACCAGAAAGGTGTAGGAGCACTTCTTGTTTTCTCCGTTGGCCTCTGGAGCCCTACGTATCCGGGAGAGGATAGGGTTCTTGGTGAAAGCTTGGCTGTTACTCCAGAGAGACAGAACAAACAGAAGAAATAGGTTCCACATTCCAGGTCCCATGGTTCCTCCTCTCTTAGCCATCAAACAAGTTGGAAATCTAAAAAAAGGAAACAGAAGTGCACAGCAAACATAAAGGATAAGACCAGTGTTATTCCACATTTTACATGAAAACCCTGAATCAGTTCCTTCCGAATTACATGCCATAGATTACCCACTCTTCCTCAAACCCACTTATTCCTATTAAATGTGTAAATTCTTATCATGCCCTTGAAGTCTGTAGCTTTACTTCACCTTTATTATTTGTCCCTTGAAGTGTAATTTGTCTTGCAGAAGTTACAAGATTGTAAAAAAAAAAAACCCACAGTGAAACATTCATAGCACACAAACATAGGATAGACAGAGGCCTGAGCAGTAATTATCAAGTGTAGTTCAGTGTAACAGTCACTCAATTGTTGATGACTTTGATTATCAATGTTATTCTGTTAGGTGAATGTTGCACCTTGGAAGTATACATAGAAACATCAAAACATGACCCTTTGGATGGATTGTCACACAATTTGGTATACGCTGATGAGCTAATAGGAAGGAGTCCAGGAGATCCCTACATTAAGCCCACCATTGATGCAATACTACATTTTTGAGTTTGAACATATGCGCATGTGTGGCTTATAACGCAACACTCAATTGCGCAGACCTGTAGCGTCACCTATGTTCTACCTGACTGTTATACAAACATCCAAAATCTGAGAGTGCAGTCACGTTTTTGTCACATTTAGTAGTCGAGTTCACTTTACGAAAAATCTATGCTCTTGTGTTTTCTGCCGATGTATTCTGTTCAGTTATAATCCACTTTAATCCAGTATAACTGCTTTGTCTTGCTAAACTTAAATAATCAAAGAGAAATTGTTGGCACGATTCATGAAAGAGTTCCCCATAAGACTCGGTATTAGCCTCCTGGTTAATTATTAAGTAAAGCAGCATTAAGATGTGAAGTGAAAAGTAGCAGCGCTTGGCACAGATACAGTTGGATGTGTACGCCAAGAACTCCAGACAGGCCTGCCCTTGGCGAGACGTGCCTCCCGGTATGATCGTGCTGGAGTAGCAGTAGTTCCGCCCACTCACCACAAATCTGTTATCTTAACTCAGATTTTCAATACATTCCCTCATGGGCTCCTTGCCATGTCTGTATCAGGTGTCCGGGTGTGTGCACATGTTGGGATCTGTTTTTAATTTTTTCTGTACCTCATGTGTTAGACCACTAAGACTTTCAATGACGTGTGTGCAAAATTAGGAAGTCAAATGCCCTCTGTGTCACGTAGAGAATTGTAGGAAAAAGAAACATACCGTGAAGCAAATGAAGTCGATGCGTCATTGGTGGAATCATGAGTTGTGGCAATGCATATTTCACTAATGAGCAAAAATGACATCAGCTCACAGGTGGTTGTAATTTAGGTCCAATTGCAGTTTCTACTTGGCTGGTACGAGCCCATAAATCAGAGATTGGTGGCAAACAACAGAAACGGATGTTTACGAGGAGCCACTGGGGTAACAGGGAGCACTGGTTTATGAGCAATGTTGTCTGGAATGTATTTTTCTTATAATGAATGCTTGTGTTTGGACTTTATTGGCTTTGTCAGCACAAAGAAAACAATAAGGATGGGTGCTTGTTAAGCACAAGCTGCTTCCTTCCAGACACAAGCAACATTTGGATCAGGAAGTGAAGCTACAATTAATGAACCTACTGAATTTGGCAGTCAAGGCAAATCCAACCAAAGGGCAGGCTCGGGGAATTGACCAGGAAGGTTGGGTAACTTTCCAATAACAAGTCTGATGGGCACATAATCTGACCCGCTTCACGTTGGTGCTCTTCAAAACAAATCCACAAAGAATTTTAACAGATGCAGAATCAAGTCATTCCAAAGCAAAGAGAACCTGGGCTTGAGCTCATTTCTGTGGTCTCATCTTGATGTTTAGTTGCACTGAGGAGTCCTGACCACAGCAAAAGGGATAAATCCCAGGGCATTGCCTGAGTTCAAACTGCTGCTGTAGCAGAATAGTTCCACTGTATCTCTATCAGATGAAAAAAATATGCTCGCCTCAAGAGAAATTAGTATTGTATATTTATGTAGGACAATAACCTATTGATAGGAAGAAAGTATCTGAGGCTAATGAACATTTTACAGCCATATTGTTATGCAGCACGAAGTTTCGCTCTAATTTAGCTTCTCATATATTATAAATCATGTGAAAGCAATAGCCCTTAAAAGTAAATGGGCCATATGTCAGACCTCAGAGACACCTTTGCACTGTTGTCAGCTATTACTACCGTGAGAATGCTTTTGCTTTACTTTCTTTAATCACAGGTGGCCTCCCTTTCATAGCTCAGTCTCAGCAATTGGCACGTCTGCCCGTCTCCAAGTCCACAATGTGAATCTCACAGGCTGCAGCCTGACAGCAGTGACAGTGTTTACACAGAGGCTCCTCGGCCAGGGCTGCGAAAGCCATCTCAGTAGTTATTACCACCAGGTTTCTCTCTGTCGTTCACACCCTGCTGCTCTTCATCAACGTGGCCAGCAGCCGTCTTTTTTTTGGTTATTGACTTATTGAAAGGATAATTTTTCTTCTCCTTTCCTTGCACAGAGCCAGACCTGACTTGATCCAACCACGTCACCTATATTAATACAGTCCTCACTGTACACAGGTCAAACTTTGTGGTCGCCAGTTTTCCCAACCCAGAGGAACAGGGGGACTCTGCCAATCCGACTAAAAGTGCCACCATTGAGCTTCAACCGTCTACTAGGAAGCTTCTACATTTATAAGGCTTTCTTTTCCATGAAGAGCCACAAAAAATAAACCCCTTTAGAACACAGGATAAAGTATGAGTCCGCTGGTTTCTTTCCACTGTGTAATTCAACAGAAAGAATGCATGCATTGCCAATTGTGAATTTACTCCTTTTCCAGTCGAGCTTTGCTGTGGTTTTGCTGCCAAAAGAAATGTAGGAATGTGCCAATTAGCCCACAAGTTATACTCATGGTGCCACTGATTAGGCCCATCTGCTGAGGAGACGACATGATCCATGAGCTTTGTACACTGTGACTTTCACCAACAGGTTTACATTAGCCTTACATATCGTGTGCTCAGCCAGTATTGCCAGTTTCTTATAAGGAACCAGTGACGAGCTCAAGAGCGTAATCCTTTTTGTTAAAAAAACAAAACAAAAACAAAACCAAAGCTCTGCCAATGGATTTTCATCACATCAAATTACATTTTTAAATCTACATGACCAGCAAGGAAAACATCCAGCATAAGAAGTTTCAACATTTTTAATGGCACATCAAAACAACAGACATACTTGCAGTTCAAGCTGCCGTAAGCACGTGAACTGATCAAAGGAACATAAAAACAAAAGCTCACCTGTTTCGGTGACTTCAGTCAGCGGTCCAAGAAGTGTCTCAGTGGCGTCTGCTCAGTAGGTTCATGCTCTTCATTCTGGTTTCCTCACTCTCACTCTGCCTTTGCTCTCATTGAGAATGAAGGCCAACACACTCTGCTGTGACACCAGCAAATGCAGGAGAGAACAGTGGAGGGTGGTCCAAGTACAGAAAGAGGCAGGCTAGATGGTGTGATTTCCCCCTGTAGTTCGAGCACAAGCAAGACTTGGCCCTGCCTTCCTCCTCTGATGTCACACAAGGTTTAGGAAGAAAAGAAAGCCTCCTGTTTATATGAACTTTCACTATATAAATAAAAAAAAACAAAAAAAACTTATTATGAATCTGATTGGCAGGGAGTGAGAGAGTTGAAAGGGAACTCAGATCAGTCTATCTTTTCATTCTTTTCAGATTTTGTTGACATGTTTCTATTTTCTGTCCCTCAAGGAAGAAGTATGTCAGTCAAGCTTGAAGAAGTTGGCGGACTCTTTTTCTTTTGCCGTACACTCACAGGCTCAACTGTCAGCTTCATTCATACAACAGTAGTTGCTCCTCCTCACAAATGTGTTTCCTATCAGCTTCAATCTAATGACTGAGTGATTCTGGTGATCCAAGAACTTCCACCATAATAACAAGAGTGTTTTTTTGGATGCGTTCCTCTTGCATTTATTGTGTGTGTGTGTGTGTGTGTGTGTGTGTGTGTGTGTGTGTGTGTGTGTGTGTGTGTGTGTGTGTGTGTGTGTGTGTGTGTGTGTGTGTGTGTGTGTGTGTGTGTGTGTGTGTGTGTGTGTGTGTGTGTGTGTGTGTGTGTGTTTAGCCATCCAAGAGCTGTTGGCAGCTGTGTTTATTTGGTTATGAGGACAATATGCTCAGGGCTAGCTGACAAAGCGCACGGCCCCTGAGCTGAATGTTTGGGATTGAGGAGGAAGCGCAGGCTTTGAAGCATGGAGATCCTCTGTGTGGGGAGACATACTTCAGCATGTGGGAGGACAGTTTTCTTATGAGCAATCAAGATACAGCATTAATAATGTAGAAGTGTTAGTGTTCGCATTTCAATCTGACACATTGTGAGATCATATGTAAGCATGAGTGTGATTGAGCGACTGTGTGGTGGGTGGTTGTATATAACCAGGGTCGTCTAAATTAAATATGGTAGATCTGGAAATAAAAAAAGAACAATAGGTTTCAGGTACTGTTTTGTTATGTTTCTCCGAAATTGTGTTTCTTCCCTTACAAGCTTTAATGCTTTAAAAACATTCAGGTGCGGAAAGAAAGCTCTACGACAAACGGTACACAACAGTGCTTCAATTATGCAAAACAATTTGTGCTATTACACAAATTATTTACCAAATACTAACCCATTTAGTCAACCCATTTACCACATAATTTACCACTTATTTTATCTTGCTATTAAGTGGTAACTTCTTTTCTTTAAAAGGAAGGCTCGAATAGCACAACCGAACACATTGTTTAAGTTGTGCTTAAAATGTTTTTACTTCAACTTTTTTCAACATTATGACTAATGTCAATTCTATATCTGGAAAATGGTAAAAGTATTTCACTTATATAGAGCTTTTGCCAGAGCACCATACAATATCAGTGACATTCACCCATTCACATCAGTGGTGGCATGGAGGAGCTCGATCAATCCATTGGGAGCAATTTAGGGTTCACTGCCTTGCTCAAGGACAGAAATCAAACCTCGCAAATGAAAGGCAACTGCCTCTATCAACTGAACCACAGCAGACCAATACCCGAATAACTGAGAGTCTTCACAGAATGAAGAACAAATAGTGTTTCAGCATTTTATTAAAAAAAATTGATATATATATATAAATAACATCTACAATCCTTCTGTCTCATTAGAAATTATCGACTCGATGTGGAAAATATCCTTCATTTGCGGAATTCAGTAGACTTCCCAAACTTCACTGCAATGTTCATTCTCAGTGTTGAAACACTGCAGGTGCCAAGCTTCTTTGTCAAACTTCTTAATGTTGAATTGGACCCAGACCAGTTTCTGAACTTTATTTTCAATGGCGACAGAGAAACTTTCCCCCTTTGCCACATGAAAGTGAAAACAGATTTCTATTCTTGAACTCTGTACAAGGATAAATCTGCATAGACAAACCCAAACATTCACTGCCAAAGCAAGAAGGAAAACTTTAACTTTAAAACGTAGTGTGAAAGATCTTGTGGCGCTGAACAGGGTAGTGACAGATTGTATAAAGGAGACCCCACACTCTATCAATCTTTAAGACTTTTTGTATTCTTTTCAAAAGAAACAAAAATTGAACAATTGCAGGCCACCGTCACTGATAAATGTCACATTTCAACAGCAGTGTCATACTGCTTTTAGTTCCTCGTATCAATTTGTTAGATACCCCTGCACTATGACTATAAAGGGGATCGTTTTTGTCTTTTGCCCTTTTAACTGTGTCCTGGCCCTAATTCTGTTGACACCACTTCTGAGTACAGACATCCTTCTTCATTCACAGAAATATAAACATTTAGGAACAAATGATCACTTTTCTCTATTTAATCCATTGCTCGTTGTCAATCCCTCCTAAACACTTTATTTCCAAACTTCAGTGCGGCATGTGTTGCTATTGCATTGTTTCAATCCTTGACAGGTAGATTTTTTTTTTTTATTACTTAATTTCTAACAACACCTAACACAGCTGAAGTCACACAGTTCCTGCCAAAATAATTTTACAGTCAGGAAAGCTCATAATGAAGGAATAATTATTTCAGAGCATTCATTACAAAAGCTATATTTTACAGCGGTATCTTTCTCAAATCTGTCTTTCATAAACGTTTTAGCAGGATACGTTTTATGGATACGTTTAAAAGTTGTTTCAATGACTTTATTTCTAATGAAATACCTATTGGGGAGGAGTCAAACTTTTTTCATCAACAAATCTATTCCAATAGAGAAATAAAACAGGTTAAAAAATATTTTTGGGGTAATGAAAGAGGAAGAACTCGTGATGACGTCACGTACACGGACCAATAGGAAGCGCGAGGGTGATACTTGACGCTTGAGGATCAGCCGCGCGACTTCAAGCAAAACAGAGGAACTCTTCTTTTTGTGTATTATTTTATTTTTCTGTGATTTAAATGAAGGGACGTGATCTGTAATCAATATGATGATGCGGCCGTGTGTGTTAAGCATTTTTTTTAAATGACATGTCGCGGCTGTTTGTTTAGATTTCGCTTTATTTCACTTTTCAAACATGGTGAGTTTGACCTCCGTGCCTCTTTACGAGATAGCGCCGTGCCTCTCTTTCCTTGCACGCCTTGTCCTGGTGACAGACCCGCTGTCATACGCTGAAGTCGCAGTTGCTTTTGTCCACTTTGCCCTACAGGGAGCGGTTGGATTAGGTGATTTAGACGGGCTTTGCTTATGTGCTGTGGATAAAATTAGCCTCCTGCAGAGTGAGAGATCCTGTGTCACTGTGCGTCTTTTGAACCGAGAGGCGACTGTCAGTTGATGAATATTTTACATGTAAACAAACACCTCTAAAACCATAATTCCAGGATAACATCAAAGCCGTGTTCCATTTATTTATTTATTTATTTTTAATTTTTAAGTTGTGTGGTTGCAGCTCTCAGGCTGATCCCCGATGTACCTGTGACAGGCAGCTCTTTGAAGTGCAGTCATGTGGTGGTGATGTGTTGCAGGATGCTGAGGGTCCCCAGGCGCTCTCTGACCTCTGCTTGGCTCAGGTGTGCAGCAGCTTGGATACTCTGTGCTCCGCGCGTGCGGATGGCTCCATGAACCTCATCTGGGCTCCGCTTTTCCCACAGGAGATCGCCGATCAGCTCCTGCATAAAATGGCGAAGAAAGGTAGGTCAGGAAGACCAAAAATAAATAAAAAGTAAAGCTACCAACTGATGGCAGAAAAATTTGCTTCAACACTGAAACCATAGGTTGATGTAAACCATTTTGGGAGGTTTCCTTCACAAGCAAAAGTAATTCAAACTGTCATGACCTTAGAATTAATGTCGTTGGTGTACTAAAAAGAAACTTTGCACTGAGTTGAGAAAAAAAAGGGGGGGTGGTCATTTATTCCACGAACATTGGTGTGACTAAATTGCTTATTTTTTCTCCAACAAAACCCTCCATTGACTGTTTCTTCCACCAGGTATACTGAATGACACAAGTGTTGGGATTTTCCAAAACTGCAAAGAACTGCGCCTCCGCAGGGCCTCGGTCCGCGGCTGTCCAGTGTCTGCCGAAGCTTTCCGCCTGGCCATCTGTCCACACCGACTTCTGGAACTGGATGCCTCCTGGGTCTCTGGGGGTATAAGTGGGGCTGACGTTGTCTCAGGCTTGTCCTCCAACCCGGAGTGCAGGTCTGGCCTGCAGAGGTTGTCCCTGAGCGGGCTACGAATGGATTGGGATTCCCTGAAGGAGGCCGGTGTGACCCGTATTGGCTTCAGCTCACTCCAGGGCCTCAGGGCACTCAACCTTTCCAACACCGATATAAGCGATGCCGTCTTTGAAGATATTGGTAATCTCCCTCACCTGGAGACACTAGATATTTCCTGCACGGCTATTTCGAAACTCACTGCCCTTCTCGGGTGCAAAAACACCCTGAGATCTCTAATCGCTCACAAGCTGCGGCAGCTGGATATGTCGCCTGCCAGGCTGCTCTTTGTCTTTAGCCGTCTTGATGCTCTCAGGCATCTGGACTTCTCAGACGACCACTTTGCTGGGGATGACAGTGATGGGAAAGATGGAGACGAGATGGTGCGGCAGCTTCTGGAGGGGAGTCCCCAGGTCCTCCCTTCACTTGTTTCTCTGGATTTGTCTGGGCGGAGGACAGTCAGCGAAGCAGCAATTGCATCCTTTGTGGAGTCCAGGACGGGTCTGCTTTTCATGGGTTTGCTGGCCACTGGGGTTAGCTCCTGCGATGCTCTTTCTTCACAGAGAAACCTAAAAGTAAGGATCAACTCCATGGCATAGCAACAGGAATGCAGTTTGTGGAAAATGTCAGGACATCATGGGAATACAATACAAGCAGGCATCTGAGCCTGATTATTGTCTGTTTCGTATTATTGTTTACTTGAAGACTTTGTGTACGTTCTGATCATGGTCGCTGCATTTCCGATTTGTCTTGACAGTGCCGATCTGCTGTTTGTGTTCAGGTAACTGGAGACGCTAATGAGGACCAGGTGTGCGAGGCTCTCACAAGGTACAGAGAGCGGGAGTGTTTCATACGAGAGGCCCTCGTCCATCTCTACAATCTAACCACCGACACCAACAAGCCACAACCAGACATGCTGAAGGTGCTGCGGTCCGGTGCCTCCCCCGATTGCATTCATGCCAGTCGGCACATCACACAGTACTGCGTAACACCTCATTGGTTTTCTTCGGTGATAAATGACATGGGAGTGATTACAGGGAGAAAAAATTAATTCCAAGCAATATGCAAAACAAGTTTTACATTTTCAAATACGAAAAAAAATGCTGCAAGTTTCCTTCTAACAGTAAATTGAATATATGGACATTTTACAGTTTATTACTACTGTCACTTAAGATTTCAGGTCTGAGCCATTGGTTTGGATGACAATATAGCAATAATTACTGTTAGGAAGTAACTACAATAATGTGCTGAGCAAACTGCAGCAGCATAGTGGTTAAACTTTCTCACCTCGACTCTGTGTGGAGTTTGTATGTTCCGAGTACACCGATTTCATTCCTGCAGTCCACAAACATGCATGTATGGATAATTGGTGACGAGGAGTTGCTTGTGTGTGTGTTTGCCCTGTGTTGGGCTGGCGTCGTGTCCAGAATGTACTCTACCTTCACCCACAGTCCGCTGGGATTACATCCAGCAACCCCACCACCCTGAAGTGGATTAAGTAGTATAGAAGATAGATTGGTGGATTAAAGAAATGACTGAGGAAAACATATAATTCAACCATCAAAATCACATCATGTGGACGTATAACTGATGAAAGTTCATCCCTTGTTTAAACTCCGACACTATCCACAAACAAACAATTTCATAAAGTTTTGTACAATAATGAATCTTCTTGTCTGTGAAACGGTTGGGTGGTAGTAGCGCCTTAGAACAGAGTGGGATTTTAAAACCTTTATGTAAAGACACTTCTAAACCAGTGTCCATATAAACTATAAATCTGTTAGATTTTATGCCAGCCTCTTCAGTGGTCGTGTCATTTTTAAGAGCAGTGGTGATTGCTGGTTTATAACAGTTTTTGTTTTGTATATCATGAAGAAAAAAGGGAAAGGGTAATGTTTGGGAATCCCTCCTATGTCCAGGGTCATGCTCGACACAAAGTGAAGGATGTAATGATTTATTCTAAGTCACTGCTGTTTTTATTTTATTTTGAACACTTGTCACAGCTGAAGCTCAAATATCCTGTTTTGATTTCTGTGGCCACTTACTGTAGATACAATAGCAATTTTAATCCAACGCATCTGCAGAGCTGGATTGGTGAGTAGTCTGTGTAAGTAGCTGACAAACTAGTTCCCACAACTCCAGTTTCAAATGGGTTTTTGTGAGGCTATCGTAACGGTACCGTTGACTTCTTGTTCCCTGCAGTTGGTGGTGAGTGGGATGCAGAGCCACCCCACGTCCCTGCATGTCCACCTGGTGGCCACAGCGTGTGTGTTCAACCTCACCACTCAGGACCTGGCAGAGGCCATGCCTGTCAGCCTTCTGAGCTGCACTGTCACGCAGCTGCTGTACGCCATGAAGACCTTCCCCAACCACCAACAGGTCAGAGGATACGCTCGGGATGTCTCTGATTTCACAGTCGTATGCTGGAGCCACACAACAGCAAAACATATTGGGTTTCTGTTGCTCTCCCGTTTGTCTGAGGTTCCTCGTTCTGCCACATTCAGGGCTATTTGTACATGCTCTGTGGTAGCTCATATATATCAATATATTTTCTTACATCCATATGTTTCTTCAATTTATGATTATTTCCATCTCTCCAGGTGCAAAAGAACTGTCTGCTGGCACTGTGCAGTGACTACATCCTTCAGGATGTTCCTTTTGACAAGTTCGTTTTCTTTCCCTCACTTGTAATATGACTTTCAAGTCCCCGGTTTCACGGTAGCCAAAATAACCAGAGTGGCACTTTTTTTTTTTCTCCAACAAATTGAAATCCAGCTGAAATGTGTTTTCTCTTGAAATGTAATTGCCAAAAGAAATACCTCTTCCAGATGTTAGAAATTTAGAACTGAACTCAAAATTTCCCCAAGGCTTCGTCTCTGTATAACTGGTGTATTTTTGTCATACTGTGTTCCTTATTTCCAATGCTGTGATCATGGTTCAGGTATTTAGCAGCCACGCTGGTGATTAACTGGCTGAGCAGCCACGAGGATCCGACCCTTCAGAGGATGGCCGTGGCTGTCCTCTCCATTCTGGTGGCCAAGGTCAAGACTCCGCTCACTTATCGCGCGTTAGTCCGCCGCAGGGAAAATAGCATGGCACCTGTTATAGTCCCACTTGTTGAGATCTCCTTTACCTTTGTGACACTTCTTCAGACAACTGCCTTTATTGTTTCATTTCGTGCAGCTAAATGTGGCCAATTTCAGTTTTCTTTTTTTTCCCCGCCGACTTGACATCTCGGAAAGCGGGTGAAATTTAAAGAAGCACTCATCTGTTCGTTTTATGTGCAGTTGTCTACAGAGGAGACCGCGCAGCTCAGCAAGGACGTCTTCATCATGAAGGTACAATAATAATTGTGAGGTGTTCAGTTTCAGACTTGAGCAAAGTCCCGGGCTCAACACTTGATATGCATGAGTGTCTTTCTAGTTCTCTTCCTGTCTCTCCTTTTACCTTCCTCACTTGCTGATTTTCTTTCCCCCATTGAAGCGACTCACTCTTACGCATTTAATTAACAGTTTCTCACATCTTTTTATTCTGTTCTCCAAATGTCACCCCCGCCCCCCCTTTTGTTCGATATTTAATGTCACATATTTTATCATTGCATTTCTCCAAACGCGCGTTTTAGTTCACCTGCATTTAATTTCGCCGGCTCTTTCTCTCAACTCCCACATGTTATTTTGTTGTGCTTGCCTCGAACAGCAGCTGCTTGCTATCGTGCAGCAAAAAGCCACGGTGGGTGTCGTGGACTCCACTCTAAAGTTTGCGCTGAGTGCTCTGTGGAACCTGACGGACGAGATGCCCGCTGCAGCCCGCAACTTCATCGAGTGCCAAGGCTTGGAGCTGTACGAGGAGGTTCTGGAGGTAGAAACTATGTCAGGGACTTTTAGACAGAAAATTCCCCCTTACAGATCAAAACTTACCTGTTTTCTTTCATCTTCTCCCCCTTTTTAAATTGCAGTCGTACTATAATGAACCTTCCATTCAGCAGAAAGTTCTGGGCCTTCTGGTAATTCTTAGCTTAATCACCCCATAAAATAAATTTCATCTGTTGTATCACATTTGCCTCACATTTTCTTAATGCAATATTTAACGCATTTCGTGGCCTTTTTCTGCTTCTTGCAGAACAACATAGCGGAGGTGGAGGAGTTGCAGTGTGACCTGATGGAGGAAGACCTTTTGGAGCATATTCTCGGTCTCCTGCAGGACGTCCAGCTGGAGGTGGGGGTCCGTTACTTTGCAGGTGGCCTTTTGGCACAGATCACCTCCAGACCTGAGGTCTGGGTGTTGGATGAAGAACTCCGCACCAACATAATTCAGCAGCTGGTGTGTATATTTTGGATGCCTTCATTGTGGTCGACACATAAAGCGTGGCTCCGGCTCATTTCAATGCACATGTCTTTCTCTGCAGCATGAATCCATACTAACTTGGACACAGCCTGAGAGAGAAATGGTATCCTACAGGTGAGAATGAAGAGAACTGGACAAAGCAGATTTTTTTTCCTTTTTTTTTGGGGGGGGGGGGGGGGGGGGGGGTGACACCATTATTTTCAAGTTATTTGAGTCATTCTTTCTGTAAAGTGCAACATGAAATCAAAGGTACATGTTGCATAACACATTATTTATAATTCTATCTATCAATTAGTCACTGTACTCTGCCGCTGTAATGTTCTTACATAACACTTTTTTTCCCACTTTTTCACATATTTACTGTAGCTATTTTGGTGTAGGTAATACATGTGACTAGACATTTTAAATGTGCTTACAATAGATAGAGGGTTCCACCTTACTCACCTCTGTCCGTGAGCTGATTGGCGATGTTTGTGTTTCAGGTCATTTCATCCATTTTGCCCTCTGCTTCAGACGCGTCAGCCCTCAGGGGTCCAACTGTGGGGGGTCTGGGCCATACATCTGGTCTGCAGTCAAAACGGTAAGACACAAAGAAAACGCCCCTGTGGAGATCTGTCTGGTTTCACTATACGGAAACTCTGGAGTAAATCTTAGGGTGACTCTGGGTATCACAGTTGCTAGTTTGAAAAAAATCTCCTCAGATTTTTTTTTTTCCCCCCATTATATTTCAGTATAACTTAATATGATGCGCCTGATTGATAGGCCTTCTGGTTTATTAATAGAGGTGGTGTTAAAAGTTGGCATCTGTTCCTTTTTTGTCTTCTTCTAAGTGCCTCTCTCCTCTCATCCTCTAGCCTCACATTACAGCAGCATGCTGGAGAGAGAGGGCCTGATTGAACTTCTAAAAGCCTTGGCTGCACATCCCGACACACACAGCGATGTTCGAGGACTTTCAGACAGCATATTGCATTTGGTAGAGCAGCATCAGAGTCTCACGGGAGCCTTCAAGAGCCAGACTCGAAACTCTTGACAGAAGTGTAAGAAATTGGTTTTGATTTAATGTCTTTGACAAGCTGCATCTAAAATGTGTCTAATCCATAAAGTACAAAGGTGTATAAACAGTACATGTAGAGAAAGTTATCACATTTGATTTCAGCGCTCTCTCCATTTATGTTAAATAAATTATGTACTGTTGGCTGTATATTTTCTTGGAGAGTTTGGGTGTATTTTTGTCATTATTAACTTGAAAAGCAGATATCCTGATCACTTAGTACAAAATATCCAAATTGCAAATGGACTTGACGCCTGAGCTTCAGTAAATGCAACAATTTAAGGGAAGACTAAATCAAGTATAATTTTCAATCTGAACACTGGAGGGCGCTTCAGTGCTTTTGCTTTGGGGCTGTGTCGCTCATATCTTATGTGATTTGTGTAAAATATTCAGTTACTAGATGAGTGCATTTGATCTATATCCGTCATAAGTGACAAAATCCCAAAGCAGCAATAATCTGCTGTGTCTGTTCCCCTCTGCCTTCCTCCTCTTGCTCCCATTCTCCTTTCTCTCTCTCTGGTATCCTAGATGCTGATTTCATTATATTTTATGTAATTCAGCTGGAAGTCTGAACCACTCATAACCGGATAGAGTGTCTATTATAAGTTTTCCTATTAATAATTCCTTCTGGAAAGTGGATTACAAAGCTTGTATGAATCATGTTCCACTTTTACGGACCAAATCCGCCTGCTTCACTTTATTGTTGTTACACAGGAGGTCGTTCAAAAAAGATCTTACACAATATGGCTTCACATGCTTGTGATTCAGCCTGGTTAGTAATTTCCCTGCCAGTGGGAGACGTATATATGTTCAGTAAGAGCAGAGGTAGCTGGTCAGCATTTGAAAAGCAGCTCACCTCCAGCCAACATGAAACTGACTATGGCGGTCCCGTAGGATTAAAGGTCAAGTGAACATGGTGTGATGTTACCATGAGACGTTCAAGTCACGAGAGGTGTGGGAAAGCAGCTCTGCTTTCCAGGGGCTGCACTCCATCCTGCTGCATGCAACCTTGCACTGGTGTCAGCCGTGTACGTGGAATAGATGGCACGTGAAGCGAGGAGCTGGTGGCGTGCGTTGTGTTAATTAGGTCTTGGGTTTCTGTCTTTTGTTTAAAGAGCTAGTCCACGTTAAAGGAAGAGAGACACTTGAAAAGACTATGGGATCGTAAAGCAACGAAATAATAAAGAGGAGGGGAGAAATTATAATATTTTCAACTTGCACCTACATGTCTGAGTCGTCTGCTTGCAAAATATGAGGTTACAATTAGTGGATTTTAGAGTTTAATTTGAACAGAGTGCAGTAACACGTACAGCTTTAACTTGTGGACATAACGATGTTCAACTGCAGCCAAACCTTTGTCCTGATCCCAATATATGAAGAACTTACTATAGCTTTTTTTTGTTTTAAAGGTTTGTTGGAGACTTCATTTTGCATCCAACTCATCTCCTTGGTTTAATTTGCCAGTCTGGATCAGACTGGCAAGAAAATGTAAAATGACCTTGAATAGCTAGATCTAAGGAAAAGGGAGCAAAATACTCATTTATAGAATCTGGAGATGTGATGAATGTTGAATTGTTGTTATTTTACCCATGAGACAGTGTGATATGATTTGATTCTACTTATGCTAACCATATTATTCTAATGCTTCTCTGAACATGTAAAATAAGCTTGTCTTGTCACACAACTGTACAGCGCATCTCTGCAAAGCCCACCTGCTTCTAGTAGTCACTTCTCTTTCCACTTGCATCAGAGTGGTTCACATGAGGTAATTTGACTCCTTTTCTTAAACTTTATATCCACATTTCATAAAGTGTTAAACAAGAACAGACGACTGCTTAAAAAAAAAGAAGAAGCCAGAAATAGACTTGTCTATAAGGAAAATGACAGGTGCAAAAATAGGACTTATGGCCAAAAATATTTTACAGAGTGATAAATGAAGCAGGAGGGGATGAAGAGAGACATGCAGGAGATAAAAGGAAGCCACTGCGTCGTAGGAAATTAAACTCCCTTTCATGCTCCGCAATTGTTTGTGCAAAAATACCACAGACCAATTTGCAGAATCTGTCTCAGTCTGAAATATCATGGAGCTGCTTTTGAGTTGGAGCTTAGCGTGAGCAAGCATCCCTTTATCTCACTAGTGCAGCCAGCTCTGTTGGATTACCATAACTGTGAACTGGTCTGGGCGCCCAGAATACACCACAACAGAGTACAATGCAACACATCACCAGCTATGTGCGTGTAAACATGTGTGTGTGCTGTAACTTCCACACTGTAGAGGGGTTTAGTTTAACACTAGCTAACTTTCTAAATACCCAGAGAGCAAAATGGGAGAAAGTTCATTGAAGGAGCAGCAAGAGAGGGTGAACAACAAGACAAAAAACAAAAAAAAACCCAAAAAGCAACACTTCTCCAGGCAGATATGTGACGCACAAAAGGACACACCATCTCTTCTCCAATGACCTTTTATTGCAGGGGAAGGATACAGAGATGGCAGGCCCCGCAGCCTGTGTACAGATATGCAACAGCAGTAGGACAGTCCTCCTCTCTGCCATACGAAGGCTGGGGCTTTTTCCTCTTTTCCATCAATCAATAGCCACTTTCCCAGAGGAAGGCAAAACAGAGCTTGTCTAAATCAAGGCTAATAGAAAGGGTACAATGTGAATCAGGTGACCGAATGTAATTATTCCCATAAACCCAACAGCTGAATAATTTATGATAACAATGCAACCTTAGCATCTTGTTTCACCGTGATGAGAAACGAGCCTAAATGACTGATAATTATTTCAAATGTGAATTAAAAAAAATGAGTGCTCATAATGAATTGCTTGTTTATGTGTATTTGCACGAGAAACACAATTAACTTGATATAAATCACAGCAGCTCCTCCGTGCTTCCAGTCGACGCGTTCGTCTGCAGCCCTTTGAGAGACTGCAGACAGTACTTTTGTGCTGTCATCCGTGTGTGGTAGTGGTTAATGATGACATATCTGTGAAATAACTGAAACGCAGACACCATTTTGCACCAGTGCAAGTGGAAAATATATCCCCCATCTCTAACTTTGGTGTAAGTCTTTCCATTACTCCGTGACTAAAGGATTTTCTTCCCATTTTCTCTCCGTGTGTGTGTGTGTGTGTGTGTGTGTGTGTGTGTGTGTGTGTGTGTGTGTGTGTGTGTGTGTGTGTGTGTGTGTGTGTGTGTGTGTGTGTGTGTGTGTGTGTGTGTGTGTGTGTGTGTGTGTGTGTGTGTGTGTGTGTGTGTGAGCCTGTTTATAAGTAGATGTGTCAGAGGGCTATTACGGTCGGTTAGAGCCACTCTTACTTGATGTCACATCTCTCATCTGCAGGCATTTTACAGAGGCCAGTTTGCCTTCAGCTCAGCGAGTGCACACAATGGTGCAAAAATACGAGTTAAACAACTGCGGGCAGGAAAGAAAACCGCAGGAGCTTCTGGATTCAATAGCTGTGTGCATTTCCTCGTCCATTCGATGCACTGGCTCGCAGCCACAGCTGTGCTACTGATGTGACCATAGCCAGCTGAGTGCATCTCTGTCCTGAAGCACATCCTGACCACTACCTCAGCTGAGTTGGTGAACGATGCGATGAAACAAGCATCCATTCTCAAGCACTGCAGCAATATTCCCTGAAGTGTTATGCTGTTTATTTCAATGTCACAGATTCTTTATTTGGGTCATTTTACTCTTAGAAGCACAACGAACACAATTCATTTAAATTTGGTGAATTGAGGCTTTGCGGTGTGGGTGATGTTCTGGTTAGTGTCAGTAATACAATGTTAGTAAGAGTCCTTCTAAGCTTTTACACAATATCTACTCAGAGGTTATTCGTGTTGGAGGCAGAACTGATGCTTTTGTCTCTGTGTTTTTAAGCACATTCACATATGTGCCCTAAATGTGGAGTGAGTGAAGCGTGGGGGTGTTAAAAAAAAAAAAAAAAAAAAAAAAGGGCAAATTGTTGAAATTCGGTTCAGGTGCATTATTGAAATTCGGCATATTCACCAACACAATAATATGCCCATATGGAGAGAGAGAAACTATCAGGGCCAGTTTTCAAAAGTGGGAGTCTGCCTGTACATGTTTATTAAGCGAGGGAGACATGGGTATTCCTTGTCGTTCCATGTGTGTCACTGTGCTGACATGAATTAGGGCAACCAACTATCCTATTTCCAGTCTGCACACTCACCCTTCCCTGTAGCATCACATGCCCTAAGCAGTGTGCGAAGCATAATGCAATACAAGCTCACATTGGAGGCTATTTCAGTGAACTGTCTGTAGATAAGGATTACATTTTACTGCACAGACCTGAATGGACATCCATATTATGCAATGTATTTTATATATCAGACCCCATGCAAATATTACAGCGGTTGTCGTGGGAGCAATCAGCCACTAACGCTTAAAATGTGCAGATGCATCTCAGCACACCGTTAATGTAGGCGACATACAAGCACGGCACATGGATCACTATTTTGGATAGACTCTTCAGGCATCCCACTACGTACGCCATGCCATTATGTTTATATCAGTGCGTGCATACTGCCGTGAGTGAGGATCATTTCCTTATATGAGAAAGGAGAGCAAGAAGAATTACGTGAGGTTCATTCCTGAGTGCCTTATTTCAGTTGTCTGGACCAAAGACTTACTTTCCTCTTCTTTTAACAGCAATCCTACCAACTGCAACAGGGAAAACTTCACTATGAACACTTGTCATTGCAAACAATGAATTACACACAAGTTTTTGGAGATATAAATGCCTGCTGTTGTGGTGAACACCATCAGTGTTACTTAGCCATCCACAAACAGCATGCCTATATTGTTTACAACACTATTACTTCTTTAGATAAAGCACTCTGTATGGGAAATCCCAACAATATTCTCATGCAAATGCATTGAACAAACTAACTTTGTCACTTGTGTTGGACAAAGTATTACAGACAGGAAACAGCTTGTGCAGAGTCAGAGCACTAACAGTTGTCTTCGCCACGTTTTTAGACTGCAACTAATTCCTACGGGTGACGTGGATAACCACATTCCTTAGTGTAACATTTGTCAGTAACACTAATATCTTACTCTTCACAGTCTGGTATTCACAGTCCAACTGTTCAAAGCCCAATAAACAAGGCTTTTAAACAGCAGATACTTAAGTTACGGGTGTTACTAAGCACATAAACAATGGCTTTGGGCCATCTAAATCCATTCTGATTATCCCTGAATGAAGAATGATGAAGCCACGTGGACGCCATAACAATAAAACTCAATAGCTCAACGCTACAGTTAGAGATGAATTTGCCTTACATTTAATTAATTTGCCGAGATAGACGATTTGAATGTTTCTGACCTAATGAATACCTTTTGATATGTCCCATTAGAATGTAGAGGTCAGTAAGGCCACAACATTTGACGCAACCTATAATGACCTGGAGGACTTTTACTTTGTGGACTAATGTTGGCTTTTATAAGTTACATGTATAAGTAAAGTTCAAGTTCAAGCAGTTCAAATCCTAAGTTATCACAGCCATAAATTTTAAGTTTGATCCAATACAAACATTGGTTTTGCATTGTGGGTTTTTTTTTTTTTTTTTTACTGGTAATTCCCAAGTTTATAACAGTCAGTGTCAACAGTGTTATCTAAGATTTAAAAAATAATCTGAGGGATTGTGATCTTGCCAACACAAATAGTGACGTATAAAAATGTCAAACAAAGGACTGTAATTGTTAATTGTTACCTTTTTTTTTTGTGTAGCGGTTTTATTAGCAGCACATCTGTTACAGCTGTACATGATTCACGGAACACCAGGGCCAAACTTAATTCATTCTCATTAAAAAGAAAAACAAGAAATGGAAATTATTGAAGAATAAATAAGAACAAGTAATTACGTTATATCTTAGATCATATTTTTGAGTCTTAAATTACTAAAGTTTGTTTGTTTCAGTAAATCATTTCATCTTTAATCAACTGTAATTGTCACCGTCAAAGCATATTCACACCCCATAAGGCTTTTTGGTGCATCAGCAGCACACAGAAACAAGTAGGACACAGCACTCACGCCAACAAAAAGTAAATGAATTAGAAGTAAGCTATAACACCGTCCTGTTTACTTGCCGTGCAGCAGGGCTCACTGCCAAAAACAGACCTCAGCAGTTGTCACATGTTATTTCTCTCGGCTTCAAGAAGAAGACCGGAGAAACTCATTTTCACTGCAGTTTGCTTGTGGGCTTATGATGAAGGAGATGGCAAACCCTCAGTGGAAAAACACACACACACACACACACACACACACACACACACACACACACACACACACACACACACACACACACACACACACACACACACACCCCTTTAGAGTGGACTGAAGCACTCTCAAGTGCAAAACAGAGTCACACATATACGCCGCAGTGTCCAACTGCTTCATGTGCATATTATTGCACATTATTCACAGACTCTGAGATAAATGCGATGCATGAAGGCAGTCTGTCCTCTGCTTTCATACCTGTGGGTAGAATGACAAACGAAATATATAGACTGTCAAGCTGTGTCCCAGTTCTGTGCCTCTGCTTGGTGCCTTCACGGAGGTCCTCAAGAGAACTGCTGATTTGAAAACAATGGTATGCAAACAGTGCTGGATGGTTCCAGGGAACGATTGTCATGGCCAATTAATTGATTTAGATCTCTTTTGATATGAAGTGCTTTTTTTCTCTCAACATCAATCAATGGAGGAGAATTTTGCAAAACATTTTATTCCTCAGATGGAAATCCTGCAATTGATGATATTCAGACTTTTCCCCAAGCTAATAGATGAGACAACCCAGGCTGATATATTGTGATTGTCAGCTCGGCGTCTTAGTATTTGTATCTTGAAGTTTGCATCGACAAACTGAAGTTAAGTTGGTGGTGTCATTGCCTTTAAATGATCCATAGATGTGGATGAAGGTGATTGTTTCTGCGTAGCCCGGTGATGGACAGATGATCAGTTTAAGGGTGTAACAACCCTAAACAATATAAAACCTGATTCAATGTGCAAGTTTTTCCAAACGTATCCAGCAGTGTCTTGCAATATTAAAACTAAAACACAATTGGCATAAAACATGTTAATGTATGATTAACTGAAAAACAGGATCCATATGATGGTTAAAAAAAATAGCCAAGCCACATTTTTATTTCTTTTATATGAATAAAATCTCAACTCTGTCCAATACTGTTTTTCTTGCAATATGATCACAGTGTGAAGTTATTGGGTTGACTTCCTTTGCAATTCTGATGTGTTTGGGAATTAAACAAACACAATGACTCGAGCCCTAGTAAAGATCGCTCCCTGGGAATATTCTGCAAAAAGAAAGGAAAAATGTAAAAGGAAGCTTGTTGCATGCATCCTAGAAAATACATCTTTTTCTGTTTTCAATGCACAGCACAGTGTCGTCAGTAAACCCTATTTTTGTCCATCAAACCCATTGGTCACTGTGTTGATTAGAATCTTTTTTTTTTTTTTTTAAAGATAAAATGTTTTTGTTTTTTTGTTTGTTTGTTTTTTTTTGGGGGGGGGGGTTGTAAACTGCAGACCTATGACCCGCATGAAACCCAAAACTCAGACTGAATGAACACAAGCCAAAATCATTAAGCTGGTCCACTTTATCCCATTCTTTTGATTTCTAAATAATCCTCTTTTTGCCAAAAACTGGTACGTTAAACATGCACAGGAGGCGCTCCTTTGACTAAAGGAAGAAGTCAGGTGAGGTAGTAAAAAAAGGTGAGAAAATCTGCCTCAGGAAGTAGGTCATGAATGGCTGGGGTCATCAAACGCAGGACTTTCAATCTTGGAGACAGCTGTTCGTGACCATGATCTCTGAGCCTAAACCAACTGAAATAACACAAAAGAGCAGCTTGTACATATTTCAGAAATGCCAGCAGCTTTAACTGATTTGTTCCTCATGAATAGGATTTAGGTTCCTCATCAGTATGTTGTGGCAAAACAATGTTGCTGATACCGAAAAAAAGCTATAGTAAAGTAGGTTGAAAATTAAGCAGGCGCGACCATTTCTCATTCAAATATTGCACAGAAATTACCAGAACACAGTCAGATTTGCATATGTAATGTGTTACCCAAGCACTAAGGACCTCCACTCTGGTGACTACAGTGCATGTTGCATCACCCGGAAGCCCACGACAAATAAGCCGAAAGACATTCCTCATCTCTGAACCTCTCCCTTCTCTTCCAGATCTGAGTTTGTTGAACAGGTTCAGTCGTATTTAGATAGTCATGGAAGCTGAAAGGAGGCACTGTGGAAATCCATGGGGAGGGGGCAAAAAAGGGATTGAGTTTTTTGTTGTTGTTTTTTTTTTTAAACAGTATGTGAGGTTTTTAAATTCCCATTGTCGTGGCCGCCCTTGGCTCTGGAGGTACGGCCCATCTCGCTCCCTTCGTCCTCCTCGTCCGTGTCGATCTGTTCATCTTTCTTCTTGATGTAACGCTCGTAGAGCACCATGATGACGCCCATCACCCAGGCTGACACTGTGCCAGCTGCAAAAATGACAAAGCCAATGACGACAAAGAAAAGGTAGTCCCAGGAGCCCAGAGTCTGGTGACATAACGTCCGCAGCTGGATGCCCACCTCGCCGAGACGACGGCCCTGCATGTCAGCAGGCGAGCCACACACCGTCTGGCCTTCATCTGTTTCAAAGGACACATTCAGGCACAACAGATTTGGTAAGTAAATATTGCTCCGTATCACTGAGACAGGAATCGTTTCATGGCATTTTCATAACTCATTCTGTAAAGTATTCCTGTAAATTCAATCTTTATAGTGAGTTTTGTATGTCAGAGCATGAAAACCCACATCTTTATATCTAAACTGTTGGGTTTTTCTTAACTAAAACATGTGATATTTGTGACAATCAGATTTAGAAACAGAAGGACTTTTTGGATTTGTTGCTATAAGGAGCTTTCATTGTCTTCTCCTACGAACATTCACAAAATACACACAGTATGTTTTTTAATTTGGTTAATTTCACACCAGATGATGTCATTAAAGCCAAATCTAAGATGATGAAATAGGTTGCTAATTCCCAGCAGATCCTAAGGTAGAAACTATTTTGTAGTAAACCCAGTTGTATGTGTATACACAAAACCACAAGTTCAACAGTGCAACATAAGAGGTCATTGTGATATAATTATTTGAGGCAAAAAAAACAAAAAAACATCAACAATCTCACTGGTTGGGCGTAGGTGAGTTTCAAGCTTTTCTTTTGGTTTGATAGAAATGACTTGGTGGAGGTTCCATCTTTGATCACTCCATCTCCCCCATTAAATTCCACCCATAGGCTTTCTTTCTTTTAATCTCCTTTGTCTGACTTTATTCACTGGCCTTGTCATATTTTCTACTACAACACATTTTGTACTACATACTGTACATCTATGGGGTAGACGTGTGTTGATGACACTTGTTCGATAAACCAATAGTTCAATCGGGTTTCACATAAAAGAAAATAAATGTGTTTTAATTCTTCGAGCCATTATGTTTTGTCCAATTCATGGATCTTTGAACTTCTATGTAACTGTATTTCCAAAGAGCAGACTTAAACTAAACCTTGATATGTCCTCTGCATTAAATTTCAAAGGATCCTTTGATGTTAAAATAGAACGAAATCAGAGCAACCACAGAAAGAAAAAGTATATAAATAGTTCAGCTCATTGAATAACCCAAGGTTTTCTGTTTGTTTTCATTTTGCACATTTGTAAAGAGCACCGAAATTATTCAAGCTCACCACCAAATATTCAGGAGAAACTGCAACAGCATCAAAACATTCCTTCTTTATCGGAATACTACAATGTTTGTGGAGCTTCCTGTGTTGTTGAGCCCTAGGTTGATACAGTATTAAATTACAAATAAAATAAAAAATCTGGATGAATTATTCAAACTCTTTCATTCCTGCACTGGATTAGAGAGTGAGTTGGGCCTTTGTGCCAGCCTGAATCCACAGATAATAAGGTTTTTCATCATCAAGCACATTTGGTATGACTACATCTAAGACCTTTGCTAAAATTCACAAATCCTAACAAAATATTGACTTCCTTTACTTTCAGAAAACTGGATGGATATACTGTAATTTCAAAGGCCGATGAAATACACCACATGATGGGTTTGGAGCTCGGATGCAGCTGAAAGGAGAGGTATTTTTTCAGAAAATAATCCTGTGGGTTTTTGTTACTGTGAGCAGAAGCTGAGAACACCAGAGTGCTGCCATTTCCATACGGCCACTGTTTTTAATTGGCTTTTTTTTCTTCCCAGAGCTTCTCTGCTAGAGGGGAATTCCCACTGGGAGAGATCAAAAGACTTCTTCACTGCAACGTTTTTATGTTACCCCATTTCTGCACCAACGACATCAAAATACGAACACATTTCATACCTGGCAATAGATACGTTGTCGTTTCTGCAGAGATGCAAACCGAGTAAATATAAGAAAATGACTAATATCTTGGAAGATATTGTTGCATTGTTTACATCACTGAACAAAAACAAAAAATAAGGAAATTTGTGATTAGTAGATTATTTGTTGTCTTATACTAGAGGAAACCCTCTTGATTTCCCTTTCAAACTGCACTACCTTGCATTTGTACTGGTATGAAGCGTGTTGTGCTTCTGAAAATGTTCTTCTGTGACATTTCCCACACTGAACAAACAAAGCTGTCTCAATGCGCAGGTGAGATTCAGTGGAAAAGCCATATCTCCACAGTCTGCCCAAACTTTATACTTCAAAGATGACAGCATTTGCACTTGTTCACACACAGGACGGGGTTCACCTTCAGAATGAAACGCTTCGGAGTGCTGTTTGTGCCACAGTTACAAACACATTGGCTGACTTGGGACAATCGCTGGTTTCAGAATGGGATTTCATATCGCTGCAGTGTGTGTGTGTGGGAGGTGACAGGATGTAGTGGCTGTAAATGGTTCTCCCCCACGCTACTGAGGCTCTGACTCTGTGAATTTCTCAATTTGTTAAATTGCCACAGTGTCTTGTCTTTTAAGCCGTCAATCACCCAATCCATGAAACAAAACAAAATAATCTGTTTGGTATTGGCAGAGAGGATTTGGAAAGTTAATTTAGTGGGTGCAACCCACACACTTTGCCAATAAATAGATGCAATGTTACAACAAAAAATATTCGGATATTAATTCCTTTACGTTGTGTGCTACCTTTATTTAGGTATGTAATCACAGTTTTCACTGAGCTGACAGCAGTTTTCATCACTTCGAGCACTTTCTTCTTCATTCCATCAATTTCAGCTGTGTGTCTTTTCCCTTCCGCAATATAGATGAAAATAGATGGTCTGCAAGTAGAATTGGTTTTCTGATGCAACTATATATAACTGACTCACCTGTTTTTACATCCGGTATAGCTAATTCAACAATATATGTTTTACTTCTTTGAAGTTCATCATTAAAAGTTTTCAGTATATTCATTTGCTATCTTGAATTCATAGGAATACCTTTTCGTTGCTTTATTTTCCATAGATCATTATCACACAGAGCAGATTTATTAACAAATAGAAGATTTCTAAGATCGTCATAGAAAAGACAAATGTAGCAAATTTGCATGATCTCAATTAGAATAAAAAAATGTTGACATCAGTATATTAATATATCCAAACATTGAATATATCCTTGTTGTTTCAGCCCTGTTGACAATTATGTGGTTGTGCAATCTTTGACAGCAATGACCGATTGCTTCTAAACATCTCTTCTATGCACATATGCATATCCAGCTTCTTCATACGATGCCAGTGTATCTAACTAGAGCTTTTCTGACTTGGCTTTTCTCTAAGGTTTTACCAAGAAAAGAGTGTTTGTTGTTTTTGCCATGCACTGATGTAAATCAAGCTTTCTTCTGATTGGCTGAATGTTTCCTCATTTATGAGCATGCTAAAGAGCTGCTGCTTGATGTTTCTTTTTGCTTGCTCGCTCTGTGCTTAAAAGACTCTTCTGTATTTTCTGGAGTGAAAGGTTGAAATATTAAATGTGCTGTTGGTGCACATATAATGTGAACATATTATTGTGACATTGCACAGGCTTCGTGATCTCAAAGTCTCTTTATACACCGTACCGCTGCAGGGAGTATCCCTCATTATGCTTATTTTTCCTCTTTTTAAAGACAATTATGAATAAAACAAAGTCAACACAAGCTGTTCCATGGTTGATGATAAAGTGTAACTGTGTTTGTGCGTGTGCGTGTGCATGTGGTATTGTTCCACTGGCTCCTTCTTCTTTTTCTTTTTTTTTACATAGGTGTTGATTTGGCTTTATGCCTTCATTGCTGGTCTAATTATAACAAAAACAATAGTGTCCCAACATTCCCATCTTGAGCAGACTATACGCAGGCAATAAACCAAAAAGGTTGTATGTGTTTCATCTGTGAGCATTTTTTCTACTTGACATTTGATTTGATATTGTGTGTGTGTGTGTGTGTGTGTGTGTGTGTGTGTGTGTGTGTGTGTGTGTGTGTGTGTGTGTGTGTGTGTGTGTGTGTGTGTGTGTGTGTGTGTGTGTGTGTGTGTGTGTGTGTGTGTGTGTGTGTGTGTGTGTATTCACAATAGAGCGTGGTTTAAATCCATAATCTTCAGGACGTAGTATCACAACTTTTGGAAAAAGAAAATATTCCAGTTATGCAAAACAGGACTGTTTAAACCTCCACGTTGAGCTGTTTTTCATTCTGTTCATGTTAAGTTACCTGCTCGTTTCCAAACTCTTTGAATGGCAGCATGTGAACACAGTGAGTCAGGTTGGTGGGAGGTGTGATATGACAGCGGGTGAGAGGGCTCAGGCTGTTGCTTTCAATCAAATCGCTTGACAATTCAATTTAAGAGGATGACAAAAATGTACGTTGACTAATATTTAATTCATTCAGAGCCTAAGTCTCTGCTCGCATCCTCAGAAAAGCTTCTCTGCGGCTCACCGATGTGAAAATGAGCATACGGCAGAAGAACACGAGGACAGCCCGCTTCTCTAAGCTCTGAAAATTCAAAGTCTCCTCTGATCCCCTCAAAGGCTGCCGCCGCGCACACTTCACAAAATATGGTGTTACATTCCAGCTATGACAAACACACACACACACACACACACACTTCTATGCAGCCACACATGTTCACACTCCGTGGTTCCATACATTCATGCACAATCCCCTCTACACAAGCCTTTACTTCCCCGTGCTTTATCTACGTGTTTGAAGAGTCTGGTGCTGTGTATTGCTGCACGTGTATGTGAGTACGTGCCTGACACCAAGAAGGAAACCCTTCTGGCTTCGCCCCCTCCACATCTCCCCAAAGAAACTGGCATCAAAAGAGAGGGCTTTCCCTCTCACCTTCCCCCATCCACTTTGCTCTATTTCTAGACGCCCTCCTTATATAACAGCTGAGAGAGTGCTAATCTACCCAGGGAGGCGAGACAGAGGAGAATTTGTTGGTTCCTTCCTGGAGCTTTATTTCTCTCACTCCCTTTCTCTGTTTGCGTGCTGGCTTGCTATTGACGCGTTCCCTAAACTGAAGAGACAAGCGAGCCATGTTGCGTGAACCAGGTGAGACCCAGACGGGAGAAAACAGGGCTCGCAGCCAAATAACAGCCTCATCCAAAATCTTACTTCACTTCCCCATCACATCACCCACCACTTCCCTCAGCACTAAATGAGAGTTCTGACTTTGCTGGCTAAAGGCAAAAATTAGCCAAATGTGGATTTTTAACCGTGTGTGTGTGTGTGTGTGTGTGTGTGTGTGTGTGTGTGTGTGTGTGTGTGTGTGTGTGTGTGTGTGTGTGTGTGTGTGTGTGTGTGTGTGTGTGTGTGTGTGTGTGTGTGTGTGTGTGTGTGTGTGTGTGTGTGTGTGTGTGTGTGTGTGTGTGTGTGTGTGTGTGTGTGTGTGTGTGTGTGCGCGCGTGTGCGTGCGTGCGTGCGTGCGTGTGCATGTGTGTGTGTGCTTACAATATGGCTTGAAGGACACTTTCAGAAGTACCAAGGTTTTGTCTGTGCACTTGTCACATTGATAGAATATGAACAGACTTTGTGTGTATATGAGGTGGAGAATGTGTGTATCTAAGTGTCCGCCTTCTCCCTCTCTGGCAGCTGTCACTGGAAGAGGCTCCACTCCAAATTAAGCGAGACAAAAGGCGACGAGCAGCAGGAAAATAGGACAGCTCTTGCAGGACTTCTTTTGGACTCAGCCTAAGCTTCACAGGGAGCGTGTGTGTGTGTGTGTAGGGGGGAATGCCTCCTTCGTCAGCGTGGCAGTTGTATTATAGCAATGTGTTAGAATTATGACTGGCTTCACGCTCACTAAGACACACTATAAATAGCAGCTGCCCTTTTGCATAGTGACACATCCACACCAATACACGAGGGTAATAACTCAAAAGTAAGACAGATTATGGAACAGCGGCCGCATCTTTCAGACTGATAGTAATAAAACAAAGGGGATCAATATGTGATGATGCAAGTGTGATCCATTAATCACACCTGCATCACCACCGCAGAGCAGAGCAGAGCAGAGATTGATTAGTCATTTCCAGATAAAACACTTTTCTTGTTTTCATCAAATGCTGCAGAAAGCAGAGATGAATTAATGAACAGAGCTGCTTCTGGAAAAATCAAGCAGCTCCCTGCCTGTACGATCTTCTTTCACTGTCTTTGTTATTTGATAGCCTGCGTGCTGCCATGCTCCATCACCTGTGTCTCGTCCCACTGCGGACTGAGGAAGGAGCGGACCCTGCAGACTTTACTGGACTGCACATAGCTGAGCCGCTTCACGTGTGAATACCTCACCCACAACACATTTCTTTTGATATAGATATTGCTCCCTACCATTAGTGTGGTGTGTTATTACTGGTATTACTGTCAGCTGTGTGTGCTCAGACATGCAGAGGTGACAGGGGGTGTTGAGTTGATCTGGTGTGCAAATCCTGCAGTGGCCTCTACATACACTTGAAAAGATATGAAGTCATTCTTGGAAGGAATCTAAAGTGGGACCTTCGCTGTCATTATAGAAGAAGTCACCTTTGCACCTTGTTGTTTTCTTTTTTTAGTCTTTCTTTTTGTTTGATACTTCTTTTGATGTGTTGCAGGAATTATTTGACAACAGTTCTGTGTGGCTGAAGGACAACAAATCAACAACAATGCTGTCAACAGGTCCGGGTAACCTTAACACCCGAAGCCGTGGGTCTTACTGTTCAAATGGCACACAGTAACATTGTTTAAATCTATAGGTTAATTTCAATTTGACTTTTTCTTTGAATAATGTATTCCAAAAGGTTAAGCCTAAAAAAAAAATCCCTACCTACTGCATAGCAATGTAAACAACCAGGGTCAATATGAGCTTTGTTCTTGTAACAACTGAATGTTCTCAAAAAAAAAAAAAAAAAGGTTTTCATATACCCTGACAGGTCAAATGTCATTTATGGGCTATTGTAAATCATAGCTATTAAGTATTAGAGGATATTTGATAAAAGCACTTACCAGAAGCATTTATAACATGCTTAACTAATCATCTTCTGACTTCATCTGGTGAGTTGTTGTTTTTACATGAATGAAGACATAATTTTCATTTCTGCTAACTTTCTCAATTTACTGCTATTTCTACTAATAGCTGATGGACTGGCGCTTTTTCCCCATACTTTCTTTAAGGGTACAGGTCATTTATCTACTCAGCCTCCAGCAAAAGGTCATTCGTTTACGTAACTGGACCTTATCTAATAATTAAAAACTGGAGCACTGAATTCCCTGTATTTGGTTTACTCTCCTTAATGCCAAAAAATAAATAAAATAAAAGGTAATCATGTGATGAATCCCACAACTTTACAGTCGAATAAAATAGAGGCGATAATTGACGAGACCTTGAAACTTGAATCCTTCCAGGTGGACCCACAAGCAGAGGTCCTCGTTGTCGCACTCGCAGCTCCACGGGTTCCCGCTGAGCCCCACGGAGCGCAGCGTGGGCAGCGCGATCAGGGAGCTGATGTTCAACACCGTCAGGTTGTTGCGGCTCACGTCCAGCACCTGAAGGGCCCAGTTCTCCACAAAGGCGTCCGGGTGGATCTCGGAGAGCCCCGGGTTGTCCGTCATCCTCAGCATCACCAGGCTGGCCAGCGGACCAAACGTCCTGTCCTCGATGCGCGTCAAGGTGTTGAAGGAGAGGTCCAGGTAGGCCAGTTTGCGGAGATTCCCAAAAGTGGACTCGGAGATCTCCGTCAGCGAGTTGTTGCTGCAGTCCAGGTACACCAGGTCGGAGAGGTAGTTGAGCGCAAGAGGCGGAAGCTCCACGATCCGGTTGTTGGAGAGGATGAGCTGCCGCGTGGCCAGCGGCAAGTTGACCGGGAAGGTTGTCAAGTGCTGCCCGGCGCACTGAACCACCAGCTGGTCATCGCAAACACACCTGTCCGGGCAGCCCGAGGAAAGCAACGGGGACGTGACGACCCCCGTGGTGAGGAGAAACAGAACTATGAGCCGCAGGGGTTGCGCGCTTGGCTGCGGGGCAAGACGCATGACACCGCAGAGGGCTTCATCAACCCTGTTTGGACAGAGTCAGACGCAGTCGCATTCTTCATTGATACATCTTCACCAGGTTGTCTGTTCCAGAAATGATTTCCACTGAGTTCAATCCAAAAGCTCGCCCGTGGCAACTTTCTTGCGCGTAATGTCTCAGTCCTCTGGTTGTTGATCCAGCGCGCATCCACAGCAGCCAGATGTCACCATGCTGCTTCAAATGCAATCAATATTTGATGTGATGGCAGCTATCCTCACGTTTGTAACGCCCTCTCGGGCTGCGCTGCTCGCGATGATCGCGGTCAGTTGTTCCGCTGTCATGTGTGCCATCCACTCGCTTCTGGAAGCTGACTCCAAGTGAGTGGTGGTGGTGGGGTGGGGGTAAGGTTGGTGTGTGTGTGTGTTGGGGGGGGGGGGGGTTAGTGAACTGCACTGGGTGGGGGTGAACTGTGGAGTGAGCTCACGGTCTGGAGTGAGCTGGAGCAGGAGTGGAAGAGGTCTGGGTATATAGCCGCGGTAATGCAAGACTAACATTAAAAATTGAAGCCAGCGAAGGCATAACCCATGCACAGTGGACACCTAAAGGTGACCTGTCATGCTTCAGCTGCTCACCTACACATTACATCTACACATGTCTCAGGTGTAATTACGTGTGAAAGCTTTATGTACTAAAAATAAGAAAAAAACTGTGGAAGTATCGACTTGTGGCCATGTGCACACATTGTGTCAGCCAGCTTGAAGTCTGCAGCAGGAATGTGTGCATTTGATAAGAGAATGTGTGGGTTCCCCGGTTATCCAGGGCAATGACAACACTGATGAGAAAGGGGATCCCAGTCAGCCTATATACCCCTCATGAATGTGCCATAAGACTTTCCACTGTCAGGACTGACATGTCACACATGTAACCAACCCACACGATTCAAACTAAACCCAGTGTACAACCAGATGATGGGACAAGATGAGATGGGGCAGGGTGGTCTCAGGCAGCAGTTGTTTTCTCCTCTCTCCAGTCTCAGTATGAGTCCTCCTGAGTCTATTCTTGGTTCTCTGTGTAGGTGTTGAAGTGCTGAATCAGACTCAGTATGATGGAGGAGGAAGAGGAGGGGGAGGAGGGGGTGGTGGAGGAGGACAGATGTGCCACTGACAGTCTGTGAAAGAAACTACCCTGAACCGACAGTCAACAACCCACTGCACACTGACCACACTCTCACCCCTCCTTCCCCTCACAGAGCTGCACAGCCTCAGAACAAAGCTGAACTCTCTCTGTATTCACTGTGTGACTGAGTCAGAGCCAGAGGCCTTTGTATAACCAATGCTTCTCTCCACTTGCCATCCATGTGGAGTGAACTAATCCTCGCAGCTGTTTTTTTGTCAAGGATATTCAGTGACTTTAGGAGGACATCTAGTGACGACTACTTGGTATTGTTCCATAGAGCCAATCACGCATGATCCTCATATATGTTCTTATCCAGAGGAGTTTGCTTCATGTTGTAAGAGTTGTGTAAAAGGTATGATTATGGCTTTTCAAATATGTGCACAACGGTGATGATGTGTCACAAAAATAGCAGCAGAACAACAATAGCATCATCCATAAGGTCACATTGTGTAAACCCCTAATGTTTCTGGAGGATTTCTCTGGGAAGTTTCTAAAACCTGAATATGTCAAAGTATAATGTGTGCAAAATCATTGCTGAGACACACTAAACATTTCAATTTGAAGGAATGTGGCAGCTATAAACCAGTGGATTTAATGTTCTAAATCTTTAATAAGACAATGGTGCTCGAGTTGGCTTAATATGTGATGCAGAAAACACAGGCCTGTGAGATCTCTGTTCACCTCATCAGAGGGTATTTTGTTTGGCTGCACTCACTTCAGCCAAAAGAATCTGCCCCCTGGCTCCGGGCCTCGGTATAGTGGACTGGCTGGCTGACATGACTTGCAGGGGCACTTCAAACGAACAAAGTGATCACTGATGTAACCGGAGTTGCACCGGTGCCTGTATGGCTAAGTCAAAATGCCCAATAAAAAGGGATTAACTGGGCAGTAAAAGGTATCACATAAACGTACGGCAGGTTGAATACGACACTCAGTCATTCAGATTGCACTCTCTGTTAGGCTCGGGAAAGAAAGGGATCATGTTTGAGTCATAAAGGTGAAGGCAAAGATATTCTGAAATAATATTGATGTTAATTCTGTTTATTTATAGTTAAAAGAAAGTGCAAGTTCTGCTGAAAGGGAAATTACTGCTTGTCTTTTGCTATGAAACAAAGCTTTATATCACAACTTCCTGATTGATTTTTTTTTTTTGTCTCACCAGCTCAAAGTGACTAAGTAAGGATAACAAACTGCTGTTTGTTTTGTCCCTCTGTACAAGAGGTTTGCAGCTTGTGCCTCTTTGGCCCTTCTGTTGTGGCTCCCTGAACATTTCACAAAATAATACCTAAATATACATTTGATCACATTTTTAAGTTGTGTAGATACACAGTCATTTTCAGAAGAACTTTTAACCCTACAGGCTAAAAAGGGCTTTTAAAAAATATATTTTTTTAAATACAATGGCTTAAAATGAAAAAAATATTAGGGGGCACAGAAGGAAGGTTGAAACCTGTAAAATCAGGTATAAAATTGAAATGTTGAGCATCTTAAATTGTAATTTGAAACTTCATAAATGTAGCAGAAGACACAGTTTATGGTCATGTAACAAAAAGGTTAAACAGGGTTTGCTGCTCCAGTGAAATATGATTTGGTGGAAAGCGATAAAAAAAAGACTCATTTAGTCATAAAGGTTGCAGATCGCTGCTCTAAGCTGTAGCTGTGGCTTGTCAATTAAAACATAACTAACAGTCACACAGTGTATCAACAGTATCATTTCAGCTTCCACATTTCATATTTCACTGACAGAAATATATGTGCTCAATGTTGCTATGAAGTTTATGTCTTTTATTCATAAGTCAGAAAAAAAATATTAGTTTGTCAACTGCTTTTAAAGCTTCCAGTTGGAATGCTCTTTGATATTCTTGCAGGTCTGATGCATGTTTTCATTTTCCATTACATGCCAGCAGCAAAAGACAACATGCAATTTGTATATGTTGGATTTCTCTGCAAAGTGTTATTAAGGGGAACATAGAATAATTTTTGATAGGAGGTGGGGCTTAAATTGTGGAAGATCCTAACGTGATAAAAAACGCTTGCATGTTAAGACAGGTTGATGGACATAAACATATTCTTCATTGCACTACACAATTCAACACAATCAGAAACAGCTAAAGTGGTGAAACACTCAACATGACTGGGCATTTAAACTGTGCAATAACTGAAAACATACAAAAAGGTTCCTCGTGGTGAAATCAAGGACACCATAAATCAGGTTTTCACACCTTGCTCGAATTACTTTCATTTTCTTTTTATAATACTATTGCAACTTTAACCAGTTAATGACAATAATTACAATCAGTAGAAATGGAGGAGGCACACACGTTGGCCAATCAGATATTCAGGGAAGTTGTCGGGCTTGTAATGTTTGAATTAAGGGTAAGAAGATTTTTGTGTAGTGGAGTTAGGAGGGGAGGGTGGGTTGAATTATGTTTTTTTTCTCAGTTTACTTTGGTTACCAACGTAACGTGCGTAATACGGCAGCACGGCGCATGCGCGACAAGCGAACCTACGGAATAAAACTTCTTGAAAACTTTTAAAACTGCACCAGAAACATTATATATATATTTTTTTTTAAAGCGTTAAGCAAACATTATAGCATGAGATCGCAGAATGAACTGGCTCTGCTGCGCCCATAGCTGAGGCTGTGCGCAGTGAACACACACCCCGGTCATTCCTGCTGCTTTAAAGGGGTTGAATGGGGACACCAGTCCTAAACAGCACCTAATTTCCGACATTCTCCTATAATCTGGCCCCAACCTTTAGCACATATCAGCCTTAAAAACTGCCAGCCATATCCACACAGCAGGCAATCTGCGGCCGTCACCACGCCTTCAATTTGGGTTGAGGTTACGTAAGCCTTTACGCACACACGTACGGAGTCGCGCAGGAAACTTCAGTGCGGTCGTTCGCAGTGTTTGCACCAGAGCCTTTGCATCTGAAACTCGCAGCTTTAAGGTAAGCTCATATATTGTGTGAATAATGCAGAGGGTTTATATATGTGTGATCTTACATGTGAGGTTTCAAACTACCTCTTCACTGACTCATGTTTGCGCTGCTGCGGTGTCCTCGTTCGACCTTACGTTTCAAACGCGTCCTTGCTTTGCGCTGCTGCGTTGCATTATCCGACATCTTTGAGTAGTTTGTGGTTTGTTTTGTTTTTTCATGTTTGTCAGGATGGTCGTGCTTTCCAAGGAATATGGATATGTGGTGCTCACTGGCGTTGCCAGCATATTCATGATTGGACATTTGGCCATGAAAGTAGTCAGAGCCCGGAAGAAGTACAACGTGCCGGTGAGTGAGATTTCCAATGTTTGAAACACGACAGATCCCAATTAGAGTTCCCTTGTAAAAGTTGCTTCTACTAATAAATTTGCTCTCTGCCCTGCAGTATCCTCAGATGTACAGTGATGACTCTGAGACTGGCAACATTTTCAATTGTATCCAGCGGGCACATCAAAACACGTAAATATTTATGTCATCTGAATCCAGCAATTTACATTAAGCTTAATCAGTGCGTTGGGGGGGAGGTTTTGGACATGCATTTATGTATTTACGGCATTTTGATGCTTGCATTTTAAAAGGGCGAGGTCTTGAGCTTGTCAGGGTGCAGTGGCCTATAGAGCCTGGAAACACAGACCATCCCACTGTTGATGGGTGTCTGCTGTGTCTCCTTGCGCAAGCTATTGCCCTCTAACCACACCAGGAAGCACATCAGTGTAAAACCCCTGTCGGACCAAAGCTCTCTGATTTAAAGGAAAACTATTTTATGACACAGTTTGAATTGTTACTGCGTGACAGTTTCATGCTTTTTTTTTTTTTGCTGATCCTGAGACTAGACTGGAGTCCATTTCCTTTTTTAAAGACACAATAGATCTCTCCAGGGTAACTGGTTCTAAACCACAGTGATAGCTGAGATCATATGACCTCTATTTGGATCATAGGCTCGATAGATAGAGTCATTTAACATAATATGTGTGTAATGGGGAAAGATCCCAGGCATAGTCAGCTATGTGACTTTACAGTGTCACCACAGTCAACAGGCTGTATCTGAAACCGGAATATGAAATAGGTGTGACTGCAACAAAGATTTGTGGGTTTGATGGTTGAACCTGTTTACAGACGACTTGTTGTTTGGACTACTTTTCACTCTCCCTCAAAGTCTTGGCATTGTTCGGCACAACAGGCAGCTTGAAAGTCAAGAATTGGTTTAAATCTTCACAGAGTGATTGTTATTTATGACTTAATAAATCATTGCACAGTGCCGGTGACAAAGCAGGTGAAAGTTGACCCTTGTCTTTGTCTCACCAGCCTGGAAATGTACCCCGCCTTCGTTTTCTGTCTGGCTGTTGGTGGTGTGCATGCCCCTGTGAGTTAATTTTGCACACCGTAATAACAACCTTGTTTTTTCAGTCAATTCTTATCTTTTTTTATTTTATCACTATGAATCCACCTGCAATTTGCAGTCCGACTACACTGGACACTGAAATGCGATGTTGAATCTTCTCACACGGGACTGTAATCTTTGCTTTCTGTGTCCTAGCGTCTCATGAGTGGACTGGGAGTTGTGTGGATTATCGGCAGAGAGGTGTATGCACATGGTTACTCCACAGGCGGTGAGAAAATGTTTCGGTAACATTTTCTGCTTTTACTGCATGTATTTTGCAGCTAATTAGTTTTTCTCCGTTCGTCTCAATCAGATCCTAATAAGAGGATGAGGGGAGCATTTGGAAATCTTGCCTTCATGGGGATGATATTCACCACACTCAGCTTTGGTCGCCATCTGCTGGGTTGGACCGGACCACGGATGGGGAGATTCCGCCCCGTGAACACTGCCTAATGACCATGAAGACTTCAGGCTGGGCTTACTCAATCATCACGATCATCACGGCCATTACACATCATGTAAAAAGTTGAGCTGACAGTGTGTCCTGACCTCTCACCTGAGCAACGGTTCAAGTGAGGAAAAATTTAGATTAAGTGTTGTAACTGGTTTCAGTGGAGAGGGAGCGGTTTCATTGAGGTTAATATATGCGGTGTACTTGCAGATCAGCCCTCCCATTACACACAGGAGACATTTCAGAATGTCTTGATATTACATTTAACTGCATCATGTAGAAATTGTAGTTAAATGACTAGATGATGTGTATTTTTCCAACTTGATGAAAAGCAAACAAATTCTGCAATAACGAAATTGGTTCCATGAGGAAAGTACTCTGTTTGTAGGACTTTATCACCATATATTTTGCACTCAAGATGAAAAATGTCATGTTTTGTATGAGAGGTGCTTTTGTCAATTAAAGTTTTACTAATTCAAATCATGACTTGCATTGCTTTATTTGATTTACAGGTTTGTTTCAATCAAAGGACTATAGATGATCAAAGAGCAGTCATAAATGGATACTGATTAGGATAACAATGGTGTGTGGGTAAAAGGAGTGGCTTTTTCTAAGCCTGGTATGTGTTCAAAGTCCTAAACACTTGTCTTAACTGGCACAGCAAGACTGTCAGGTTCAAAACGTCAAAGAAACTCATTCGTGTTGGACAAAAGAAAGCAGCTTTTTGTGCAATGCCGCGGCACGTAGCTGCTGTCCATGGACTATTGCTACAATAAAACTGCCTCCCACCTCTTAAGCACGTACAAACCGGAGGCCTTAATAATGGTTTGTGTTTTATTACCAAACGGGAAATCCTCAAATCATTACATCTTTTACATCTCAATGGCCTACTGTTTCCACTTGACAGTCAAGTAATCATAGTTTTAAAATAGCTTAGTTACAGCACACTTGCATGATACTCCATCGATACAGATACAAGTAACCACCAGTTTTAAAACTCCTCTGATGCTAGTAAATCTCTCACCTTCATCAGCTGTGTGAGAGCAACAGTTACAAGAACCAGTGTGAAGGATGTGCCTGACCCGTTGAGGGACAAATAAGCCCAATTTTGATTCTATTGTTTTCAATAGTCAAAGTACCTGCAATTGTCTATTTTTGTTAACTTAATAAATAACACTTTATCTACGACGGGAGTAAGGCCTCTTTCACAGATGATTCATGTCTGTCAACCTGTGGGGTTGTAATTAAAATGCCAAGGGAGCTACCTCTTAAAAGGCAAGCCTCGAGCTAAAGTATAATAAAAGGCTGGGCTGGACACCAACTGTGCATAATCTCACTGTGAGGTTAGAGCTCTGACCACTGCACCACTGTGCAGGTAATTCAACTAGTAAATACTGTGTTTTGCAGTAGCTGCTTTTGGAATTATATTTCTATTTAATTTGCTAAATATATGTGGTATAATTCTATTTATATTGACATTGCATATTAATTCATTACTGTAATGCGACAAACCTGTATGAACATGTTTTGTTTAAATGGGGTAGGTTCATATTTTGTCCTGGGTGAATTCTTAAGCTAGCAACCTGAAATGGAATTTCAAGGGAGTACATGTGTACAATACTACATATAAAAGCTTCATAAATCGACCAAATAAAAAGCCATCTATAAGGAATATAATTGATGTTCAAGAAGGTGCAGTAGGAAGTGTTCTGTTGCCACACTTCTGGATTGTGAATCAGAGGTATTCAGCCAGCAAATTCAATGCTTGATGCCACCAAATCTCACACACAATTTTCCCATTTAGAGTGAAGCAGAGTGTCATATTTATCTAAATAAAATCTGTTAACAAAGGCAAAAGCCAAGTTCAAAGTTTCTACACTAGCATCGGACCATGGTGATACAAACCCAACAACAAGGGCAGTCACACATTACAGGCCAAATGTTTTCCCACAAGTAACCTTATTTGGTTATTAGAATGAAACAACTGAATAGGAAACCTGTGCTCCAAGAGGACCAGTGATTTGTGTGTAGACTTTATGTGAGACTTTGGCTTTAAGACGACATGTGTGATCTGTCATTTTGGTTTAAAAGTGCAGTTCACTCACACTTGGTCACCTCAGGCATCGTAACTCAAGTTCGTTATGGGGACTTCCCTACTTTCCCAAGTGTTGAAAAGAAGTTATCCCTCTGATAACCCGAGGTTGTCCATTAAACATGTCATGCAACCTTGATCCACATTACCTCAGAAATCCCCTAGGGGGCAGTGTGACCCTTTATGCCACATTAAAGTGCTGTGCATACATAAGGATACAGTCAGGGATGCAGAGGTGCAATTAATCCAACACTCCATGAAGCGACAGAAAAAAAACAAAGTCTGACCACTCTGAGCAGCTCCAGAACTTTAAAGGGGAATGTGGAAGAATGTTGGAGTGACTCTGAAGAGTCTCGTTTGAAGAAAGCGTGTAGGTATTTATCAGTGACCCTCATCTTTCAGCCACAAAACCAACAGAGGGGATACAGCAGCTGTCAGGCAAAAGGGTGTTTCTTTGATCCAAAGTGGTTTCCCTTTGGTGTTTGATGAGCTTCTGATCTCTGAGAGGTGGCTGGAAGGACAGACGCTTCCATCAGTACGAGTATCTGGAGAGCGGCGTGTCCTCCATCAAATCGTCCTGGAGAAGATGAACAAAACGAAAACACTTTGTAAAGTAATTGAGAGTGATTTGCGATGCATTTTGCAAAATAATGCAACACAAAATCTTCAACTTGAGTAATATGAAAACTATTAAGAATTTTTTTTATCTCTAAAACCGAACGTTTATTGCTGATATACCAAGAGGCTCAAGGTATTTCACATCATGTTCCCGCTTATTTCACCTAATCTGTCCTTGTGTGTTCCGATAAAACCTAAGAGCTTTTCTTAGGTCAACTTAATAGTGGGATTCAACTTCAATTTCTCCTCTGCTCCTGACAAACATGTCAAAACTGATTCCAAGCTGATTTTTTTTTAAAGTTAAATTTGAAGTTTGATCATATTAAATGTCATAGTTCGGATTTTTGTTGAGATTTCTGAAAAGCACACACACACACACGCACACGCACACACAGACGCACACGCACACACACACACACACACACACACACACACACACACACACACACACACACACACACACACACACACACACACACACACACACACACACACACACACACACACACACACACACACATTTATCCCTGCATCTTCTATATTGCTTTATCCCGTCATACACACAAGTGCATGTGCTTAATTCATCCTTGCTTTAAGTTTACAAGTATATGTTACCCTCCAGAAACAAGAAGTCTTAAAATGTTTCTTAATGTAACAGTTATGGAACAGTTTATTTCCTTAGACCGTTCCTTTCAGCTCTTCACCTTCACACTGCCGATTGATGACGCTGTTTTCTGTTAAATCTAAAGTATATTTGAGAAGCATTTAGGAAGTGTTACTGCTATACCGTCGTCGACTGTGTCTCACCATGGGTACATCTTGCAGTCGATGAAACTCTGGGTGGTTCGTCCGCTGCCTGAACTTGAGGAACAGAATGACGAAGACGATTGCTGTGCTCACTATGAACACTGACAGTAAACCAGCCAGCAGAGGGTCGAGACGAGATCTGGAGTGATACGTTTTCAGCTCTATAACAAACAAAGGTGGTCATAAAAAGTAGATTGATCGATACATTGATTCAGTTTAAGAAGCTGGAAAACCTATTCTCTGACCTTTATCGCCAACATTGAGCTCAGATGGGCCCTGGTGGTGTGTTGGCCCCGCGGGGGTTCGGCCTGGGGCCGAGGTCCGAGGGCGACCTGTGGCCTGCCAGCTGGCTGTGGGGAAGGATTCCGACTCCGACTGCGTCGTGGAGGTGGGAGCCGTGGAGCTCACGCCCGTCCCGCCATGGGTTGGCTGAGATGAAAAGGTGGCGGGGGAAACGTTGGGGAGGGGGGCCGTGCTGTCAGGAGGTGACGTGTGCCGGAGGGAGGTGGTTGGGGGTCCGCTCGCTGTGGATGAAAGGCCCTCGGCAGCAGCTGAAAGTGGGGACGTGAGCACAGGGCTGCATCAATTCAAAACACCACAGAGAATTCTTCAAAGCGAATGAAGCCTGCGCACGGCAGCCAGAGGTAACTGTACACCGCCCTGCTCAGGAAAATCGATCGCTGCCACCGACATTAAGGTGCTGCGCTTATTGTTGAGGCCTACAGGTTCAACCTGTGCTGCTCTGCAGAGCCGAGAGGAGATGACTTATTTAACACACCGTTTGCATTTACAAGCATCAAATAAGCATAATAAAACAACAGTGGCTGATTCAGATACAATTACACTCCAAGTATTGTATTTTTTTGATTGGGAATTGGTGGCTTCAACTGGTACGTTGAACTTAGTAATGTTAAAGAAGTTTATATTTGATATAAACATATTATTCCGGTTGGGAAACTTGCCAAAACAAATCTGGAAGCCAATTGATCCTTTCTGCCTCTTTAATGTCAATCAAAACAAGCCTGAACAAATCAAGAGACTGTGTGACCATCAAACCAAACTTGTGCATAAGAGTAACCTCGGCATCCCGCTGCTTTAAATTTAGTGACAATAAAAATAGAAACACGAGCGTAATTCAAACTACTCAAATAAGAACTGCTGGTTGTTTTTGTTTTGATCCAAATTGTAGATCCTATTTTAAGACTGGTTTCCAGGTGATTGCTTTTCTTTGAAAGTTGAATGAATGAATGAGTAAACGAGTGAATGAGTGAATGAGTGAATGAGTGAATGACCTTTAGAAACAGATTTTCAGTTTTCTGACAGTTTATATAACAACAGGTAAATCCTTTAACAAATTGCATACAAATATACAACAACAACAAAAAAACAAAGTGTGTTAGTTACAAATGGAAGTGATTTGTTTTGATAAAAAGAAACTACACTACAAAAAGAAGCATAACAAATATAAATCTGTTTCTACCTGACGCATTGTTTGACATAATGATTTTCTCAGTCAATGTAAACACAAATAATTTACTCAAAGATCACTCTCTCAAATTGATCTTTTGTCGGCTGAGAGAAAGTGAAATGTTTATAGGTCATTCAGACTATAGAGTAATTACTGAGGAGTTATGTACAGCATGTACTGAAAAAAAACCCAGAATTTTCCATAAAGTTAGTTTCCAGCTGTATGTCACGCTTATTTCCACCTTGTCACGGTGTGACACTGAACAAGAACAGAAATGTGCCTGTTCTAACGGTTATTTTGTCTCCAGCTTTTTAGTTGAGATACTTGAGGAGGGCCAGTTGCCAAGTGAAGGCCTTCACATCTCTCGGGGTCGTGATGACACGATATGGACGGGGTTATGTCAGGGTAGTTTTCATATTTATGTGCTCCTTAAAGAGGCAGCATGTCATCATCACAGGGAGTTATATTTGTTTGAGCTAAATAAGGGAATCTCTTCGATGAGGTTGCGAAACATTCTTGATCTTGGTTCAGACCCGTGGGGTGAGGTATGGGGTGGGGCTGGTCAGAGGTGGATGGTGTTACTGGCACACTGCTGGCTGGAGAGTCTGTGTTTGCTTCACAAACAGGTAGCATTTAGTGAAGGGTTTTTTTTTTTTTAGGTTCTGGTCTGGATTAAATAAACAAATTGGACTGGGAAATAAATAGGGACACTATCATGAAAAATCGATAGAATCATCTCCATAAATTCTGTGTTGACAATGTAACAAATAAAAACAACCCCAAAAAACATCCTATTAAAATGAAGTATACAAAGATTTGTACCTGTAGAAGATGGAGCAGCCGAGAGGCTGTTGGTGACGAAGGGGATGTTTGTAGGTGTTGCAGAACTCAGGGTTGTGAATATAGTGTTTGCCTGAGTGTTTGAGGGGACTGTCTCTTGTGACTGAGGAGTCCCAGTGGCACTTTCAGTCCATGTTTCGGTCCCGCTTGCCAGATTATGTGTCCACTGTGGGGCCTCGTTCCCAGGATCCTCTGTCGGGTTAGGAGATACTGAAGTTCCAGTGTGACTCGGCAAGGTGGCTGGAGTGGAGCCAGGAGGTGAAACACTGCTCTGACCTTTGAAATAAAAGCAAGTCCTGCTTCAGAAATGTTTTGGATTCAGTCATGGTAAAAACATTTTTAAAGGAGGAAAACATTAAATTGTGTACTTTTATGGCCTGTTCAGCTGGAGAAATGTTCCTATTTACTGTCTTTATCACATATTTTAAGCTTTACACAAAAGTGACAATATTCCAATTAATCATGGAAAAGGCAGAATACATGCTGGGCAACGTTTTCATCCCATCACTGGGCAAACAGAGAGCCAAACAACCACACATGCTCACATTCAGAACATTCAAACTGAAATGCATCTTGCTGGACTTTGGGATGACACTATGTCTACCTACAAGAGAAAATACAACATCTCCAAACAGAAAGGACCCCAGGACTGGACTCAAACCAGGGACATGGTTGCTGTGAGGCGACAACCACGTATCTACCAAAGTTTAAGAATCAGTTTTGATCAAATGTGATTTTTTTTCGTGAAATATACAATCCAAACATAATTCCAGATTAGCGGATCTATCTAATTTTACAATATCAAACTCAAAGGCATTAATGCTGAATTGGACGCTGGGAAAACCCAATTAGTTTTACAGGGTTTGATGAAGAATTACATTCATTCATCAAGGGACCTATAAAGATAGTCGGTTGACTTTTGTTTAATGGATTTAGAGAATAGTTTGCTCGGGTTTAATTCGTCTCAAAACAAATATATTTTTATGGTGTAAGATGAAATTTAAAAAAGAGAGAGAGAAAGAGCAATCTTGACTGGTGGGCAGGTGTTACAGTGAAATAAGTAACCGTGTTGAGAAAGGCACAAACTACTATTGCACATCCCGCTGAGCTGCTGAGTCACAAATAACATTGTCCAAAAACAAAAGATCCGCACATAATTTAACAACGCATAAATGCCGCCTGCAGCCGCATATAAACTTTCCAGAAGATCAATTGTGCATCATGTGCTGAATCAAGAAGAGCCCAACTCAACGTCAGCAGGATGTCAAGTCTGTTCGCATCAAACACACACAGACACACTCGGAGAGGACGACACCTTACCTCCCGTCCGCGATGAGCCGGTAAGGGCCACCAGCACGCCGAACATCACATTTATTCCAAATTTCATCTCATCAAGCTTCAATCCTGCGGATCGCAATAAACCGAGCTGAGTGGGATCTCCACGGCAGCTCCAGATCTGTTGCTGTGAGCTTGTTTCCGTTACGTGATTTGACAGGGAACATCATCAGCGCTAAAAATATCCTGAGGGAGTCGGGCAGAAGAGGAGCCGGGGTGGGGCTGCGCGCGGCGCGGCGCGGCGCGGTGCGGCGCTCAGCGTGGCGTGGCGTGCGAGCTCAAAACAGACACACGCGACTTTTTTTTTTCATTAAGGCCAAAGTGTGTCAGTGAACGATCTGCAGAGTCACACTTCACGTTCAATCTCTGTATTGTTATTATTATTTTTTTTTAAACCTCTGCACCTAATTACACGAGTTTGCAGTCGGTGTCGCTTCGCTGCTCCAATCAGACGTCAGCGCGTCAACAGCGCGGTTGTCTGCGTCAGGAGCGCCTGTTGAGACCCTGGCGGCGCGCGCTCAAGCGCCAAAAACACCAAACTGCAAGGAACTTCCCGTGCATTTATCATATTCTGCTGATTTGCGCCCAACACCGACGTATAGAAATTGTCGGGTGAATATGTGTCGCAGTTGCCTGTGAGCGACAACTTTTCTGTCCTCAGAGGTCAGAGTGTCGTCATGCGTGAGCGCGCTGCCCACATGTGGACTGTGTGGACAGCTGAGTGACCCGCTGCGTCCTCTGACAGCGGGATTTGACACACTCTGGAGGACGCCGAGTGGCCCTTCAGTTTAGCTCCACTGACCGATCAGGCTGTCCAAAAGACGGTCTACCTCTAAAAAACAAAACAAAAAACAAAACCCAGGAATACGCCCGATGGAGCCACCCGCCAACCCGGTGGACAGCTCGGGGGAGTTGGACTTAACAGTGGAGAATTTAGAGTCGGTAAGTTACTGGTCAGTCTCGTCACTGCATGACACTTTATTGAATCGTACATATAGGGATATATCAATACAACAAGCATGATCTTCTAGACAAATGTGTCCTTACCAATAACCAGTGTAACATAATTATAAATCAATAACAATAAGCACTGATACAATACGAAACAACACCCATTCAATGTGTTTAGTTTGACACAGTGAGATTAGGAAAACCAGACCATTTGTAATCTGATACCAGCTATAAGCATATGCTGTCCTAATAATAACTAGTACCATGTGCTTTGGATTAGTTGCTATGGCAACACATTTCTTTGGTAACTATTGGCCATCCAAGATGGATTATTACTGTATATGTTAATAATGCATCTTGGTTCATTTATACGTTTTAATAAGTAAGTAGACTGATATCACTTTATTGTCACACAAGTAGAAGTTCCAATTAGATGCTTATGTAGACTCTCTGTAGTTTTCTGTTCAGCATTTTAAGCCCATGCACAAACAAAGTCACATAAAATTGAACAAAATGACACTCAGTCAATGTTCTGAAACATATTTCGGGAAAAGTGGGAAAGCTGGCATTGAGTTTCTGTCATTTCTCAGTGTTTTGAACTGTCATTATCAAATTGCTTCCTTTGCTCAAGCATTTCCTCCACAACTGGCCTGCCTTTCTACCTCCAGGCTCTCTACCAGCTCTACTTTGATCCAGACATGGAGAACAAGAATATGGCCCAGAAGTGGCTGACCCAGGCCCAGGCGTCTGCACAGGCATGGCAGTTCAGCTGGGCTCTGCTCGCCTCTGACAAGGTGCACAATTGACTTCCATATATATTTCTGTTAGTGTCTAAAGAATATTTGAAAGCAGAGGACAACAACAGATTTCTAAATGTCTTTATTCAGATCCCCGAGGTTCAGTTTTTTGGCGCCAGCACGCTCCACACCAAGATCTCCCGTCACTGGAGCGACCTCCCAACAGACCAACAAGAGAGCCTCAGGATGCAGCTCCTCTCCCACATCTTACACTTCTCCTCTGGACCTAAAATGGTGCTGACTCGTCTCTGTGTTGCGTTGGCCTCCATGGCTCTTAACTTGATCCCACAGGCCTGGTCACAGCCTGTGGCGGACATGGTGAGGGCCTTCCAGCCTCAGGTACCAGATTCGGAGGATGACTCTGGTGCGAAGGCTGCCCGGGACCCCCACGCACACTGTCTGGCTCTGCTGGAACTCCTCACCGTGCTACCGGAGGAGTTCCAGAGCAGCCGCCTGGCTCAGTCTCGCTGCACTCAGCTGAGAGAGGCCCTGGCGGGAGAGTGGGTGGTGGTGTGTCCCCTGCTGCGACAGCTCCTGCAGAGCGAGGATTCAACCAACCAGGTGAAGGAGAAGGTGCTCCGCTGCCTGTCGAGCTGGGTGGGGCTGGATGTGCCGTTGGGAGAAAGCCAGGAATTAGTCCAGGACTGTTTCACTGCTCTGTCAGTCCCGGAGCTCTTCGACACAGCTGTGGAGACAATCGTTAACGCCATCTCCCAGCCCGATTGCCATAGGTAAACAAAAGGTGCCGGATCAAATGAGTTTAGATGAGCTTCGGTGTACAAGTGTAATTCTGAGAGGGTTCATGTGCAGGTACATCGCTGCCCTGGTGAACCTGATGCCCCTGGTTCTGGGTCTCCATGACCAGCTGAAGACAGCAGCTCAGGACGGGGACATGGAGACCTCACACGGTATCTGTCGAATCGCTGTGGCCATGGGCGAGACCCACTCACGGTACGTGTCGATGCACATGCACAGCATTGTCCTGTGGCCGGCCGGGTTTCACTATTCACCTGTTTTATTTTCCTCCGTGTGTTTGTGTGTGACAGGGTTTTGCTGGAGCAGGTGGACCACTGGCAGGAATATCTGGCTTTAGTTAACATGATTTTGTTCTGTACGGGTATCCCTGGACACTATCCAGTCAGTGAGACGACGAGCTCCCTGACACTCACCTTCTGGTACACTTTGCAGGTATTAAAAAAAACAACAACAAAAAAACGAAATGGCTGGTAGTTTTCTTACGTTTACATAATTTTTTTTTGTTTCAGTTTACAAATATATTATTCAAGTTTGTTGTTTAGCTTTTTGATAAATAATTTGAACTATGTTTACACATTGACAGGATGAAATCTTGTCATTTGAGGAGGAGAAGCAGGCAGTTTACCTGCAGGTATACAGGCCGGTTTACTTCCAGCTGGTGGACGTGTTATTACATAAATCTCACTATCCATCTCAGGAGGAATACGCCTCCTGGTCCACTGACGACAAGGAGCAGTTCCGAATTTACAGGTAAATTTGTCCTTGAAAAGTAGGCTTTGGAATATTGTTAGTGTCACTGTCTCATAAGAAATGCTTGAATAGTACATTGACAAAAAGAAAAGTCCCTTTGCAGGATTTGCTCAATGTTTTTACATCCATTATCTTTTTTTAAATATGTGTTGACTTGTAAGAAAATATATTCAAATCCATCCTTAGAACCTGATCTGTTGACAATCAATTGAATGATTTATGAAAACTTTAGTGCTGTCTTGGCTGGTTTTCTTCACAGAGTAGACATCTCTGACACTCTGATGTACGTGTACGAGATGTTGGGGGCAGAGCTGCTCAGCAACCTCTACGACAGGCTGGGCAGACACCTGCTGGACCCGCAGCAGTCAGCAGCATGGCAGGTATAGTAAATAACAGCTTTCAAAGTTGCCTTGTGAGGCTTTCCTTTTTCAAAGTCTGCATGTTCTTCCTCTTTGTGTGGGGGGAGCTTGTCTCACACAATATTGCTTAGTTCGCCTTGGCTAATACGTATACAATAACAGAAGATTGATAGGTCCATCACCATTTTAGGAAAAGCATCACACATCACAACCTATTCCGAGGTTCTCAAAATTAGGTTCCTCCATGTCGAAGGAAATTATGAAGAAACACTTTCTAGAATTACCAGATCTGAGAAACTGCTTTCCAATTTTTAAGTTGAAAGAATTGGTTTCACTATCATGTTTCTCCATATCAGAGATTTGCGAGGTTGTCTGCAGGCTCTCTTAGATTGGATACTTGAGGACATATTCTGAAAAAGCAATATGCAACAGTTGTTAGTCCGCTATGTTATATATTTTCTATTTGAATACAGGCAGGACAGTCATAGACTAAATCACAAATCAGAGGGCCAAGCTTGACTCACTATCCCTAAACGTGTCATTTCCACCCTGTTTTCCTTCAGATGAGAGCATCACCCTTCATTCAGTTCTCCATCTCCAGAGTCAGTGTTTGCTGCCTTTGCTTCATCTAAGATCACATGTTCTTTTCTATCCTTAGGACACCGAGGCTCTGTTGTTTGGCTTCCAGTCGATAGCTGAGACGATCGATGTGAACTACTCTGATGTTATTCCCGGTCTGATCGGTCTGATCCCCAGAATCAACATTAGCAACATTATGCTGGCCGACACCGTCATGTACACCATAGGTATGTACTCATCCGTCTGCATATTGTATGTAGTAATTAGGCAAAAGTTACAAATTGTATTGTTGTAAATTCATCCAACGAAGAAGAGTTCACAACTCGTCTTTTTGACAAGGCTCTCTGGCTGAGTGGCTGGCTGACCATCCAGTGATGCTGGGTGGCATTTTACCCATGGTGCTTCAGGGCCTAGAGAAGCCCGAGCTGTCGGTGTCCAGTGTATCGACGTTAAAGAGAATCTGTAGGGAGTGTCGACACGACCTCGGCCCCTTCGCTCAGGACATCCTGACTGTGTCGCAGGTCAGACCCCGACACAGGCACACTGATCGATCAAATCTGTTGTTGAGAAACCATAACTGCTGTTATCTGCAATTTCATGTAGGATGTACTGCTTAAAGAAATACACAAGGTGAGTAATAGCCCTGAATTGCTAAGAATTTTTGTGTTATTCTGCAAACATTAAAGATCTGAGGACAGCATTTATGTTATGCACCGTGTGTGTGTGTGTGTGTGTGTGTGTGTGTGTGTGTGTGTGTGTGTGTGCAGAGCAGCCAGTGCATGTGGCTGATGCAGGCCCTGGGTTTCCTGCTGTCTGCCCTGCCAGTGGAGGACATTTTAGGCCGACTGCACACACTAATCACCCCCCACATCCAGCAGCTGGATTCACTGGCTCAGCAGGAGGTAAGACAATGACAAAGTGAAACAATGCAAATGGAATTCTCGAAAAGCACATTATTTTACAGTGAATGTCTTATTTTGTTGTTGTTCCTTTCTTATGGTTTTCATGGAAATATAAATGTGCGAGGTTATAACTCTGTTTTTTTTTCTTGTAGAAGCTTATGAACTTGCTTATTTAAAATGTTATAATGCTGCACCCCTTTTCAAGAGTAAAAGGATCGAAGGTGTGGGCGTGCTTTAATCATGCATGGCTGTCCATGTGCAAGCAAGATTTATTTTTTTTTTGCACATAAAATAAACAAATGCTTTGTTAATTAGCTTATGTACATACATAAGATGATTGTATGTATTGTATGAAGACGATTTCTAATAATCACAATGCTTATTCTATTACATTATATGGACAAACCACTGAGACTACTAAAATACATCTCGTGCTAGCATATTTCTTAGTAAGACATAAAATAGACAAATAAGAATGATAACCATACATTTAAGACATGGCTTTGGCTTAAAGGTGTAGCAGGCCTGTGTAAATTATAGGTAATGTGACTTTTGGTCATTAGCTGGCAGTAAGGGGTTAGACTGAGGATGGATGACATGCTGTTTAAACTGGGGTTATCAATTAAATCACTTCCATTTATTATTAATTTGTAGTTTTTTCATGCGTCTAATAAAAAAGCTTGACAGTGAAAACAGAAATGCGCTGGACTCTGCACAGTGTTTTATTGCTTTTCTGAAATGTTTGACAACCTGTCAGGAAAAGTCCGTGTTGGTTTAATGCGCTCACGCTGTTGTTAAACAATACACCTTCCCCTCGATTGTAGGCTAATCCTACCAATAAACAGACGATCATCCACATTCTGGGGATGCTGTCCAGCCTCTTCACCACGCTGGACATCAACAGAGACGTGGACAGCTTGGAGGGAGCAGCCAGTCCCAGACTCATGTCCGCTCAGTGCAAACCAAACCCCGTAAGTTCCGAGACGAATCAGAAGAATGGTGTAGTTATTGGTCAAAAACATCCGAATCCGGTCAGTGCAACGTCTTTTTCATTTCAAATGTGTAGGTTGTCGTTGTCCTGCAGCAGGTTTTCACCCTAATCCAGAACATCCTCAGCAAGTGGCTCCATGAGGCAGAGGTGGTGGAGGTATGAGGCATGTTTCAGCATGTATGGTCCAGCTCCATGAGCATTTAGTGACTCACCACTTCTCATAGAATCCCGCTCTTTCCTTCCATCCAGGCAGTGTGTGGGGTTTTTGATAAATCAGTTCGAACCCTCCTACATGACTTCGGGCCCATGGTGCCTCAGCTGGGTGAGATGTTGGGGCAGATCTATAGCACCTTCCCTCAAGCCGCAGCTTTGGACCTGGCACGGCAGGTACACCTTTAAACATGATTTAAAAACATTATTTAACACGACATTGTCAATGTCAGAAGTCATTATTCTTCTCTTCCTGTATCTGCGAGTAGATGATTCACATATTTGCTGCAGACGAACATCACATCTCAACCATCCGAGGCCTCACTGAAGTGTTGACGTCCAGAACGCTAACTATATTTCAACAAGGTAATAAAGAGGTGCAAGCGTTGATCCCTTTTTTTTTTTAAACGCAATTTGTCTCACACTCTATTTCTTTAAATCAGGTCCAAGGGATCACCCTGATATCGCAGAATCATTTATGCATCTTCATGCTCAGGTTGGTTTTGAATTTTCATCGTGCCCACTCGCATGAGAGAAAATATTTGATTATCTACAACTTGTGTGTTGTCTTCCCAACGATTAGATTCTCAAAAGGAAGCCTGATTTGTATCTGTCTGACCAATTGGATGTTAAAGCACTGTTTTACTGTGGTGAGTATGATTAAAAACACACTGTGGATTGATGTTCTTTAAACTGCTTTTAATTTGAACGCTTAAATACCAGTGTATGCACGGCAATGAAATAACTGGTGTCACGAAGATGATTCCCAAGATGTTATCTATATATTTTCTTCTTTTGAATATCTGCCTCAAACAATAATTTCTGTTACCTGTGCTGAAGTAAATATGTTTTAATCCCTTTCTTACATTTCTTTCAGGAATTCTGTCCGTCAAGTTTCCCGAGACACCGACCGTTAAAGCTGCGTGTGTGTTCTTTGTGAGTTGAGATGTGCAGTCGCTCTATCGTGGAATACATTTCCTGGTCTGTCCGTCGACTTTGGCCTCACAGATGCTTGTCGTCCCACACAGGCAGAGTTTTTAAGTCGATGTAAAGACATGCCCGCACTGGGAGGGGTGTTGCAGAGTGACGGACGGCTCCTGACTGAGACCTTACTCCAGGTGAGACCCGTCTGCAGGCCCAAGAATGCACTATTGATCGACAGCACCCTGGGTGATGCTGCAGCAAGTGATTTCTCGACACTTTCGGAGAGTTTTGCTCTTCTTCTCATCTTAGGCGGTTGGAGGTGCATCACCCCGCAGCCTGACTGAGCACTTTGCAGAAGTACTGCTGAATTTAAACAGACACTCTCCAGCTCTGCTGTCCCAGTGGCTGAAGGAAACACTGCAGACCCCGGGGTTCCCCTCATCCCAGGTCTCCACAGACCAGAAACAAAACTTTACTCAGCAGCTTTTAAGGTAATCATCTTTTTCGGGAATTCGCTTCGTGGTTGCTGCTGCAGATCACATGCTTCCAGCACCTCACTGCATCCATAAGCCTCCTTGCCGTCCACCTTCCTCTTCTCGTCTTCTTTATCAGCTCCATCTTCAGCATTATATTCACCATAGTTATCATACAAACATATTTCCTCAGGATGTTTATTGACTGGGATTCTGATGTGAAATTCACAAAATGTCAAGTTCATAGCAACCCTAAACTACAGTGTTTCAACGTCTTCTGGTGAATAGTTTTGCTATTTGAAATATAGATTGTACTTTACTTTAGTCAATCCATCTTCTATACCTGCTTCATCTAATAGGGTGGCCAGAGCAGATCGAGTCAAAACAAAGGGATTTTTGACTCATTTTGTGGGTTTCCCATCAGCTGATGGGACTCAAGTACATTGAATGACTTGTTTTATTTATTGTAGAATATACATTAAAATAAAGGAACAGAGCTCATTTTAGATCATCTACTTGGAGCATTTACTACAATAACCATGATTCTCACCCCCGAGGAGATTGAGTCAAGCAGAACTGAAAAAACAAACCCTAAACAAATCTCATTACTGAGTTAATCTGTCTGAGCGCCTACTTTATTACATATTTTTTTCCATGTAATGCCAGTGTATGAGAGCTTACTGCTTTTAATTTAAGGTTTGTTTGAGGCAATATCAGTGGTTGCACATCATCAAACCTTCCATTGGATTTAGAAGCCTCGACTGCTGCACCCTAACCAAACGTACATATTTTGCATTTCATGATTTATCACAGGTAAAACAATGCTTTAACTCTTGTTCATTTCTTCCAGGGAACAAACCAACAAGCGTCAAGTCAAAGAGATTGTCAAGGAGTTCTCTCTGCTCTGCCGAGGCCTGCAGGGCTCTGGATATTCAGAGTACTAGGTCCAGTTGGTAATCTGGCCATTTCTACCCCACAGCTTTCATTTATGAAGACAAAATCAATTTTCAATCTTTGGTGTCAGCGCTTAAAGACTGCTTCACACTGTGCGATTTTATCCATCTTTCATGTTAAATCATTGCTGGATGGCAATGTGGATTTCAAAAAGTTGAGTACGACGGTGCGTTTCACTGCTCGGTGTTTACTCCAATCGGAGGCGGCATACGACACCTTCAGGAAATAAATCAAGCGATCCAAGTTTCTAGTAGCATTTAAGTACAGGGAATAAAGTTCAGTATGGAAGTAGATGGGGAATGTGGACACGTGCCAACATATCCATCTACTGGAGAAGCTGTAATCAATCGTTTCCGTGCAGAGAGAGGAGATGGCAACGGGTGCATTACTCAAATGGTGTGTGGTCACACGACCATGTCAACAGGCACCTCTCAGCTTCCCGTCCTCAGCCACGGATTTAAAACCTCAAATTTCAAGCCACAACCATCTTGGGCGGCCAAAGTCACACAGTGTCGCTGCCTTTATAGAGAAGACATTCAAAATGGAACCCTGGATTAAAAGTCAAAAAGACACATTGCGTGGGCTGGTATAGAGATAAATGGTCTCTTTGCAGCATGTTTTTAATGAGACACCTGTCAGATCTAAATGAAAAAGTGCCACAGTGCCATTTCTGTTACCATTCACATCAAAACAAACACTCCATCTTTCAATCGACTCACAAAAACACCAATAAATACATCATTTGTTGCCACGGCTCCAGCAACTGTGTCCTCTCTCATTTATTGGCCATCTTCTGTTGCATACTTCTGGAATCCATGATCACCCAATAAAAAAAGTTTTGTGTTTTAAAAACCCACTGCCCCAGTCAGGCGTGTTCTTCTGATACAAATCATGCTATACCATTATACTATGTAGCTTATAACTCTTGTACATGTAGACATCTGCTAATAAACAACTCAATCACTTCCACAACAGAAGAAAACGAGACCCAAGTCATGACAATAAACTGCCTTGTTTGTGTTTTAATCAGTGACATCACCGGGGATGGCAGTTTGAGGTTGTTTCTTTTCTTTTTTTCTTTGCTGCATCCTTCACAGAAAGAACTTTTTTTTTTTAAAGTGTGGTGGTGGTTGGTGCAGAGAGGAGAGGGGTCTGTGGGTCAGTCTCTGAGTATAGCTGGTTGAGTCTGTGCCTCTTAAACTACAGCTCAGCTGAAGCAGTCCCGGCCCTGCAATGTGGACTATCGTATCCTTGTGAAGAGGTTCAGCACCGACTTCGACTCCTGCGAGGAGAAGGAGAGCAAAGTGGAGTGTTTTGAAGGGAGTTCGGTGGTGGGTGGCACGTATAAACGATGAAACTGGGAGCGATCGACTGACGGTACCTTGGTGCAGCGCGTCTTACTGAAGACGTTCCAGAAACGTAGCGTCTCGTCTCCGGCTCCCGTGACGATGGCCTCGCCATCTGGTGACACAGCCTGTCGGTGGAGAGGGATGAGAGGAGGTATTCAGATGGAAAAACAAACAATGCTGCATAATCAAGTCACGTATAATCACGACAGCATTGTCGTGCAGAAGTTGTGCCCTGACAGCAAACCCTTCTATGTTGAGTTTGCATGCCCCCCCCCCCCTACATGTTGGCATCGAGTGAAGCTGAATTTGTGAGCTAAATAATTCAGACATACCAGATACAAGACTCTGTAGGAGTGTCCAGTCAGCTTGGCCACTTGTGTTAGTGAAGGGTACTTCCACACCAGGATCTGGTTCTGAGAGTAGCCGTGTGTGCTCACCTACAAATACAGACACAATCCAGTTCAAGCGGACACTGGGAGGGGCTGGAGACAAATTGGGAATAACACCTTAGAAAAAGAAAAAAAAAAAAAAAAAAAAACGCGTCTCACCAGTTCGTTGGCGTGTTTGGACCAGGCCAGGTTGCAGACCTGGGAGCCCGTGTCTGTGCTCTGCAGCGCCTGACCCGTCAGCGTGTTCCAGAAACGCAGGCAGCGGTCGGCGGTGCCGCCCCCCGACGCCAGAAGCCCGTGCTGGTGCGGCGACCAGGCGATGGCCTTCACTGCTGCCAGGTGGTCACTATACTGCTGCACCGGGAGAAGGCTGGAGCTGTTCCACACCAACAACTGGAGAGACAACGGCAAGAACATCAGTGTATTGGGTTTATCGTTACCAACCCCCCCCCCATCTTTTAGATTACTGTAAAGGTGCCGGGTGTATGTTTTACTGGGGATCAAACATCGCGTCACCTTGTTGTCGTTTCCTCCAGAGGCGAGGTGCTGGTGGTCCGGGGACCATTTGAGGCCGCACACTTCCTGCCGGTGACCTTGGAGTCTTCTCTCAGCTGCCGCGGGGGTTCGAACGTCCCTCTGGAGGATCACTCGGTCCCGACTTCCAGACGATAGCTGCTCGCCATTCCACGCCAAAGCACCTTGGGCGCAAAGGAGAGGCATCATTTCACTACAGCTGCAGTGCGTATGTGTGTGTGTGTGTGTGTAATCACCGTCGGCAAAAACAACAGAAACGTGGGTTTGAATCTGCATTGTATATTTCTATATTTCACTCACCAACTCTGGCTGAGTGACCCTCCAGGCTGGTCAGTTTCCTCCCTCCTGCTGCATCCCAGATCTGAACGTAACCTTTGTGGGTTCCAACGGCCACCAGACTTCCCTGACACGATCACAGCAAAGAAACCATTGGGGGGGGGGGGTTTTCAGTTCCTTGCTTCGCTACACTAAATCTCTGGATCCATGTTACACATAATCAAAAATCAGCCCCTTTGCAACTTAAACATCTCTTGCTCTGTGGATTCTGGAATGTTGTAATGACTTCTAGAAAAGTCAATCACGGATTGTATAAAATTCAGCCGCAAGAATCTGAACTTCTCAAACATGTATTTGCATCAAGGGATTTAGAATAGATTTCTATCTTTAAACCAGTTGGAATTCACTTCATAGATGAGCAGATTTGTGCATTTCAGACTGAATATATAATATCCTGCAGTTTAACATTGATCGGAGTTACTTTATTAAATGTTCCTGTCAACAAAGTCGGCAACTTTCAACATTAAGATATTGGGATTTTATAATGGCTAATATTTGCCATGCATCATTTGTTAGTTTTTTATTTGGGTGTTCTTGTAAAAGTCCCTTTTTAACCAGTTTGCTTTCATATGGCGAGGTTGTTCTCTTGACCTTTACTGCATGTATGAAGGGTGGTATATGAGTAAAGGACTCAAGATCATTAGTTTAAAAAAAACAGTTGACATTTTTGGGGGGTAAATAATGGGCAAGAATTTTTTTTTTTAAATGTTTAAATACAAAATATAAGAAAATAAAGTTTAAATTAATGACAAACCTACTTTTTGAAAAAGTTGGAAAATTAGGGAAAATGTTGAGAAATGCAAAAGTTATTTTAAAAAATCAATAGTTTATATATGTATAATATATAAAAAATGAAAAAAAACAAACTCCAATGTTAAAAGTGACCCTTGTGGGAAAAAAAACTCCATCTGAATAAAACACTTGTGTGCCTCATTGCAAAGATAACTTATCCTTCTCATATGTCTCATCACCACACGCTTTTATTCACTCTGTGCTGCAGTCAAAGTTGTCGTGTCATTTCTGGCAGCTCACTCTTTCATTCCAACAGACTGACGTGACGGAGTCTCCATCCACCGAGAGGTCACATAACCTCGTCACCTGTTAGGCACACACACACACACACACACACACACACACACACACACACACACACACACACACACAGTAAACAACCACTTCTACTGCAGCTCCACAGAAACAACTACGTTGCGATGGCTTCAATCCTTCGCCTCACCTGGCTGGTACAGGCACTCCACAGGTAGACGCAGGCTCCCAGCCCCACGCTGAGCAAGTTGCCCGCTGACCAGTCTACCAGGTTGAGGTAGAAGTCGTCCTGCAGCTCCGGTGCGTCCAGCACCTTAAAGGGGATCTTGGAGATCTTTCTGGCTGGCTTACGGGGAGAGCGGAGCAGCTTGTGACTTCAGAAAAAAAAAAAAAAGAAGAAAAGAAACATGCAAGTGAGTGTAAGTTCAGGGACAGCTCTGAAAAGCAAGCGTCAAGCCAAACATGTCATACCTCTTGTTACTGAGCGGAGACAGGGAGTAAGGGGAGACTTCATTATCACTATCCGAAGGCACTCTCCTCGTGTGGACGGTGTACTGTGGAGAGGAAACACACGAAGCAGAGTCAGAAACCCTCTCTTCATCTCGGACACGAGCAATTAACTGATTTTGTGGCGTCAAGTCATGTCTGCTGGGATCCACACCCGAAAGACGCTGTGGCAGTCTTGAGAGGGGACTGTGTGCCGCCGGTCGTCGGTGTGAGGGTCCGGCACCGTGTCGATCCCGGCCCCCAGCAACTCGTTTCTCAACAGGGCGGCGTACGCCACAGCATCTGGAGGGGCGGCGGAGCAAATGGTGATTCAGACTAGTCGGGGCCATATAACCAACTTGACACGACAGTAAGAAAGTTCTGACGGGTGCCCGACCTTTGCTTGAATCTGAACTGGCGTCTTTTGCTTTGTGGTTCTGACTTGGGGAGCGATAATTCTCCTGAGAGAGAAAGGGGTGGTCAGTGGACAGGCTGGAGAAAATAACAAGTCTCGCCAGGTTAAAGTGCTCCACTCACATTGGCATAGTGAAAGTTAATGCTCCAGTTACTTCCAGCGCGGGTGGGAATGAAGCGATCCCCTGACTTCACACTGACAGGACTGCAGGTTGCACTTAAAGCCTAAAGTAGGAAGAGTTCTGTGAGGATCTTGCACAAACTGTGGCGCATGCAGCAGGTATGATGACCCCCCCTCCCTCACCTTCTTCAGACGGGGGTCTGATGGCAGGTTCTGATGGTTGATCTGCCTCAGGAGCCTCCTCTCGTACTCCTGGTCCATCTCTTCACAGCTGACCAGTCCCCGCCCCCACCCCCCCACCCCCCTCCCCACCACCACCACCCCGCCCGCCCCCTCTTTACACCTCCGCTTCCTCCCGGTGAGAAAATCCCCAGAGGACTTTCATCTCTGTTGACAGAGAAGAGTCAAATTCAAAAAAGGGGAACAACTGTGCAAACGTGCAGAAAACACAAAGTCTGATCTCGGTAAACACAGGCGGCCTGAAGCAGCCGGGCGTCACGGTGCATGTGCGGCCATTCACTGGCGGCTTTTTAAAGCCACAGTGCGCCTCAGTGGTGCAATCGCTGACACTGAACCAGGCTGGAACAAAAGGTCAAACTCGTCGGATGACAGTCGCGCCTGTTGTCATGGCATCACGGCCGCGGACACAACAAGCCCGGGTTTAAAGCGACTGCAGTGTCTCGGGACGAGCCGCAGCTCCGCGCCGCGTCTCACCGACTCTGCCGCGGAGCTCACGTCGCCACATCAACCCTCATCTCCGGACGAAAACAGCAGCCCGGCGGACGAGCGACGTCGCTTCCTTCAGTGTGACGGGGGTACATCCAAGACGCCAGAACGCGACCCACTGGTGTTGTTTATGTTCGTGACAAAGATGGCGACCGAATCAGCTGGAGCACAAATTGTTTAGTTGACTTCTGCTGTCTGTGTGTGTGAACGACAGCGACTCAGCGGCGCCCGCTGGCCGCACCGGGTACTGCAATTCCGGGGTGTAGTCTGACTGTTCCCCATATGGCCGCAGAGTGTCGCTGTTGCACTATAAGTTTCCCCCCCCCCCCCCAGCAATTCAGCAACTGTCCACCAAGCAATAGTAAATAGATATACACACATACATATACAAAATAAAGGCATATAGGCGCACAGATAGGTAAAGAAACTATTATATACAAGACTGACAAACAGGAGGAATCCCTGCTGCACACAGTGCAGTGGGTTTGAAAGTGGAAAAGTGCATCCATGCAGAATGAGCACTGTGTGTGGTGTGCACTGCTGCAATACCCACGACCATGAGTTTATTGCCCGAGTTTCTCTTTGAAATGACTTCCTTTGTCTCAGTTGCTTTTAAATGTACTCATTTCTCATTTATTTTAAATTTTCAAACAAGTATACAGCATAAAAATACACACAAAAAAAAACTTAGGGTCATTCCTCCCTTATCTGGTGTTTTAAGATAGCTTCAGATAAAAATCCTTGTAGTATCTGAATCCCGCTGAGGCAATAACATTCGTGTTTGCGTCACTTGTCCCTATGGCTACCAGATGATGAGACCGCAAGGCTTTCTGGGAGATGGAGTAAGAAGAAGAAGAAGATAAGTCAAAGATGTCATATCTGAATAGAGGACCGATGCGATAACATTTTAAATGTGATATGAAGTCTCTTGCTGAAAGTATGGCGACTTCACCTCATTAAAGAGGGAGGATTTTTAGGTGTTTTTTCACAAAACCCCCATCCGCTTTGAATGGGATTAATGTCTCAATAAATTGCATTTCTGAAAGCATTTTGAAAATTAACCTGTAGTCTGTTATGAAAAGATCATATACATACACTTTTTACAGACACTCCATTGTGTATGACACAGCCCAACAGCACTGCTCTCTGTAACTTCAAAAATCAACTCAAAACTGAACATTGTTCATCGATTTTCAGAGCAAGTGGCATCTGGCAAAAGGTAGGGAATGTCAGGCAAGCGAGCACTAAATCATATTATTTAATTGATCATCGTCTCCTTCACAAGAGTGTTTAGAGGACCAGCTGAAAGACAACCTGTGAATAGCACTGGTTTTACAAGCCGGGAAACTAAATTCACGACGGGATTAATTCAACAAAAGCACGTGGCCACTTCCGCAGAGATCAAACATTTGAACTTACACGAATCAAGGTCACTTCGGTCACACTGACACCACCAGCCCCGCTCCGCTCCTCCTCCACTCTGAAACACCTTCACCTTTTCACCTGCTGATTAGAAGAGGACTCACCTGGGAGGACGTTCCTGCTGGAGGCTCAGCTCCAACACACACCGCCGCCACAAGTTATGATACTAAAACCACAATTCTGTTCCACAGGAGCAGCATTCGAACCCATTTGATTTTTGCTTCATGCAATATTAGGTCAGACATAGTGGTAGTGCCCTCATCTTTTTTTTTTCTTTTTTTTTTTTATTGCACATGATTGTGATTGGCTCTCTGTATTTATTCTGACCGTCAGGGAATTGGTTCAAAAAATTGGTCCAGAGCAATCCTCAGCTGGGATTAGTTGTAGAACACAGTGACCCTCATTCGGATAATACCTTTTAAATAACGTAATTATTTTATTCTATTGTTGAATTTTATTTTTAATGAAGCAGTGAATATAATAGATGCTCCAAAAAGTTGAATGACATCACATTCAAGTCCAAAAAAGTGCAAAGATGAATCAGTTAATTTACTTGTTGTCCCTTTGAGTCCTTTTATAACTCAGTAGGCCCAACTAATTTACAACAGAAAAAAACAAAACAATAAGGCAAAGCATGAGGAAAAGAGAATAAAAGGCACTTTTGAACATGACCACTGATATTAGTTTGCACAGCATCTGCATCATCAGAGGGCAGATGGCGAAAGAGCATCTGCATGTGACTCCAAAGTAAATAAAGGTCCTAAATTTGCTTTGCTACGAGGCTAAATGGGCCATCGCCTTGATAACAGAGGGAGAAGCGGGGAGATAAAGACTTCACTTTTAGAATTTTTTAATGAGCGTTTCCGTCTGAAACAAAGAGGCAGAGACAGGAAAACTCCCGGCTGCAGCGGGTTGTAATCAGAGCGGCTGACATGGTAGAGTGCAGACAATGCATGGCATCGTCTGGTGGCACCCAGAGCTGCACGTAGGCCCGTGTCCCCCAGCATTCCTCCGGTCGCTTGGCCCACATTTACATGTCAGCAGGCCTGGTGTTGGCTGAATACAGACGGTTTATAGATCGTCCCCGATACCCTTTCTTTTTCTCGTCTCTGCTTTGGATGCAGACATTACTGTAAATACTGGAGTGCAATTCAGCAGTTCTTTGCACTCATTCAATAATTAGCGCTTCTAAAGAACACAGCTTCACCTTCCAATTCATTAAATGAGTGGTTGGACTTTCACGAGTTGAATTGAATACATCACGTACATTTATTTTGGATCTATTCATCCATCTTTGATATCGTTAAAGATACATCTCCGGTCCATCGCAGAGCAAGCACACGGACTCGCACCCACTGCCTTCTTGCGATGAAGAGAGGACAACTTTTCCATCACCATGTGGCCAGTGGAGAATTTAAAAACTACAATAAAACAATTCAATAGGGATAATTCCTGTGTTAGGAATTTTAAAAAAAACCTCAGAAATCAGTTACTTTTCCTTCAATTATAAGAACATTTAGAAAGTTCCTCCTGGGATTAATAAAATATTTTAATTCTATTTTAAAATCGATGAATATGATTTATTCTTGCCAAACATGTTTGTACCACTCACTGTATATGCGCTATACAGTACATGCAAACGCAGGCTCAAGCATTCACAATGCCAGAGTGACTTACAAGAAGCTATCTGACCATCATCACATGTTGCCTTCAAGACAGCCCAGTCACAACAGCCTCCCTTATCGACATCCTGCATCATGTCGACAAAGGCCAACATGCAGCCAGGCCCATGTTTGTGAGGGGGGGGGGTGTCTATGCCCTGGTCTGGGTGGAGGGGTGAGGAAACGCTGCTAATCGCTGACTGTAATAGAGCACAGATCGGTGGGCACAGAGGAAGCCAGGTCAGTGTTTGCAGGCAGTGACGCTCTCAGATCCTTACTGGAATTCACAACAACAACAAAAAGAAAAAGAAAAAACAATGGCACCCTTGACTAATCTCATCTCTTGTGTGATGACAACAAAAATAACAGTTTTGGTGTGATGAAGAGTGAAAACAACAAGTTAACTCTCTTGCCCTGAAAAAAAGCTCAGCATTTTATTTTATTTTTTTTTAAATTTCCAGGCAAACAGGCACGACTATGAGAAATAGTCGTTACTGGAAAAGTGATTCTGGCTGGATCTGTAAAACATGCTTGGCATGTCCACATTGGGTATGAACTGTGCTTGTGTTTTGTGCAGAGATGTTGGGACGTCACATCAGATTAAGAATTGCTAACTTTCTCCCACAGACGTGGATGACGTTCGATAGCATTTCTGGAGTTTACGTTGTGCTCCAGTGACGATGCTCTGTTTATCTCGCCTGTATAAGATGTGTGGTGTCGTCGATGTTTTCACACTGCGTAGGCCACGGTTTCTGTTCCCCCCGCTACCACAGCCTGTGCCACTGCGGCGCATGTTGAACTCCCACGCACTGGCTGACTTTGACACAGCAGAGGTTACAGATCAACGCGGCGGCCCCCACCTCTCTTTTCTGTGCCTGCCTCTCCGGGAGGTCAATGAGGACAGCTATCGATCAGGGCAAAAGACAAGCGTGAGACATGCAGGGCGAACGTGACTTGGTGTTTGTCTCGTCAGACGACAGTAAACGCGAATTGCTACAGTTTGTTTTTGAAAGCCCTGCCCCACAGATTAAAAAGATCATATATGTTTGGTGTGTGGATGTGTTTTCCTGTGTCTATGTAATATCAAATGTTCTATTTGTTGTGTTTTGCCCCGGGGGGGTTCAAATCCATCATGTAGTGCCACATCTGTTTATCTGATGTGTCAGACTATTGTGGCTCTGTTTGCAAGCATGTATACTCTTGAGTGTGTCATCTTTAAGTAGAATACGTGATTTCTGTGTGTGTGTGTATGTGTGTGTGTGTGTGCTCTGCGTCCCCACGGGGGTGTTCCGTCCGTTGTCCACACAGTTCCCTGGTTGGGTGCATGCTGGGTAAAAAGCCCACAGGAAAGCCCAAATATCAGACGGGTGTCAGGTCCTTAAACGCAGGCTGATTAAATGTGAGTAGACACAGACAAGCACGTTGACACACAAACAGCCAGGATAACATTCAAGAGTCCACTTTTTTTTTTTTTTAAACACATATCCAGTTTATATTTTCCAATGAAAAGGGTTCCCTACTTTACCTATCTGTGAGTTTCATTATTCTGGCCCAGAAGGTAAAGCTGAATAATGTTCTTGCATAATAAACCTTCCTTACATGGTTTCTCTCTTTTTTTTCCTTTGTGGAAAGTTCATGAAAAAAAAAAACACTGATTATATTTTGAATTTGTTCTGACATTTTGTATGCCTTTGCCCATTTTGTGAATTATATAACCCACGCCTTACTTTTTGTCTTTATTTAAAAGACGTTTGAAGGGAAAGAAAAAAAAGAGCACCTCGGAGAAAACAATGGCATATCGAAGATGGCTGCCATCGTGTTAGATAACTCAATGATTTGTAACATCTTATGGGGAAGGCCACATCCTGCTATTGTCCTAATTCTTTAGATTTCAGATCTTTTTTATTTTTTATTTTTTTGTAAAGTGCATGAAACACACACGCGCAAGAGGCCATAGAGGAAGCTTCCTGTCCGAACTGATGACTTCCAGATTCATCGTATTTTTTTGAGGTTGCCCCTCTCGGTCTCTGTGAGCTCACTTCCTCACCCATCTGTCGAAGCCACTCTGAGATGATCTCTGCCACACAAACACACACACACGCACACACACACACGCACGCACACACACACACACTGGACAGCTATTGAATTATCCTGGAATGCCCCATGTTGCCCCTGCACTCTGCCCAGTTGACTGCAGTTCTTACTGTAAGTCCAACTGAAAACAAACAGCAGCTGTCCAGGAGAGACTCCAGGAAGACATTTGTTTTCATAAAGTGGGTATGGAGAGAGCAGGTTTGTTTTGCTGGAAGTGGTTCTCTTCCTCTCCGCCTTGGACCCGGGCCGCGGGCCCTTTCGGGGCCTTGCTGGCTGGCAGAGTGGGGAACGGACGCCGAGCGGCTGTCAACCTCACCCGCCGGCGGGGAGAGCGCCCGAAGACGGTGGAGCCTGGACGCTCAAGACAATTCGCAGATATTGCCACCGGGGCCGGAGCAGACCGCCCTCGCCCGGCTGACGTCAGTCACCAAACAAACCACAAGAACTGTGTTAGACTTTCAAACAAACTGCCTGCCTATTGCCATGGCAGTATGGACCACCACCATGGAAAGCAGTCTCAGCCTGTTCCTGTGTTTACCATAAACAGCCGCCTCCTTTTCGCTGAATCTAAAGGAAGTTGAGGCCATTTCGGGTTTCAAGGTGTCGGCTCCCAAGTAAAGAAAGGTGAAAGTGGCCTATTTTACCTGTGATTCAGTATCTCCCATTCACACACGGAGGACACGCAGTATATTCTTGCAGAGATTTTTACATTGAACAAAGGACCTCTTGACCAGTCTGGCTCAGCATCGGTCTGCTCACAGTGCCAGTTGTGTCCTACCAGGTAATTTTCATAGCTCGGTAATGAGTGGCTGTATAAATGTTAGTGACCAGATGAATGCAATAAAAATCCCTCACGGAATTTTAAAAGAAACAAACATCTGTGTGTCAGAGGCTGAGCTGTGAATCCAGCTACAATCTGTTACCACATTACATACGTCATCAGTTGAGCCTGTTCATAATCAGAACAATGAAAATAATCAGTAAGTTGTATCGCTAAAATATGTTTTGTGTGTGTGTGTGTATGTGTGTGAAGTTCTCTGTTTTTGTTGATCTTTCTCGGAATGAAATCCATCTGCGACTTCATGTTAACGTTACTCAGCATGTCCGGATGCTTATCAGTTTGGGTCAAGGTGCTCACAGCCATGGGAGAGTGAATGCCCCGAGGGCCCGGCACATAGCATCGCTATCTCGACTCTTCCTGTTTACATTGCTGGCTTGGCGTCCCGCAGGAGCGGAGCTCAAAATCAGAGTTGTAAGAAGTCACTGGTGTCACCGCACGGAAATGACTGAGGACTCTTGATTCGAGTTGCTTCCCTCCGTCACTTCTGGCTGTTTTTCCCCTCAGAGTTGCAAAAGTGGAGTGGTGACGTGAGCAGAAACCACATCAGATGACACATTGTAGATTCATGAACGTGTTTATGAGAGGGCCTCTGAAAGCTCATTGTTGAACACAGGGAAACACGACTTCAGTTAATGCTGAAGTTTGTGGAAAATCACAAATAAATTTGGTCTTTTTTTATTAATGCAGTTGATTGCAGTCGTGCGGTGGCGTCGGTAAGAAGTCTGACTGCTCTAAAGTCTATCTGCAGCTGCTTTTTTTGTTTTTTTTTCTGGGTTCTCTTGCTACACAAACGTCCTTGTGAAGTTATCATGTTGATATGAATTGTTTAAGTCCCACAAAGGCACTGCAGGGCTACTTTATATATAAGCACAGTGAAAATGATTGAGAATATCTGATGTGTGGTGGTTTGAGGGAAGTCTTTCTATGTGTGGTCCACTGTGCTTTCACCCAGTCATCTGGGATCGGTTCCTTGTCGACCCGTTTAGAAGACGCACAGATGAAATGTTTGGTTAAGTGCTTTCCGACCCTCGTCCAACATCGTCTGGTGTGATTTCACATTGTCTTGCTCTATTACACCTGATTTGGACAAATGGGCTTGTTCTTACAATTAATCTCTTTATTTATTTTTTTACTTTGCAAGGTCATTCTTCAAAACCTAATTTCAGGGGATCGAGTTAATCAGGTCAAATGAACATTACATATCGCTACCAGTAATGAAGACAGTTGGTACGACATGTGAATGTTATTTCCTTTCCATGTAACAATTTATGCAAATTTGCTATGTAGTATTCAGATAATATAATTATTATTTGATTTAGTGAGGCGACAACCTGGAAGTAACCCAACTGACCAACTCTGCTTGTTGGAGATCAATAAATAAAGTTTGGGTGAAAATGGCCGTTTTAATAAAAAAATATTCCTTAGTGAGATAAATGATTGGATATGAAAACCATCTGTAGAAATACATTTCTAAAGCTTCTTCACTTTATATGATGCAACTAAATTTGTGAAGTATTGAGGACACACAACTATATCTAGATTTGATCGATTTTTCTTCAAGGAGATAAAAGGTGTGCGAGTTGTGTTCAAAGAATCAATTCAGATTCAGAACAGAGGGTCCTGTTGTACATGCCCATTTTAATGATTGATAGAAAACATTTTCTGAGCACAACATACACCGTTTTACAATATAGTGTGAGGAAAACACTGAAAAAATACATTTGAAACAATGCTATATATTTCAGCAAATATCCTTATCGTACAATGACCCGTCACCGTACACAAAATGCTGCGGTAAATACCCAGCCTTCATTATCCGCCAGGAAGAAAAGAAAAGAAAAACTTCAAAGCTTTTGCTGCACCTCCCATGAGGTGCCGTTTGTTCAGAACTGTACAAAGATCTCTGGCTGGATTGTCAAACCAAACAGCAACAAATTGTCAAAATTGGCTTGCATAACTACATGTTACACTCTTATAGCAAAAAACCTTGTTGAATACAGACAAACCACCAGACAGGTTCAGTCAATGTGATCTGTGATCTGGTAGTGCATATAAATAATACCAAATATACAATAGAATATTATCAACTGTTATCATATACAAGTCAAAGGTAATAAATATACTGTTACAAACAGCTTAAGGGTCAGCACAACATAGCTGGGTGCGAACAAGATTGTGCGACTTTGTGATCACACACACACACACACACACACACACACACACACACACACACACACACACACACACACACACACACACACACACACACACACACACACACACACACACACACACACACACACACACACACACACACACACACACACACACACACACACACACACACACACACACACACACACACACACACACACAGTACCGTTAAGGTAGTGTTGGACAGCTCAGCAACCAGCTGCAGAACTGCCGACGTGTTCAAAGTGCTGCGATTGAATCTACACAATACAATTACTCTTACACACAAACAGGTGTCGTTTGAAATCGTGCACACAGTCTTTTAGTCATTCAGAATTTGGAACGGTTCACGGTGCGGAGCGCGTTCACCAGAATGGAATGCTGCTAACCGCAGCAGGTGTGTGTGTGCGCTCGGCAGCCGATGAAAAGGGAAATTATAGGGTGGAAACGGGTTTTCCACACCGGAGCAGCTCATGACGAAAGCAGGGCTTTTCTTTCTTTTTTTTTAATAAATTTAATATCCTTGATTGTTGGTGAAAATCTGTTATATAGCTGGCCTTCATGAGCCTGAACTCTACAGCAGGCCATCGGAAGATGTGACGATTTATTGGGTTTTCCTGTAGGAAGTTTCACTCCCCACACCGGCGACTCCATGGAGAGGTGGCAGTGAGTTCAGCAAAGTGCTTTCCATACAAGATCTTTGGAGGTTTTTATATTTTGGGGCTTAAAGCTACAAAAAGCTTTTCGACTTCCAAGGAATGGAATATTACTTAATAGTGATGCTGTTCCACTGCTGATGTTATGACTTGGATGAGTCAAATGAAATTATTTGGTTTTGCATGTTTATCATGTTATCATTATGAATTCCATGAACGCTTTTCCACACTCTGTTTGACAGTCTGCCACAAAGTGCAAATTGTGCTGGGAAGTCTACTGATTTCTTTCTTTTTTTTTTTTTTTAGAAATACATCCACTATCGTGAGAGCAAGTTTATCCTATTGCAGGAAGGTTTAGGAAGACTGTGTGACAATGTCTGTCTGTGGAGAATCTAACACACTTTACAGCTACATGAATGTGTTCAATAAATTATATATATATATATATATATAAAAAAAAAAACATTTACAAAAAGACACAATTGTAAAAAAAAAAAAAAAAAGGCACACTACTAAATTATTTTAAGTATTAAAACCAACTCCGTTACAATGAACGTGCAGACCAGCAGTTCTGGTCTGGCACTACCAGGACCAGGAGGTGTTCAATTTGAAAAAAACAACACAATTAACAAAAAAGGAACGATTAAAAAAAAAAAAAAGCTTCTGAAGTGCAAGTTTGTAATTCTTACTTGTCTCAGTACAATAATTCATACCATCCCACTTCACATTCTTCATCTGGAGGAAGCCAGGTTTAGTTATTACCCCACAGTCCCGCACCGGCCCCTTCGTTAAAGAGGAGAGGCTGCGCTCTCCCTGCTCACTCGCAGGGGGCTCAAGAACAACCTGCCGCAGGGTTTCCAAGCTGCGCTTGCAAAAGGAGCCCCACAATCAGTCAGGCCCTCTCAGCCAAGCAGCTCCAAAGAGCCAGATTGCAGGATTGCTCAACTGCAATAAAATTTAATCTGCCGAAATTGCTGTGTTTTCAACACCGCGACCAGTTCAGCTATGTTTCTGCTGTGGAGACGTCGTCCACCCCGTCCTGATCGGACAGAAGATCCTCATGAGTCATTTGGTCACATCCATCAGCCGAGTCCATCGTCCCACTGCCCCGGTCTTCATTAGGTCCGTCCTGTTCGTCCAGCGTCAGTTCAAATTGAAATTTGTTGGCCACCGGTCGGCCCTCCTCCTCCCCGTGTGGGCCTCCTTCTCCATCGCTGCTGTAGAACGGAGGCGATGGACTTTGAGGGATCATGCTTTGGTACCAGTTCCTGTTGTCCTCCAGCGTGTCCAGGATGTCCTGTGCGTCAGGATGCACGAGGTCCGCCCACGTCTCCCACAGAGGGTGCACAATGTAATCTATGAAGCCGACCTAGGCGATGGGGCACGGAGACCACGTCAGCACAAACGAAAAGAAGCCAATTGTTGATATTGGATGGACCTCATGGTCTCGGTCTCCTACCTGAGTTCGCTCCACTGAAGCCGTGTGTTTGTCGCACATGGGGCTGATCTCCATCCCCCTCTCCCTCTCTCGGTCACCCTGGTGGAAGAATTCATCCATGATCCTGTCAGTCCACTGCCGGTACAGGTCCAGAGGTTTGGTGGGGTTGCTCAGATCTGCACAGTGGACCATGTTTCGCAGAACCTGCAGACAGACCAATCGCTTAGTTTCCCCGTTTCTCACTGCGGTGCCATTATGCAATACATTATGCAGTAAGTGGGTGTTCGTACCTGCATCCTGTCTGTGTAGTTGTCCAGCAGCAGAACACCAGAGCTGGTCACCTTCTTGGTTTCCACCATGGTCTTCAGATCAGCCAGCAGACTCATGTGTTTGGACATGTCGGTTGCTAAAACCTGGAACATTAAAAAAAAAAATTATGTAACCAATCCTTTGTTTTTTTAAAGAGCGGAATCTTCCAGCGACCTTTAAAAGTGAAGACAGGTCTATGTCTTCAAACAGATGTGCAGACATTTCCTCACCATGTCTATGACCATCCTACGGAGCGTCTGCTTCTGTTTCTTGGTAAGGTTCTGGAAGATGTCGCAGTTGTCTTCCTGCAGCAGTTTGAAGCCAACGGCCAGGTGGTGATTCTCCAGCACTGACTCATCGTTGTACATCAGAGCCAGCTCAGAGTCTAAATGCAAGCCAGGAAGGAAAAAAAAAAAGAGAGAGAGAGAGAGGAGGAGCCAAATCAAATCCTCAGTCACGCACAACATACAATGCTACGATGCTGCCTTTAGAGACAGACACCATTACACCGTGTATTTAGTATTTCTACCTATTTTGTAAATATAAAGCAAAGAAGGGAGTGCGAGTAAATTCTGACTCACTGGTATTGATGAGAAACTGATTGGACACTCCTGGGTGGTCCACGTCGTGAATGGCTGCGGCAAAAATGGCTGCCAGGATCTCCAGGTCGGTGAAGACGGCCTGCGTGTGAAGAGGAGGAGGTACAATGAGTTGATAAAACAGCCCATACAAGGTAAAGTATGTGACAACGGTTTGGAGCCAATCCTTCCATGTGTCATGCTTTCTGTCACGCAGTGTTGGTCAATCCACTGAACCGTCAAAATAAACTGGTGGAGGACAAAGGTGGAGGCCATACTTCCACACTTCATATTCAAATCAGGTGACCTCAATTCAAACGCACCAAAACACTGTAGGAGGAAGTCTAATTATTTCCAGCTGTACCTTACGGAATTGCGAATTTCTGTCACGCCACCAAGAGAAATGAATATCAAGATGTAAGGAAAGTGAAGACGACGGGGAAGGAAAGTGTCAGCAAAGGTCAAATGTGAGGCGCTTACATCCAGCGCTGGCGTGGACAGGAGGATGTGTGTGGACTGGGCGACGTCGGCGGCGTGCAGGCTGTTGTGGTACGCCACGTCGGAGTGGTAGTGGCCCTCCAGGGTCAACATGAACGTCACAAAGGTGTCCGTTGGAATCTTGAACGTCCTCATGAGGTCTCGCTCCTGTGTGAGACGCGGAGGGAGACGATTAGACAAACGGTCTCTTCAACGACAAGCGACTTCTTTTTCAAGACGTCGGGGAATATTTTCAAGCATCTCGTACAGGCGACGTGTTCGTCGGCTGATCTGGAATGCCATTTTTAAAAACATGGTTGTCAAATTGTGACTCATATAGTCGAGTAAAAAGGCTCGAGAATATACACATTTAGCTTTACCGCAAAGATGATTCACAGCTAGAAATCAATTCCAACTGCTAATGGTCGTGTGGCAGACGTTCCTGCAGTCATATGGACGGAGAACATACTGTCCACACTGACATCAGCTATGTGTCATGCTTTCTCAGGCTGAATGTGTACAACTCAATGTGTTCACACGTTGCTGAAGTGGCCCACGGGCGGAAGTGGAGGAAGTCGAAGCGGCCGACTCACCTGGAAGATGGAGTACATGATGCATGTGAGCGGTCGGTTGTGAGAATGCTCGGCAATTTTGAAGATATTCAGTCCCCATTTGTTAATGTCCTCCAGATCCTGGAAGAAAGAATTTTGATCGTTGAGCCACACGACCTCTCTGGGATTGTATTTTCTAGCTTCTGGCTGTACAGTCTCTTCATTACTCACCTTTGACAGCAGCTCCTCCTGGTCCGTTTTGACCCCGAAGCGATTCCCACTGCTTCCAGAGATGCTGGAGGTATGGCTGACCTTTCTCACCCCGCTGATCTGTGTCATCATGCCGCCCTGCTGCTGATGCTGCTGCTGTTGCTGCTGCTGCTGCTGGCCCTGCCTCCTCTTCCTCTCTCTGGATTTTGGCACGGGACATGGAAGCTCCAACTCATTCTGCTTGTCTAGAGAAATCAAAAGAGAAGAAGAAAGAGGAGAGCCGGATTAGAAAGAAAAAAGGTGCCGTCTTGTTGTGCGCTAGCACCACACTGAGTGGGACAAACAAAAACAAAAAAAGCAGTCAAGTCCAAGAAATTTGAATTATAATGTGATCTAAATGTGGCAAGAACATCCGATGACATGTGGAACAACACTCTCATGGGATGTGCATTTTGTTGAAATAACACGTGGAGCTGTAATGTTTCGAGGAGAGACTGATGGGAGTCTATTCAATGACTCCATTTAGCTGAATGACAATTTCCCACATGCTTCACACAGTGTTTGTGTGTTTCTAGAATGCAAAACCCCCAAACATTTCAGCTGCGTTCTCAACAAAGCACGGGAAAATGATCTCTCTCCACCTGATAAATGTCAGCGGTAGTGCAGATAATGAAAGCACTGAGCTGTGCTGTTGTTGTAAACTACCGAAGCCGCTCCATCAGGCCTAAAGTTCTTCTATTGCACCACTTCTAGGGTTCTATTTCCATCATGCATGCAGCTTCTTGCTCCGCTCCCCTTCTCCTGATGCCGCCTTCTGTTTTAAGCTTTGCTCTTGCGAGGCAGGAAGATGGAGGTGCGTTATTTATTAGGTCGAGCACAACATCAGCGTGCACTCAGCTCTGATAATCTGGCTGGTGGGGAGTTGGATGGGAGGGTGGAAAACCTGAAGGGCAGACCGGCTGGCTGTTTGCGGGGGGGGGGCTGGCTGGTTGACTGTGAGTCACGACACGCCGGCAGGCTTTTAAAAAAACAAGGAAACACTGCTGTCCTCCTGATGAATAATGCAGTCCCTATCTGGACCTGATGGCACTGCATGCACACAAGCAGTCTTCCTCTCTCTCCCCCGCTCAATGCTCCTGATCTCTCCAGAGGGAAGTCTTTCCCCGAGTACAATGCCTTCCCTCCTCCCCCTTCATATCTCTGCAGTCAGAATGAGGGGACTCGCTGTCTCTGTCCTTAAGACCAGATCAGACTGGTTTGAGAGCAATGGTGCAGACTAAGTGTGAGTGTCTCCACTACTTAGCACATGCCTTGGATAACCTTGTAACCTCTGCCACTGGCAGAATGTGGCATTGCTATAAGAACATTGGCTCTTTGAAGTCACACACTGCGGGCATGCAAGAGCTTTGCACATTATGTGACGGTGCAGTGTTTACTTCGGGGGGGGGGGTTCTTGTGATTGTGCGTGAAGATGCACTGCAGTGCTCACCTAGGAAGGTGTTGGAGATGTACTCTGACACTTGGTTGCCCGAGCGACTCATCTCGGACAGGTGGCTTAACTCCCGGTTCAGCATCCTCTTGAACTAGGAGCAGAGAAGAGAAAATATGGATTTGGTTAAATGATTTATACAAAGAGACAGTGCCAATAATAAAATACCAATGAATTAATTGGTATTTTCCACTGCAACATGTCCCATGGGAACATGATCTCAGTTTGGGTTTTTTTTATGCGCCATAAGTCTGTGTTTGTCTTCTGGGTTCTGATTTAAATTAGCCTCCAAGACTCTGGACTGCTTTGCGTTTTACTCAACCAAATACATTGTATATTAACAGAATATTGTGTACTAGTCATGATGCACCAATTTTCCACGGGATACAAAATGTTCTAGCTTTCTCAACCTTTGCAACCGCTGATCCAGAGAATGATGACAAATTGAGTTCAACATAACCGAACGCTCCGAGGATAGAATTCCAAATCGCAAATTAACAAAACCAAAAAGACGACTCGGAGACACTTCACCGGCTCCAGCGAAACAGATACAAAAGATGCAGAAACAAACACACACAATAATACACGGCCCCATCAAGGACAAGTGTCTTTCTGGACACACCTTTATGTATCCCCAGGACACAGAGAACAGGTAGTTGGCCTCAGGCATGATGCTGAGCTATACCGAGCCCCTGGTGCTCCCCAGCAGAAGCAGTGAGTGCTCCTCTCTGAGTGGACCTCCAAGGCTGAGCTCAGCCCTACAGCCTGAAACTCAAGGCGCCACCAAATCGCCGCGTTCCAACGAGCCACCGTGGTGAAAAAAAGCCCCAGCCGATTCCTCTGCAGAGGGGCTGTGGCGGACCCCTACATGCCCGGCCAAATGCACCTCCTCCTTGCATCGTCCATCGTTTCACAGAACCAAAAGCCCCTGGCGCAAGTGATGGAATCCCCCTGAATGTGATCAATGTTTCCTTTCGTCTCCGGTTTTCGCTGCTCCCGTCTGTCTCTCGAAAGCCTCCGTCTCTTCCTGCCACAATCCAAATGTTATCCAGCAACACGCACGGAGGGGGGGAAATCCAGCCTTCCAGAGCCCAGAGCGAGCGAAGCAGGAAGGCTACACGATCGAGGCAGAATGGGAAAAGAGGGACGGGTGAAGGCAGAAGCGGGGGAGGAAGGGGTGCGCTTTAGCTTGAGAGTCCCCTGTGGCAGACAGACTGGTAGAGCCTCTCTCTCTCTCTCTCTCTCTTTGCCTCCCACCCTCTCGAAACATGGAGCCATGCACAGCACTGCAGAAAATGAGAGCTTGGAGAATCCCCCACATCTTCCTTTCTCTGTCTTGCTTTTTCTCCCCCTCCCCTCCACCACCCCAACCCAGTTCTCCCACCCCCCCAACTCAGTAATGCAGAACAGATGCAATGTAAACTGCGCAATTTGAGGCTTCAAAGCGCCACAGTGTTTATTATATGAGTGAGGAGACGAACGGTATTAATTTATCAGATTTTCAAAAACAAGAGCAAGGTCATATGCGTTTTCTGTGCAGTGTTGCTCAATCCATACTCGTGTTGCAATTCAACAATCTACATCATCTGTATCCTCATCTTCTCTCCAGCACATTTCTAAAGACAAGCATCGTTTTGGTCTCGCTGCAGCAGATTTCTGCACAGAATACACAAACCAGGGATGACGGATGACAATGTAGACAGGAGTCTCTTCAGTCTACATCCCACCAGTGTGCCACCAATTGCACTGCAACCTGGACGCCATGGCAACAGAGTCACATGGCCCTCGCCGTCGTTCTCACGATGGGTCCCCACTCTGTGCACATTGCATCACATCACATATGCAGACATGGAAGGCGTGCACAGCCCCACGCACAGCTCACGCGTGACATGCAGCATAGACATAATAAGATCAGACATTTTAAAAACAAATGTCAATGTCTGATCGCACGATCAGCACGAGGGCAAAAGGAATTGTGCCATTTATATTTGAATAGCGCAATTAAATTGTACAAAAAAAAGTGCCATTCTTCCTTTGGCTTGGAGTGGTTTTATTCCAACAATGTGGGCTTTTCTCTCTATAGCAGATCAGACTCACAAGTCTCACCAGCTGTCTAATAGCTGTCAAGCAGACAGCTAACATCTACTTGACTGTGTGAGTTTGAATACCACTTTCAAAGTGCTGGCTGCACTCAAAACCCTGAGAGCCAGAGGCAGTCTATAAAAATCAAAGAGAGCTCGTAAGGACAAAAAAAAAAAAAGAAAGAAAGAAAAAAAAAAAAAAAAAAAAGGTGCTTGGAATCAACCGGCTTTATTCAGTTCAAAGGGAAGTTGTAATTGATTCTTTAAAGCACAACGGAACAGAAGGATTTAGAGACCTCTAGGAAACAAACTGGGCGCACAGCTGCATGTCAGTCAAGCCGGGTCACGCAGTTCAGCTGAAAGACACAGCATACACTCATGGCAGGGTGACAAGCCAGTGAGTGTGCCCAGGAGAACGGATTACTCAATGCATGGCGCAAACTCATACATCCTTTTCACGATAGCAGAACTCGCACATTCAAAGCCAACGGTGTCTGAGGAAACCAAAAGTAGTTACATAAAGTCGAAAGAACTTGTGGTTTCGTCTCAGACGATGAAAACTTCTTGCCTGATAAAGTTTGAATCTTTAAGTCGTATATACTCAAGTCACTGCTTCACCAAAAAAATAAAATAAAAATTGTATTGCGTTGGAAAACAAAATTAGTTATTGAAATAATTACTAATATAAGAAAAATTGGTTCAAAACATTAAAGACAATTAAGCCACCACCAACCCAGGGATGTTTAATGGACTTAAGCTTAAAAAAAACCCTCAAAGAAACAAAACGGGGCACACGTCCAAAATTATAGACCGCTTTGACTCAAATAACACATTTCTGAAGTAAATTAAACAGATTATATATCACAAATCACACTCAAATTTCAAAATGTAGGTTAACTCACCATTTTCCAACTTGTAATAATCTCAAAGTTGCTCCCCTGCTTTTCAGAGCAACATAATCCCATTGTCATTTAGGAAAAACTAAACAGAATACAAAAGAAATCCTGGTAAAAAGGTCTGTGAGCGATAACTGTTCAGCGTGTCTAAGATCCTGCCTGCTTCCCCTCTCTATTCTCTTTTGTGAAGTGGCGTCAGACAGGAAACATATAGTGATAAAGCTTTCTTGACTGACTGGGCTACACAGTCAAACCAGGAGATCGACGGCTCCTCCCTCCAACAACAGGCTCGAGCATGTGTCCCCACCCACTTCCCCCCCTTTTTTTTTTTTACTTGATAGAGTAATTCACTGAAGTCATTTACTGGTAGACAATCTACTTCCAAACATAGCCCGGGGCACCAGACAATCAACATACTTGAGCTCATCACTGAAAAAGTCCCAGAAAACAAGTTCATGACGCAACGTCCTGATAAACCTCGCATGATATCTTTGGGACTGGACATGTAGAGATTTCTTTTTCTGTGTGAAAACTTTGCGTGGATGACAGAGTTGCAAAGAAACCGCTCCACATTATAATGTAATGGTGCAAAACCCAGAGTGAGCCAATGCTGCCTCTGGCCCTTGTGTGGCTGTTTACTGTGTAAACACACAGATGCGCTGCGAGTTTTTGCAGTTTCGTAACATTGTGAAGACAAACTTCCTCGAAGGTGTAACTTAAAGTAAGCAAGGATAGTTCTTTAATGAAAACGCGGTTAATATTTGCACGTTATCATTCGGTCTCATTTTCCATGATGAATGAACAGAAGATTATAGAGGGAGGACTTTTAATTACAATTAGCCACTATAATCACCATTGCCGCTTGTCTGAGCTCTTCACCACTCTTTCAGTCAAATGGAATCACAGCTCTATAATTTAATGTCCATTACCCTGCTACAGCTACGGGCCCACCACTACATCTGTTTCAATAATTTTGTCATTCTTTCCCCTCCGAAGACGGCGGCGCTTCAAAGTTGAAGTGACCACACATGAGTTAAAGTTTCCTACTCGCCTGTGTTCTGCTCAGGGTCTCGCTCGCACGCTAGCCCGCAGAGCGCTAAACTCTTCTAACTGGACTCAGATGGTAGTGTTTGCCCAAGGCCGTCACCGGCATCCGCATGGAAGCGTGGCGAGGCTAATGATAGTGAGGGGCAGGGAAGCAGTTCCCCACAGAGGTCAGCGTGACCAGGCTGGTGGTCAGCAGGGTGTGTGGTCCGGTATCCCCGGATACACCTGTGCCCTTGGATACTGAAAAGTGGAGACACCCTGGGTTCGATTGGGAGTCCAATTACATCTTCGAGTTCTCTGTCAAGAGTCATGGCAAATTGAAGCAAAGGCCAATGAGTGAAATAATTCAACCCTATCGAGTGTAAAAAAAAACAAAAAAAGAAAAGAAAAAAAAACACAATGTACCAGTTGGTGGCTGTTTCTATTGCTGCACAATTACACAACTATCCAGCACGCTGATGAAGCTGAATTGTAACGTCAAACTTTTGACCTCCGTACTTTTGAAATCCACATTGGTCAACAATGGTCCAGAGTCAGGTTTGTAGAAGTCTGTACATGGGCTCCGCCTGGGGCCCGATTCTCATTGTCCTGCTGGTCTCAGTCACGTAGTAGTCTGTAAAGACTCAACCTGGTCAGAGCACTGCTATTGTCATCTGGTAAGCAGGCAACGAAGAGGAGGTGGTGTGTGTGTGTATGTGTGTGTGTGTGCGCGCAATGTGTGTGTGGGGGGGGTTTAGAGGAAATGAAGAGACGGGAAACTAGCGTTACGGTCACAGTCACCCATCAAGGTCTGACAACATCGCAACCCACCCCAATCCTCCCTCAGACCACATTGTAGAGCGCAGACGGATATGGACAACACCACCCTGGGTGTTTATAATCTGATGCCGCCATGCAGTCTCCACTGTCTGTGGGGAGGGAAAGAAGTAATGTGCAGCGGATAGTAATTTGGTGGAGTTCTGGGCAAATAAAAACACACAAAGAAACCCTCATGTGCATCAAAGCAATTGGAAGTAATTAGTTGTCAAAAGCTGCACGGGAACCGCAGTATTTATTTGAATTTTGTGAAACCAAATAAAATAACCAATATTTACCCCAAAAGTTCTACAATCGTTCATGCAAACTGACGAATGGAGTCTTTTTTTTATGCTGTATAGGAATCAACCTTTCATAAATGTGTATTTATTGATTCGGGACCCTTGAAGTCAAATTCGAGTCGCACTGATGATCTCTTCCCTTTTCTGTTGTTTATAATGAAATATTAACATAAATAATGACTTGTGGTAACTGTGATGATCTTACAACTCTCACCAGACACCACCAGGTCAAAGATTTGATTTCTTGTAATAGACCAATGAAGAACACGCCCGTCACCCGCAGCTACTCTCTAGACTTAATGTTAATCACAAATTTTGTTCAAGAACAAAACTTCAACATTATCAGAATAACAGAATATGTTTTCTTTTGTTTAGTAATGCCAAACAAAAGTGTGGCATTACTAAACAAAAGCTGTGCCTTTAATTGTGCTAAACTTTCCCTGATACAAGTCTAGATTATGTCTGTAAATCTGAAATCCACATTAAAGAAAACTCATATCTGTTTGTCTAAAGTGACCTTTACTGACATGACTATAGAAAGTGGACCAAAGTCCATATAAGCTAAACATTACGTCTAAAACCAAACCAGTGACAAATGCATCTGCGCCAAGTTAAATCACACTTTATATAAATCTACATTCAGCTCTAGTTGTAGCCATGCTGCATGTTCTTTAGAAGTTTGCACGAAGGAGGAAAAAAAAAACAGCGCGGCTATAGAAAACCGTCAATAGACAACATGAATTACTCAGTCCTGCCACTGATCCATTGAATGAAACTGACAGCTCACACTCTACCAGACAACACCTGTTTTGCAACTTTGCAACTACGTCAATGTGGCAAAAAGCAATTTACATGTTGCATTCATTGTGCAAATGGACGGCCACGCTGCAACGGAGAGCAATTACACTGATAGGCACCGGCTTGTTGAGACTTGCAGTCAAATCCCCAATATCAATTTTTTTCCACAAAAGGCAAATTCAAAAAACTGTTCACAACGTTTTTATTTCAAAATTGAATAGTTGACCGATTTAGGACTAAAACCCTGTATTTCTCATCTTTGAGCTGAATCTCTTGTTTGAAGTCTGGTTTGGCAGACATGGCGAGACAGCGGCTGTGTTCGTGGGAGGTCTTTTAGCGGTCGTTTTTTGCAGAGGCTGGAGCAGACATGGGCAGACAGGCGCTCATTATGTGATACGATCATGAATACCAACTCAACATAGTAGAAATGTGCATTTTGCATTTAAGCCCGACGTTTGAACACATGGTTGTACAAAACTTCCTGACAGTGATACAAATAATCATTCATGTCGTAAAACAATTTTTCCCAAGTTTGTCCTACCTTGTTGGAAGCCATGTCGCTCACAGACCGGTAGGTCTGGATAGTCTCCAGCTGGTCCAGACACCAGTCCAGCTCTTCCATCGTTTCCATTGCCAGTTTCTGGTAAGACTCATCTGCCAACAGACACATGGAGACGTAGTCAGGCCCAAGAGGATCCATAGCCATACCCGAGCCCCCTGACACCATGTGTGGTGCTGCAAGGGTCCCAGAGTGGATTGATCGCATGGGGGACTGGCATGTCGGACATCCGGAAGATGCAGAGGAAGAGGGGGGGGAGTGCACAGAGAGCTCCTTCATCTCCTGACGCTCCAGGACCTCAGAAAGTTGAGGCAAGTTGTATTCTCAGGCAAACTGAGGTTGGAGCTCCCGGATTGCCAACCCTCTCCCTCTCTGTAACCTCTTTCTCTGCATTCCCGGTTTCCCCAGCTCTTGTGCGCTCTGCTAACCTCCTCCCACTCTGCCGGTTCCCCCCCTCTCCCCCTCAGCCTCTCTCTTATTAACTTACCCCCTCTCAGTACCACTGTGCTCAACGAGTGGCGGGGAAACTAGGCAGTCTACTGCCTCCTGCTGTTGGTGCGTCTGTGACCCCACGCCCCCATCCTTTTTCTGACTCAAACGCATAGAAGCGACGTGCACACAGATACAACACAGAATCTTGCAGCCTGCAAGGGAGAAAAGCATCGGCTCGTCCATTTTTATTCACTTCTTTGCGTTTTTAACCCAAAGATGCATCTGCATGAGATTCAGTGATTTAAACTGCATGGAGGAGACGGGAAGAGAAAAGGGGACATCGATGCCGCTGCAAAGTAGACAGTGTGCTCACTCTCCATCACTTCCTTTCTAAAAACACACAAAAACCACTTCAAACCGAGTCTGCTGAACTGCAACACGCACGCACACACACACACCTACATACCTACACACACACACACACACTCTCGGAGGGAAGAAAAAAAAAAATCAAACACTACATTTTGTGTTTGCACAAGCAACACGAGAGGCAAATTTTGACTCCCTCAATCGGGGGAGGCCAGGAGAGGGCTTTACTGTGAGCCAAAGAAACTAAAACACTTCCTCTTTGGCCTTGAATGCACAGAAAACATGGAGTGGAGTTGCAAAATGGTGCAGTGACTGCTGAGGACAATCCTTTTAATAAGAAATCCATCTTTTCTTAGAAGGCAAGAATCACATGTGATGGGCACAAAGGGTTGAGAAGGAAAAGGCTGATTCATACGAAATGCACCGAGACGAACAGACATGAGGAAACAAAACCGAAAAGCATCATTATCTGATATGTCGAGAGGAAGGAAGATTGAACATATCTCTGCCTGCGGGGAATGAACGCCAAATGCATCTGGATCTCCCCACCTCTTTTTGTTTTGTATGGAAAAGGCTGATCTCTACTTCATAGGGCTTGACACATGGAAGAGATTTACCCCATATGCTTAGCACAACAGGACAGCCAGCACGCCGCTCTCCAATTTACGTCAATATAGTGGATCAAAGCTCTTCAAAGCACAGCGATGGCGTACAGATTTCGAACCACGAGTGCTCAACAAAGGACCTCAATGAAACCTCAGACAATATCGTGCGGTGAAGAAACCTCCCACCATTTAAAAGTGTCAGAACAACGTCAAGACGGTAACTTTTTGGAGTCACAAAAGAACTTAACATTTCAGCTGTGGAACTTTCAAAGAATTTGATAGATGCCATATTAGACATGCACGTCTGCTGGTACCAGCTTCATTCCTCCACTTTTTTTTAATGGGGAAGGGGGGTGGGTGGTGTCATATAACCCTTGGCTACAATATATTAATGAATGCCAAGTTTTGTGGTCCAAAACCACTCACTAGGATCTGCTGGCACCCCAACCGTGCAAAAGTCAAAAAGGGCATAAACTACAAGATCAAAGCAGCGAGCTGTTGAAACGAGGTATACGCCAACGTGTGGCTGTCTCGGGCCATAGGGGAGGCGACGCTGCCAGAAAGGTGTGACCACATCCTGCCCCCGAGTCTTGCTTTGTGGGTGCAAAGAGACATTAGACATTTTAAAAGGGCAGTTGAGAAACATCAAAGTCCCGACACATCCAAAAGCAATCCATGATCCGGATTCAGGTCGATCCAAAGCTGGAAGCTGAAACGTTTATACAGGCCAGGATGATAGTAAAATGGTGGACGTAGCCTTGCAGGACAAAACGCTTTCTGGCTTTGGAGTTTGGCCTTAAAACACATGGTTTAAGCAAGATTGCAGAAAAGTGGAGGGGGAAAAAAAATAATCCAACAAAAACCAACAAATGCCAGGTGTGATTCCCTAAAACCACACTTTATAGAAAAGCTGAAGCCAGGCTTCACAAACTGTCGTGTTGGAACCGTCACACCTGCACGCTGACGTTCTAAATGAAACAAAGTGATGCATTCGCACACAGTGTGAGCCGATGGAGCGCTGAACCCACTGTCACCTTTGGCTGATCATAAATACACCGCTGAATGGACTGACATTTCACAATGTCACCAGTCAAAGGTGGCATGACGCACTTTCAGTCTAAAAAACCTTCTTCCAGACAGAGTGTGAGGTACTTTTCCAGTCTGTTTTTTTTTTTTTTTTTCTTTCAGTGGACCTCTCTCCCTCTCTCCTTTTTTTTTTTTTTTTTTTGGTAAGTTCTAATGCTTTGGCCATATGCTGGAGGCTGCAAAGAGGACAACAGACCTCAGTGTGCAGACAGACCCCGTCTGCCTCCCTTCTCACTTCCCCCCCCTCTTTCCCCTTCTATCTCTCTCCCCTGTAGGGCCACAAACCAGCTTCTGTAAGAGCCATCAGCTACACCAACAACCAGGGCTGGGCTCAAAGTTTCACTCCCACCAAAACACCTTCCGCTTACATCCACCTCACACTGCTCCTCTCTGTGTTCCCAAGCTGCCACCAGTAACCCGCTTCTCTGCAAGTCTGGCTTAAAGCACCGTCTCATCTCCGAAAGTAAATCTACAGCCAACGATGTGTTAGGTATTAAGATCCTTTTCTAAACCAGTGTAAAAAATGTTTTACTTGTTGAGGAAACTCTGGCAAAACTTTTGTAAAAAGTAAACGCGTTTCTTCCGAGAAATGCACTTCAGTGTTGAGCATATATAAAGTAGTAACATTCACACTATTGTATTCATATACATGGTATTGGATTAAAATGACAACTATAAAACTTAAAAAAAAAAAGATTTCAGATTCTGAAAATGTGATAGATTTCATCGACAACATTACGTCAACATCTGTGCAAATACACAAAAAGCAGAGGTCCACTCTCCTCTGGTGTGTAGTGAATTATAAGCATTTGAATAAATACATTTAGGAAATTTCCACAGATTCATGATTTGTTTGAGCAGTTTTACAGGTTTGATGTCAAGTTGAGGCTTTCATGAAGTATTTGCGTTTTCCTGGTAAGGCTGACTTTACCACAATGACTGATGAAGCTTGTGCTTATTCATACAGACTTATTTTGACTTGTCGGTGAATAACAATGGAGTAATGACTGAGGGTCAATGAAAGAGACTTGAGTCACCCCCGACAGCTGAAATATAAACACCTCTGAGCTACGTGAATGTGCGCAAACATGTGTACATGCATGCGGGGGGTAGCTAATGATTCACCTTTGCATCACTTCCAATCTACGTCAAATTATTCATCAGTCAACCAAGAGGAGGAAACGCAGGAAGAAGAAGAAGGGAAAAAAAAAACAAACATCACAAGTCTGCCAAGTGTTTGTCTGCTTATGAAACAAAATAAGGGAGTGGCCAAAATGGGTAATCGTGAACTCAGTGAAGGCACAATCTGAAGAAAAAAACCCACCCCAAAAACACCATTATTATAACCTTGCTGTCATGTAACAGTTTTAATTCCTCTAAATTATTGCTATCCATCTATTGAAACAGGGCAGATGAAGGTTGTCGGTTTTATTTTCTCGTTTCGTAGGTGTGCCAAATACAGCTAGCGACCTGCATGTTTCATCGCTCCTACACACCCGACCATCAGGTGTGATGAAACCGTGAGAAAACTAAAAACGTGCAGGTTCCTGTGGCACTAGTTTGGGACAACGCAGCTTTAGAGGATTAAGCATGCACCCAATGACCACTTGTAAAATGTAATATGTATTAGTAATTAGTAATATGTAATAAAGATACTATATAATCGGACATGAGATCAAGAGAGAGAGAGATGCAGTATTCGTAGTTTTTAGCTGATATAAGTCTGTTTACACATTCCAATAACACAAGTGTATTGACCTCATGAGCAAAAAGAAGCAACAGGTAATGTAAAGATCTGAGTTAGATTAGATGGGACAGGTGCATCTCGGAGTATAGCTGAAAAGTTCATTGTTTTCTCAGTTAGTTCATCACTTATAACATAACCAAATGGATTCGAGCATTTTCAGTTTTTTTTATTGTAAAGACTGCTAAATTGAGAGAAAAAAAAAGAAGCAAAGAACTGCTCCTATGAAACATTGAGAGATTTGGAAATTGAGTATGTTTATTGTTATGACCTTTAAGCATGAAAATAAAGCAAAAATAGTAAAAATAAAAATTTTAATCCACTGAAATTGTATTTTTTATTTTTTACATACACCTGCAGTTCTGGCTGTATTATTGAGATTATATTGATGTGTAGAAAAAACACAGTCAAATCCTGAAGAAAATATCACAACCAGGTCAGATGTTCGTTTCAATTTAAAAGTGTGTCTACATTATTAAACAATGAGCATAAAAGCAAGTATGTGTTTCCCTGGAACTCATTTTATGAGTTAAGAGTGTATTGTCTGAGGAGTTTATTGTCACGTTAGCAAACGATTGCATTGCATGTGTAGGATAGGAGACTTTTACTGTAATGGCCCAACCCTGAAACCGACCTCTTTATTGTTTTCCTCTCACTTAAAACCCTTACTGGTTATATCTCTGCATAGTATACAACTGGGCCATAATCTCATCAACTATCAAAACAAAAGCCTTCAAATACGCATGCCTCATCTGGGCCTGTTTGACAGCTCTCTCACAATGCACCGAGGAGCTGTGCTGGCAAGGAGCAGCTTGAGGGATGGGCCACGGGGAGGTTTATGACTGTGCTGACGTCAATGACATAATTCAAATACTTAACCAGGCTGCACACTTCCAGCCCGCCAGATCCTCTCCGCTGGCTGCGCGCCTGGAAAACCTGAAATGGATTCCTGCTGTGGAGCAGAACCAGCTGCTGTGGCCATGAGAAAGCTGTCCAGATAGAATATGAGGGGTCAAAACGGCTCTGGTTACCGAGTGTGTGACCGTCTATATTACTTCATATATGACGAGCTCCGTTTGATTGTGAAGTACAATGGGAACCAAGTGCAATCCAACATTTCGATGCCAGTCTACATACAAATAAAATGATTTGAACCTAATCACTTCCTTAATTAGACTGGAATTATTGATACCGAGTGCCAAAAAACACATGTAACTTTGACTTTCACCAATTTCTTAACTCCCTTTAAAATCACAATACTTTATCAAGCTATAAAGTACAGTAAAACTCTTAATGCTACAAAGTGTCTCTATGATTTAAAATTACTCCATTGTCAGTATGAATATGAAGGCCACTGGTAAACGACAGAAACTCATTTCCTGCTCAATTCTCTCAAGGAAACCAGATATGTTGGATACGGCTGTCATTGCTCGTCTTTCGGGACACGTTTACAAATGCAGACAAAAGAAAGAAAAAAAATGAGTCGTGCTTATTGTGTGAGGCCCCACTCCCTCAGCTGTTTACGCACGAAGTCACATGTCTGAGAAGTTTCAAGGCGAAGCATGCATATGTCTGAATGTAGTTATCGACCATATTCAAATTCATTCTTCACAGCATGAATCAGAGCAGATTCCTGGAAAAAGGCCCACTCAGAAACTGACCTATGAATCCCAAGAAGTGAGAGAGAGCAGACTATGAAGCAAGGAAATGTATTAGCGTGTACAGTTTCATGATGGGGACTAATAGAATGCAAAGCACTACTCTATATAAAAAAAAAAAAAGAACCGAAATTAATTGACATTGCAAAGGAAAAACTTTGCAGCACAATGTATATACTATATGAAAATAATGTAACCCAATCAATACAATTTGAGCAGAAAAATTAAAGTTAATGAATACAACATAAAAAACACTCTGTGTATCAAGTTTAAGGATCAAAAAGAAACTACTATACATCAGAAAATGCAAAATGGTTAGTAAAAAAAGTATATACAAGTTGACTAAAGTGGCCTTCTTTTGCCCTCTTGCTCACTTTGGCCAGCCTAAACATTAATTTCTGAGAGCGCTGTGTAAGCATTAAGTTTCTGGAGGTCACTCAAAAGATAAGTATAAGGTTTGACGTCGCTCTCTTGCAGAAATGACTGACCAAGTACACGAGACAATTATCTGTGACAATGTTCAAGCTCATGTGAGTGATAACCGTTACTGATTAATCATCTCTCCTTGACGGTAAGACGTCAAAAAAAATCAAGCTTTTATTACCCCCCCCCCCCCCTCAAAAGTACTCTTCATTAGGACTAATATAAAGCAAAGCTTATAATCTGAAATAGTGAGCCCTTTGTTGGCTGCGCAACTCACGAGACTGCGTGTGGTGGGGATGATTTGGTTCATGAAGCATAAACTCCAAACTCATACGGGGAAAAGACTGCAATCCCCTCACGTTACCGGAGCAAGACGTTAAACAGTGTAAACACGCTACAGTGACGCACTTGCAGCTGAGCTGATTTTTTAGCAAAAACCCCCCCGCGGCCCTCATTGTCTGCATGAGGTGCCCTTTCACCCACTGACTGCGGTCACGTTCTTGCTCTTTCTGTCCGTTTGATCTGATTCCACTTGCTTCTGCATTAACTTTCGGACATTTCATTAAAATGTTCAAAAGCATCTTGACGTCTTTTCTCTAAGCTTCGCTCTGACTTTTTTTGGGTTTTTTTTTTTTTTGTAATCTCACTCCATCCAACATTCTCAACAACATCAACCTAGTAGTCACGCAGAGACAGACGCCGGCACTGCATCGTCTGCACGACGGGGGATTTCGCTTCACTGAAAACAGGGACGCAAAACAGGAAAAATCTGTTCTCCTTTTCCGGTCGGAGAGTTGACGAATAACAGACAGAGCGGATCAGGGGAGGATATGAGGGCATCTTGCGGCGCGATATTGTTAATTGTTGTATTCTTCTTCTGAGCAAACTCAACAATCCCCATTATATAGTGGCAGGTGTACTGTACGTTCCCTGTATGTACAGGGAAATCGCATGACGTGGATGTCCCGCGGTGGGACTGAGGTGAAACGCAGGATTTTCAGACAAATTCAGAGTTAATCCGATTTTTTTTTTTTTTTTTTTACTCTATCTCCCGGGTGCGTCACGACGGAGGCCGGAGAGACCGCTTGACTCGTCAGTGATTACTTGGAGAAGGTCAAGGTTTGTGAGAAGTGTGGAGGAGGAAGGACAATAAGAGGCGCACAGTTGTCTTGTATTTTTTCCTGCTGCGGGACACTCCTCACAGCCCATCTGTGCTGATAGGAAGTCGAGAGCACCCATGTGTAGGCCATGCTGACGTCAATTGGACTCGAAAAACCAGCCTAACAGGAACTAATATCCACAACTCCTCCTCTTCGACTTCCACTCCTTCAAACTTACTTCATCTGAATTTGAGGCATTAAAACCGTTCTGCGGCTTGTCCTTTATTCTTTATATAACACGTCAAAGTGGGAATTTTGGAGCTGGCGTCAAGTCACAGCCTTGCAGAATAATATCTCAAAAGCTCATGCCTTCGATTTGCATAAGAGGAAATTATTAACAAGTTGTTGTTTTGCTGGAGGCAATGCGAACTTCTCGGACTTCATTGGAAATTTTAAACAGAACTCTAAAAGATTACCAGTTCTACTTTTATAGGTTGCAGAATTTGATTTGACTTTTTGGCAAAGGCACACGCTGCAGCATTGTGAAAGTCTTCCTTTTTTGCAGCCAAATACACAACTATGTATTCAGACACCTTTCCTTCAGAAGAGCTTCTAATCATCTGGATCAGTTGAGCTTGACCAGGCAGGCCAACCTGCAGCTTTGGAGATATATGCTTGCATAATATGTAGATTCTACCACATAAACTTTTAGAAGAATGAAAAATCTAACTTGCTGGTCAATGTATCTCATCCTATAACAGGTGTCATTATAAAAAGTGTATCAAACTAATAGAAAATTATTCTTGTCAACTTTTACTGCATTTGACTCGCATTGTTGCATTTAAGATTTGAGATTTTTCAATAGATGCTGTCAATGACTTACTATAATATTCAAGCGGGATGGATTTTCTTTACTTGTTATGCATTGGAATTGTCCCCGATTGAAAGAACTTGTTGTTTTAGGATCAACGTGTTCTTCTTTTGAACCGTTTTTCTTTCCTTGACCTACCTTTTTAATGTATTTTTTCCCCCTCTGTAGCACTTTAAGATAGTTTAATGTAAAATGCATTATAAATAAAATACATCATTATTATTATTACAATTGTTCTTTTTTAGTATCACTACCAACAGTGCTCTGTATTCATTTCTTTGGTAAAAATATTTTTCATAAGCAGCCAACCTTGACCTTTTAGAGCTGACACAGTTTCTACCACGAATAAAGCATAATTACAGCGTTGTTGTATAAGAGTCACTGTGTCATTAAAAAAAAAAATGAATTAACTAATAAGGGTGTTATTGAACTCCATCAATCAGGTACTTAATCAGGCTCAACGCTAAAATCTGTATTATTTACAGCATCACAGAGAACTCACCTGACAGACACACTTTGGTGACACAGGGCTGATTTGCTGCAGGAGACCTCCTGTAAAAATCCACAGTGTGTTACAGTCGGGAACCATGGCAAACAACAAACCATCACAACATTTATCTATTGCATGGTGTGGATTTCTTTTCAAAGCAAACAGTATTGCTTACGCCACAAAAACTAAACAGATGCTGCGGCCAGTAGCTGAACTGATGTCAGGCTCATATTGACCCATCTCTCTGAGGTCACATTGACTCAGTGTCCACTGATGGAAAACGTGACGCAGCTGCAGCCACTGATCCAATTCAGGGATGGGAATGACACTTCATGCATTTAAAAAAAAAAAAAAAAGGGGATGAAATAGGTGCCCCCTCCACCAAAAAATTAGGGTGACCAATTTTAGGTTTTAAGTGCTTTTAATACTGTTAAAATACTTCTTTGATTCCCAGGGGAGGCTTCATATCAGATTGAGTCGCTTCATGAGTTTTAACGCCGTTTCTGATGGACTGGCGCCCCCATGCGAGCCACTGTGGAATCACTAACTTAAACAAAAGAAGTTTGGATCACTTTTTCCCCGAACAAAATCTAAAAACAAATATACTCATACCAGCAATTAAAGTGCAGGAGCAAATGCTGCTGCATTATGTGCGCAAATCAACAAAGTAATGAGAAACCAGGTGACTCACCTATTAGATACGCACTGCACATTTGTCAGGGTGGTGAAGTTGTTCCTCACAGTTCGAAGGCTCGCAAGGACCTGAGAGAAAAAGTCAGATATGCCAAAAGCAGCATTAACAACATTTTAGAAACCGATTTCCTTCTCATAAGACAGTTTAGACAAAATGTTTCTTTTGGTTACTTCATATATGACCCCCACTGTGGAGAAAGAAACATGAACTAAATAAATAAATAAATAAACAGCGTTGTTATATTTTACATTAAACGAGCAATCTTTGATAATAAAAAGTCAGCTGTTTCAACAGGGTGTTTTGACTAATTTGTACCACCAGAGGGCAGAAGAGTTAAACGCAGAGTGTTCCACTTTGTTTTTGGATCAATGTAGGACTTTCCATCTAAAAGCCCTTGGGGAGAAACGTGTTTTATTTAGTCATTAACGATCTGACTTTGATGTTCTTTAAAGTGCATCTATTGAATTTCATGCAGTTGTTACCTGAGCAAATGGAGTCACAATCAAGTCCTCCCCATGCCTGAAATGAGATTTCATGAAAGCAAAGACGGCGTTAAACACAATTCCAGCATCCCGCCGCTCAGTGACAGAGAGTTTATAGTAAACAACTCACAATTCTCCAACAATGGAAGAATTTCGAGACAAAGACTTCGGTGAGAGTTCGTAGTCGCTGTCGGATCGGTAAAGGAAGGATTCCCGACGCTGGCCGTGACCCGCCAGGTTGGGATGGAGAACCAGGCCTGAACCTGGGGACGCCTGTGGGTCTGAAGGACTGCAGCACAATGATGGACCATTCTCTACCTCAAAGCTGCAGAAAGGAAAATACAATCAAAATGCTTAAGAAAAAAAAAAGGAATATAGCTTAAAAAAAACCAGTATTACAATGATGTATTTGTCAAAAGTTTCAAAAGAAGTTAAATTCCAAGCAGTTGGAATATAAATCATGATTTGATGATAAGTTTACTGATTTCAAGGTGGTGAATCAATCATAGGTTTAATCTTCAATTGGTTTTCAAATAGTATTACATTAGTGCTCTAAACAAGCTCATGCGCAGTACTAGCATAAAAAATCTTATTCAGGAAAGAGAGTATTTCATAGATATAAAAATGATAGCTCACCCATTTACCCAAAACATAAACCCAAAGTATTGTGCTCATTAAATGAGTATGCTTTGCTGGTCAGTGAGAGACGGAGACGGATCTGTTTTACTCTAATCTGCTGCTCTGGCTTATGTTCCCTTTGGAAACGAGAAAAAAAAAAAAAACGTGCAGCCCATTTATCCAAGAAAAACTGATCAGCTCCCTGCTGTACGTCAGAGTTTCACTTATGACCAATGCATGTTCACATTTGTATGAAAGAAAATTCCTCGCAAATCAGAAATATAGTCAATATTTCACTTAATGCAACCAGTGCTCTTCGTGAACTTTTCCAACAAAGGGATGCCGAGAGCCAAAACAAATCCATGAGCTTCAACACAATTATGATATTTCATCTGATTTCTATCTGCAATGCTCCTCTGTCATTGTCTGATGCCACAATGGGCCTGAAACAGATGCACCGGCAGACATAATCCATTTGTCGCCGTGGAGTGGATGCAGAGGCAGAGGTCACGCTATTGTATAATAGAATGATAACAGATGGAGCAGAATTTAAAGGCCAAAGGCCAAAGTGCAGGAGCAGCAACAGATACAGAAAAAACAAAAACACACACAAAAAAATCCACACGGGCACATTAAAATCGTATTGTTTTTCCTCTCAGATACTTGTCTTGCAGTCATTCCACCCCCTTTCTGCAATCGCTGTAATTTCTGTTACATGTGGGATTAACTTTGTCCCACTAAGATACTCAGTCCCACACCTCAGCCAGAAAAGCTCGGATTAATATGAAATGTGCAAACTCATTACACACACACTCAGGAATCCTCAACGTCATCCATGCGGCGATTTGCGTCATTCAAATCCCAACTTCATTCAACATGAGTGGAATTCTTTACCAACAGCAATTTAATCTTTTAATCCGTCATAGGCAAACAGAAAAACCATATTAACGCCGTTTATCTACAACTGGGTAAACTGTAAATCTTGTAGCAAAGCCACGATGAAGCGAATGAACGACAAGTCCTTCCACCTCTGCAATACACAGGAAAGTTACAACAGCCCCAAGAGTGCAACTGTGCCATCTAACAATGACCAGTCCAGGAATGAAATAGGAAGAGTCAACATAGTGGCACAGTTTGCGACGCAAAAGCAAAATGCCGCACGTGAAAAAACTCAGAACGAAACGTCGCAATAGAAGACTGACGAAAAGTCACCTGGGAGCTGAGAGGTGGGCTCTGCTGACCACCTCCTCACTGAAGTCAAAGTGCCCCGCTCTGCACCGAGGGGACCGCCGCAACATCCTTCGTGCGTCCACCTCCTTCCTCCTCATCGAGCAAACAAAAACCACTGATTCTGTGGTTGCTCACTCGCATACACACACACACACACACACACACACAAGGAGCCAGACCCCCTTTCTGTCCAGTAACAGGCCACGTGCTGGAATAACGTCGGCTTGGCAGACGCCAACAGGCAGATCTGGGCTGGAGCACCGAGAACGGACTGGCAGTCACTCTGTTTATCTGACCGTCTGTCTTTTCCACCCCCCCCCCTCCATAGTAAAACACTGCAGATTAGTCTGCATGTCGACCGCCTCGCCCATCCTTCACCTTAATTAAATCACAGAGTTCATGGTGAGAGAGCGGCATTAAAATGGAAAATCCAGATTTTTGTTTAATGCACCGTACTTTATAATACGTTGACAAATAAACGATACATCAGGACGTTTCTCGTATCTGATTGCGTAGAGGTATGTAAAGGTCCTTTGACCTCGACTTTATTCAGGTCATACCTTATGATTGCCTTACAGATGATTTCAGACACTCTGACATTATCACATTTGAAAGTCTCTTTAGGTACTTTGAACAGCAGTTCAAAAGTTCTTTGTACTCGAATACTAGTTTAAAGGGCTTGCAAAATGCTGGGAGGTAAAGTGACAGTGAAGGAATTAAGTCCGAGTCTCCAGCTTATTAAACCTCACCTAAAATATTTATTTTGGGACAAAATATATACCATTATTAACACAACTCATTGTTAGTGTGATTCTTTGCCAGTGTTTATGTTCGCAGCAAAAGAGCCTGTTGGACACTAAAGCTCTCTTAAAACACTTACAGCCTGTTTGCCTGCATGTCTCCTGAAACATGAGGACAACCAGAACCTTCCATCTGGCTTGGATCAAAGGAGGAACGAAACAAGCTGCCCGTCGTAACAATGAGCGATGTTTTTACAAATATTCATAACAGAGTTAGAAACCCTGAAAAGACACAATTAATCACATTTGAGTTTAACTATAAAATGGAGAAGGGTTTCTGATTAGGAACATTTGAAGAGAGGAAATGCCCGATTTAATAATTAGCACGTGGTCCAGGGAAGGGTGAGCACAACATTTCCAGGTCACCACCGCAAAACTTATCAGACCCGCAGCTGTTGTCAATCTTTAAAAGAGCATTGCTAAGAAGCGCTGTGATAACGGCAGAGACGGCCTGAGAACTAATTGGCATTATCAGATATTAAATCACTATATCTCTTTGACAAAACACAACAACGCAGTGTGCCGGAGTAGATGAAATTGATGTTGTGTTGGATTAGTGTGGCAGCAAAGAACTCATGAACTCACTCAGAACAGCAGAAGGATTTTCTCCATTCAGCGGATTCAGACGTTTTGTGTTTAAATATCGATTGATCCGCGTTACAGTTTGTGTAGAAGTTGAACAAGACCTGCTTTTGAAAGGGACGGCACACCAAGGACACAGAGCAGCTGCCAATCTGACAAATCAAACCCACAGTGAAACACGGTGGTGGGAGCTCTTCATCCCGACCAAGGAGACGCACCATCATACAAGCAGTAAGACACAAAAACCTGAACATAGGTCAAAGTTTTGAAACACTTCTTGAAGGCAAAAGAGCTTTGGCTGCAACAGATTTCATGCACGCTACTTTTCTGAACATTTTCAGATCATGCAACGATAACGTGAGCAGGTAATAGGCTATGCAGTCACTAAAAAAAAAAAACAAAAAAAAAAACAACTCAAAATATTTCATAGTAAACAGAATTTTGTACTTATTTGAAGTTTTTTAGAAAAGTTATTGAACTGACATTATTACAGACTTCCAAATCCTCACTCTATAAATACCAAATCTACCAATCTAACCAAGCCACAGATTGAAAATGGAATTGGAGAGCGAGAAATCATGAACACTGATGTTGAGCAGGTATTTTTGCAGCCGTCGGCAAGTAAAAAAAAAAAAGAAAAAAGCCTGGCACTTTGCAAGGATCGAGTTGTACTTTTCAAGAACAGATATTCTTGATGAAATTTTGTGCAAAAAGTGTTTTATAATCTGAAGTTTTCAGCGCAAAAAATGTCATTCTGCGATATCGTCCTTGGCTCATGACTACTCAGGGGATTCCATCCATCACGGTGGTCTGACATGGAAGAGCCCCCCCGTTGTGCTCATCCCTTTGATGTCTTACTGCAAAGCAGATGAGATTGTGAGACATCAACTGTACAGAGCTAAACTGTCTAAAAGATAAACATGTTTGGGATGTATAAATAATTTCAACTTTACTTAAGTTATGATAATGAAGGGGATTGTCTCCGCACATTTGCGGAACTCCACATATCGTGTCTTTCAAGTGATTATTTCCCCCCCCCACAAGGCTGATAAATGTCTGTTCTGAGCTCTAACTCACCCGAGAGCAGGAACAGCATGACAACTTGAAACAAATACTTCTAAATAAGGGTCTGTCTGTGCTACTCGGTAAACCGCACACCTGCCTCATCCTTCAACAGGAGACAATAAATAAAGACTGTCGAAAATAAAGACTATTAAAATGTGCTATTTGAGTTTAATGTTCGCGTCAGCAAATGTCTTTGTCTCACATACACACACACACTAAATCCTGGCCATGTGTGGGCAAGAGTGCAGCATCTGTAACGGATATTTGCTCATCATTGCAACTGTGTGTAGAGAGTTTCTGGCCAAACCTGAAACCCAAGTGCTTTTATTTTTAAGCTCGGTTTCAATAGCGCGCTCGCTTTACAACCACTTTATCGACATTTGAGAATGACAGCCTTTCCTTGTTCCGTGTAAAAGAAAGGATAACACACTGATGGCACTCCTTCTTTTTCTGAAATTGAATTCACTGAAATATTTCACCCAAACTTCAGGAAATATGGATTGAGCTCATTAATTATTTGACTGGCAGATATCATCCATTCAATATTTAAAATGCAATAAAATCATCAACAACTCATCTCTGAAGGCTGGAAAACAGCGGGAAAACGAATGGAGCAAAAGAACAAAGGTCTTCCAGCTCCTGACCCTTTTTCCAGATTAATGCCACCCATGCTTTAAAAAATAAGTCAAACAGTCTAATTTTGAAGATGAAAGCAACCGAAGCAAGAATCTGACCCATCTATGAAGAAAGAAAAAGATAATTATGTGGAGTAAATTGAGGGGAATTGTCATGATTCAAAGCAAAAAAGGAATGAGGGAACAATTGTCATCTAATCATGTAAAGTGGAGAGAAATGAAAAAACACTCTACAATTCATCCACAAAAAGGGAAAAGCAGCATGCCGCACCATGTTTCAGAAGAAAAAAAAAAAAAGTGTTTTTATTTATACGACTGCCAAATTATTTTGTACAATCTGAGTGTTTTTCTCAAGAGGACACAAGGTTATATTTTTTTCGTAAACATGTTGCTGAAAACAATTTCAAGCTAAACTAAAAGGAAAAAAAAAAAAAAAAAAAGTAATAAATAGCAACTTTGCTGCTAATTTGCAAATCTAATGTTAGAAGCAGATGAGGAAAAAACATACCAGCCTCTCACTGCGACTGGATGCCTGAACTGTTTAAAAATACTGCCTCTATCAAATCAAAGTTAAGAAAACAAAAAACATAGCTCTGAAAAATGAGTCAAAAACACGGACATTAAAATAGAATGAAATGAAGAAAAAAAAACTGCAGAACTTCCACATGTCGGCTCTATCTGAGCCTCACCTGTCGGGATCGGCCTGCGTGATGTCGATGCGCGGCAGAGAGGCGATGGGAAGGCTGGTGGGTCTGGTATGGGCCACTGGATCTTCTTCGGGTGTCAGCGGTCTGCCCCGGTCCCTCTCTTTTTCGGCCTGTCGCCATGACAACGGAGGCAGCTGCAGGTTGCCAGAAAAGCGCCTGTGGACTTTGCACAGCTCCACTCCGAGGGTGCTGCCCATGGAAAACTGTCCCGGGTGAGGCTCCTTCGTCTCCTGTCGGACAAGATGGGATTGATTATTGCTTCTTTATATAAATATATCAATATTTACCAACGACAATCACTTTTGAGAAATATGGCTAAAAGCTCATATCATGATATCAACATGCTTTAGAAACTTCAGGACATGAAACGTCGTTCTGTGTATGATGTTGACAGTCTAATCCATTGTTCCCTTTAAAAAGGCGCTGATCTGACAAGTATGTGCAACTTGTACTGCAGACTTGACTATTTTGACTTGACTTGCTGTTTTCGCTACAGATGCTGCATCCACAGGTCAAACACTCAAAGTCAAATCTTAACCAGGTGAAAAAAATGTGTACTGTAATGAAAAATAGAAACAGAAAACAAATATACTAAAATGAAAGTGAATAAATACGGACTAAAAAATATTTTGGTAAAACAAGAGGAGATTTCATTGAAGAGACCACATTAGCACAAAAACACGACTGCTCCGGTGCTAATAGGTGTCAAGTGTTTCATCGCCATCTAAACAATTTGCTTTCCCCGTGTGCATCCTTAATCCAATATATACACAGCAACAACTTTGCATGATTTTACTGAGTCTATGTGGGTTTATTCTGAGCATTTAGATTTCCTTTATCAGTGAAAGCATTGAACGTGTACCACACAGAGGGCATCCAGGCTTTCGCTCCTCCATGTCGCTGATTCGGTGAAAACAGATGTCAAACATGAATAAACTATTTTTAAGGCGAAAAAAAACAAACTTCTGTAGGCCCTCAACACTTTTATAAAGCTGTGGTGCATATGAATAGTGCAATTAATGTGTCTGAAGGTTTCTAGTGAGGAGCCCCAAGTGATTCATTGAAAACAACAAGGAAGCACTTCAGAAACAGAAGTGCGCTGTGGAGTTTTGTCTGCATACGCCACCTTCAATTTGTGTTCCCTGCATAGAGAGAGACAAACAAATCTGGCCGGAGAGCTTTGAATGAGAAGAGTAGATATGGATAATGATGACGGGCAGATTGAGGAATGTCTTTTTTAAAGTGGGTGTCACTTGTGTTCAGTTAATTGGTGATGGATGCATAAGTAAGTGATTGTCTCTCCAGGTTAGCTTTAGAATGGGCAGGGGGGGGACACTCTGAACAGGCCACCTATCACCTGTTGTCACGTCATGGCACTTATTATAGAAGTTAAAATGATCTCGTCCTCATGCGACACACCCAGGGAGCTGGAGCCGAATCCCTCAATGGGCTGCCAACACTGTCGTCTGCATACATGCATACATTTTTATCTACTGCCTCGGGAAGAGTGCCTATCAAGTCCAAATTGATTGTTCAATGGGTATAAATGACTGATTAAAACCAAACTGCATGTGACTGAAGGAGTGGAGATGGACTGTTGTCACTGTGTGATGACTGGAAAGAGAGAAAAGACGATGCATGGATGGACCGTCTCATCCCGTCTCCTTCATGTCGAAGTGACAGATAATATAGATTCACTTTCCAGATTAGAGCCGCGCGATTGAGACAGAGAAACACTTTTGATAAAAAAAAAAAAAGTGAATTAACCCCAGAGATGGTTAGAGAAACCACTGACAGAAAAAGGAGTCTGTTGTATTTTCTGACCGTCGGTGAACACAAGTCTGCTGACTCCCAAGCTCTCTCCAGGAAATTCAATTTGTCTGATTTATTGTGCCTGCCTTTTCCAGACACATTCTCTCCGTCCCCGGGAAAGAGGTGAGAATGAAATCTGGCACAACACAACTCCGTTTCAATGACTGCTCGGGGGTCTTTTCGACCTACGTGCACAATCACTCCTGTCAAACCAATGTTATAATGAGAGATCCAAGTACCCTCTTGTCGCCGTGTCAGTGTTGCCGTTTCGCTGCTAAATTATTTATCAATTGTTCCATCGACTGCATCTGACATCACAGCATGTCATTTTATGTCTTCATTGATTTCTTGTCCGTGATCCAAATGACATCTGAAGGAGGAAGCGCTGCCCATTCACTCACAGTGAGTGTGTGTGTGTACAAGCCGAGGGTGAAATAAGGACATTGATAATTGTGGAAATCCAAATAATGTTACATTTAAAAACTTTTTTAACTTCATGTATCCACATGTGGTCATTAATAGGACGAAAGTTGGATGGAAAAAATAAATAAATAAATAAATGATTTCAAATGTGGCTGCAGAGTTAAACAGATGTGGACCAAGTGTTTTCTTGGTAGCAATGACGCAGTTTTATTGGCTGCACAGCCTAAATAACTCTCAACTTCTCTGGGATACATCCAAAAAGCCAAAAAGGTGATTATAGAATTAGGTGGCTCAAAGAGAAGCGAAATCTGTAACACAATGTAGTGACTAAATTATTGAATCTTGCAGCCAAAAAGGAAAAAAATAATATCAGTTTTAATTATTCAGTTGTTGTACATTCTCAGTCAAGGGTGATTCAGCACTTCAGATATCTGGACTCTATTCGTTTTCGGCTCAAACAAAAGCTTTTCTGTGGCAGACGTTACAGTTTTGGATGTCCATATTAAACAATGCCAAAGTGTCAAATGATAAAACGCTAACTAGATGTTGCTCTGCAGACACTCTTCATCAGACATAAGGCTGTTTGATGAGTCTTGCTTTCTTGTGAGTTAAATGTTGTCTGGCACCTGCTTCCCTGTGCATTCTTGGATTTTCTCCAGGTACTCCGGTTTCTTACGGAATAAATAAATATTTTAGGGAAACCTCAAGATTTATTTTTGCCCATAGAAACCGAAGTCAGGGTGTGTGATCACCTGTCGTTGTGTCTCGTCAGCTGAGATCGGCTTCAGCGCCCAGTGAAAATAAGTTAACTAAAGCGGTATAGATGATGAGTGGAAGTTGAAGGAATTAATGCTAAAACATCAGCAGATTGCATGGATAGAACAAAGTACAGTCCTGTTAGCTCAGCTTGAACAGTGTAAAAAAAAAAATTAATAAATAAAATAAAAACATGACTGGAGCTTTGCGATATTAGATTTCCAAATCACTGAGCTTACCTGTTGACTTGTCATATAATCCATTTGTTACAACAGTATTGGGGACAACGTGTTGAAAGTAACATCACAAGAAATAAGTAATGTCTCGCAGTCCATAGACCTCCACAATTCAAGGTTTTCTGACTCGTGCAGAATGCTGGAAAGCAAGAGTGAGTTTGGATGAGTGGACATCAATTTATGAATAATTTTTCTGAAATGGCTCTGGGCAAAGAAAAAGGGGATATGAGGTTATACCCAGGAAACCAGAAGGATAAATTGGCTTTTTTTTTTTTTTCTTTTCTCAAAACTGTGAAATGTGAGTAATTACTATATTGGAGCTCTCAGGGAAATACAGGCAAAAAAAACCCCAAAACAAAACATAAACTTAGAAAATAGGTTCCCTTTAACACAGAAGTGTATCGTTTCATCAGGTTTCCTGTGGAAGTGTCTTTGATACTTTTTACTTTTTCCTATTTATTGAACAATGTTGCCAAATGTTGTTTGTTCACACTCGAACTTGACGAAAACATAGTCATCCAACAGACAGGGAACAGATTATTATATAAATGTTGACTACAAGCTGCATCAGAGTTTGGCACCGAGGCGTGCTGTGCAGGAGTCAGAATTGATCACACTCGACTACCTCCTACCGCGGGGCCAGACTCCGGACCTACGGGTGGTTTTTGCCAATCGAGTTGGAAGTGTTGTGCGAGTCTACCGATTTAACACCATTCATTCACCCATGTCATGTTTCCATGAAGATATTTCTGATTATTTGACTAGTTGACAGGCACAACTGATGGAAAATTAACTGAAATATCTGGAAAATTATGATTAAGACCTGATTTTTGGTGCTCGATATTATGACTTTTACCATGAACGATCATTAGGATATAACAGAGGCTCGGCAGTAGGACATGTTGGAGGTGTTAGTGGATGATGGGAGCCAGTAGAAGCAGACAAACTTTTAACAGCGAGCATTAAACTTGGCCTCTGAGCTCCAGTTGGACAATGTCACAGTAAATGATCTGGCGAGCCGGCCCAGTCATAAACACCAGTGGCATGAAGGAGAAACAGATGGGCCTCTCCGTCAGATCCCCATCCTTCTCTGATCCTTAATTCCGTGCAACTAATATCCTAAAGACTCCCTGTGTGAAATGTGGGTTGTTGTTTCTTTAAACACCCTTCGCACAATTCCAATATCATTCAACCGTTTGTACCTTTGTAATGCACACACGGGCATGTGGATACACAAACATACACACACTGTCCTTAACCATCAAGTCACACACACACACACACACACACACACACACACACACACACACACACACACACACACACACACACACACACACACACACACACGCACACGCACACGCACACGCACACGCACACGCACACGCACACGCACACGCCATCTCCCTGGCAGGCAGTGTGTGTGTGTCCTGCCGATCTGTTGTGTACAGTACAGTCATCTGTTAATGAGTCACTGACCACCGCAAAGACATACTGCACCTCACTGCCAGTGCGTGTTCCCGCTTAGAGCTCACTGTAAATTTATTTTGGAAGGAACACAGAGCAAGCAACCAAGAAAAATTCACAGTCAGTGTGAAAAACGATTTTTGACGATACACTTTACGAAACAAAAGGTAAGATAAGGACATTCAGATTGAATTCATGTCTGACAGTGTAATGAATGCGGCGATCGATTCATGGCGGAACAGATGGACGGTTGGAAAAATCGGCACTTACATCACCCGGCGTAACCCCGTGTGCACTCCGGCTCTTCTTCATTTTTGAGGGATGCTCAGCCAGACTCTTGTGTTTCTCCGTGTGTCAGATCCTCGATCTGAAAGCGCGGCTCTGTCCAGCTTCTCCTTCTCACAGTTCGCCTGCACATGGAAAGGAGGGGGGGAGATGATGTTAAAATAACCAGTTTGAAAAGTTACTCGTCCTCCCTCACACTGATCCTGTCTCTTGTGAGACTGTATTGTTGTTTTGACTGTGTACATGGAGTGAATTATACAACTTTGGAAGAAAAGGCATCCAGCACAGCCAGTTTTTTTTTTTTTTTTGGTCAGTGTTTTTAGGTTTGAGCAAGTGCAGTGTTTATATGCAGTATAAGACCGAGTAATACTTCTAACATTCTTTCAAATACAAATACTTTCTTAAAAAAAATTGAGTAAGCCATTCTGGCTGGTGGCACAACAGATTGAATCTTGACAATGAGTGTGTGGGATCTAGGTTTGATTCCCGGTTGTTTGCTGTAAAGAGAGCAGGAGAATAGATCTACACTCAGTCAGTCCATCCAGTCATCTAGAAAGTCTCACTCGGGTCAATCTAAACTGACAATCGGCAAAGGCCAGACTCTCAGTGAGATCACCAACCACTACACCATACAAGATATGGTCACTCAAGAAACCATTATATCATCAACTGTATTAAACAATCTCTAAAGAAATTCAAGAATCCAGCATAAAAGGTGAGGACCATATCCCTGACCCGACTGGCTTTTGAAGAACACTTTTTTCTAACACAATTTGATAAGGCCACCATATCTCAGGATCTACATGAAAAAAAACCTAATTTACACACTTTACATGGACTCAATGTATATAAAATATAAGGCAAATTCACGATGATCAGGAGAAAAACTAAGTAACTAAATTAAATGAGCCTGAAACATTTTCAGTTCCAGCAAGTATTCATAAAAGAAAGTGAATCAGTCTATGACAGTGCTTCTCAAATGGTGGGGCGCGCCCCCCTGGGGGGGCGTGGTGGGGTGTCAGGGGGGGCGCGAGGCGGGCGCGACTTTCAGTATTAGTGTCTTTATTCATGCTTGAACAATAAAAAAAGGGCCTCCAGCCACTAGGTGGCAGCAGTGCTCAAACTAATCAACAGGCTGCCTGTTCAACCAGTAGAGTAGAAGAAGTACTACACATGAACACCTGTGTACAGAGCTGGCGGAGGAGGAGGAGGTGGAGAAGTTTCTGACAGGAGTAAAAAGAAAAAAGGATGAGGCGTCAGAGGAAAAGAAAACAGGTGAGAGTAAACATAAACCTAGTAAGAGCAGGAGATATGACGATGCCTACATAGCCCTTAGGTTTACCGTGAACACGTCGGAAACGAGGAAACACCCGTTTGTGTTTTATGCCTAAAAACTCTGGCAGCGGAGCATGAAACCAAATAAATGAAGACGGCACCTGGAGACCATACACCCGTTATGTCAGTAAGCCACTGGAGTTTTTTTCATCGTAAACTCCATGAGTATCGCCAACAAGCCGGTCATTTTGTCAGCGCGGCATCAGTAAACAAAAAAGCACTGTTAGCCTCTTACAAAGTTGCCCACCACATCGCAAGGTGCAAAAAACCCTCACACCATAGCAGATTTATTTTGATAATCAGGCGATTGTATGCAGAATGCTGGTGCCAGCAACTCATACAGTGGTTTATACAGATAAATAAATACATATTATCAAGTTCTCAATGGTAGTACAATTCGGGGGGGGGGGGCCTGAAAAAAATTCTGTCCTCTAGGGGGGGCGTGACAGAAAATAATTGAGAACCACTGGTCTATGAACTTGGTCAAAATAAAATATTTCAACATTTGATTGCCATCACATTTGTACAGCCGTCTACGCTCTGCAGAAAACGAAGCCGATTGAGCCCAAACATTTGGATTAACACTGACAGTCCGAGACAGCCATCAGATGGAATATTGACTTGGTGCAGTCATCTCCCACAATATAACTTGTGATCGTTCAACTGATACTGTTATTAAAACTCCGCTCAGCACGTCAAAATATACATTTCCTGGTGAATTGGTGTGTGAACGCACCTGTCAAACTAATGATACTCTGAGGAAGAAACGTGATCCAGTTCAAAGAGTGTAGATCTGAAAGATTTCCATTTCAGCTCCATCTGTCAGCCTGACTGCCACGCCATGAATTATAGAATGACCACAGCAGGAGGGGGAAAAAAAAAGTCACCATGAGTTAGACATGAGCGACTAATCTATGTGACAGACACGAATCAATACTTTCCATGTCACTACTGCTTTCCTCTCACTGTGCCTCCCGTTTGACAAGCACTGTGCCCTTGCACTAAAAGTCGGTGTCGGTGTGATGCGGAGGGCGTGTGCCGCTGCCGCTCTCCAGCTGCTGCCAAGTCAAGTGGCAAGAAAAGAAAAATCACAGCTGCTAACAACCTACCTCTGCCTGCAGCATACAAAAACAAACATCTATATGTGCCGTGTGAAAGAGGCTCCGAGCCGTCTTCCGTTTCTCTGAACAACAATGACACAAAAGGTGAAGCCCATATGGATAAGCAGCGTTTGGCGCATCTGTGAGATAACTCTTAATGCCCAGCTGCTGGTTCAAATATCAGTACTTGGAAGAAGTTCTGAATAATGTATGAGGAAGGACTTCTGTGTCCGATATAGGTTTCTAAAGAACACCGCTAGTTTCAGGGAAGAATCATAAAAGAAAAATCCAGTTGGTGATTAGTTGATGCTACATTTCTGTGAAAGCGTCAGACTATCAGCAAAAGTAATGAAAGAAAAAGTGCAGGAGGTCACAGTGCTTGTATGCCATGAGACATTTAAGAGTGTGCATGCGGCTCAACAGGATCCATAAAGTGTCCCTGTGTTGCTGTTCGTCTGTTTGAGGCCGACTCCCATACAAACAAACCACGTGGAAGAAGCCCATAACATTTTATAATTTGTGTCTGTGCTGTTGAAGAGTGTTACGTTTACACGAGTGTGACCTGTAAGTGGGAAAGCACAACTCCATCGATCCATCGTCGATAATGTTTCATCTAACTTTGGGTTGTGGGCTACTGGAGCCAATCCTGGCAGACTCTGAGCAAAGGAAGGAGCTGGAGCCGTCAGCAGTCATGAGGAAAACACACCTTCGTTCATGCCATTCAATTTGTAGTCACCTATTAACCTTGATGGCACATTGTTGTTTTGGACTGAGGAAGGAAATGGGAGAACCCAGAGCAAACAGATGCACAGTGAGATAATGCAAACCGAGTGGCCAGACTGAGAACCAGCGTGCAGCCCAGCACAGTTAGACAATTGAATCTAAAAGCAACAATGCAAAATTATCTCTTTAACCTCAACATTCTTTTTTTTTTGAAAGTTTTTTTGTTTTTTGTGTATTTTTTTGTGTATTTTTTTTTTTTTAAACATCCCATAACAGCTCAGTGAAAACGGAATAAAACTGTCCGATTGCTGATCAATACAGTGTTTATGTAATCGGTCAAGTTCCACTATTTTCTAACACCGGCTTCAAATGTTTTTTTGAAACTGCAAGTTTTCTCTTTCACAGTGAGGATGAACTGATATATTTACCACTGACTCAACATTTGAAGCTGTAAAAACAATACCTCCAAGTAGACCTCCGAGCCCTGGGTGACACTCACACATCAACGTCGTGAACTGCCTTTTCTTTAATTTAATTATGATGTAAAACCAATATTGTTTAAAAAAAAAAAAAAAAAAAAACACTGAGGAACTAGATTTAACAAAGCTATAGTGATGGTTTTAAATTCTGTAAAATGGTGTGTTATTAGTTTCAGTGTAGCCGTGTTCTTAAGTGTATCTGTATTTGTGTGTCACTTTCTATGGGAGCATGTTCTTTGACAGCAGCATAAGTTGATTTCCATCATTCATCGATTCCTCAAGCTTTCGCGGAGAATTTAGAGTTGGTGAAAATACTGTTAGGCGTGTCTTTAGAAATTTGTGGAAGTCAATGTAGGCATAAGAAGAGCATGCATCTCCACAAAGAAGTCTTTGACTGCTAAGCATTAGGCCTGTGTGCTGCTCCTAATCAGTATTTGGTCACTTTTATCCTAGTTTGAAAAGCTTTTAGCGATGCAAATGTGCATTTTAGACTCCATGTTTCCATAGAAATTAATCTTAAGTCTTTTTACCCAAAAAGAAGAAAACTAAATAACTGTATACTAATTAAGCCAATAAAAAACAAAAGATTTGTTTTGACATTTTCAAGTAAAGCCTCCTACGTGCTATCAGACTGTAGTGAAAGTGATGGATTTGTCAATAAATGTCCTCAAGGAATGAATGTTTGAGACTTGAACCGACGAGTGTCAAACCCAGGAGAACACCCAAACCAAACCAGATCTGTGGACAAAAGACACGGAATTGTAATTGGACCGCTTCCTACAATTCCTCCAGGAATAAGCATCAAGTGACCTAATGCTTGCAGCCCAGCAGCAGGTCATCCCCCTGGCAGCTATCTGTACTCCTACAAATAATTGGTTGTTGAGATGGCGTGGGAGACAGAATGCGAGGCATGAGGCAGCACCCGAGGGCAGATTTTGAGGATTGGGTTTGTTTTTAGAGGAGGACACCAGGGATCAGTGTGTTAAAGTCCATGTCATCACAACAGGAACAAAACAAAAACAACTTTAGTACAACGTTGTTAGTATTTTCTTAATTTGAATATGGGCGCAAATAAAGTGTTAAATAAACTACTTAGAAATGCTGACTGAGGTCTTTCAGTCAAGCACTTGCAGCATTTTGACAAACAACACAAGGTGCAAAGCCTTGTATCGCAGGTTGGTACAAAAACGCTGCTGAAATTATCAATTTTCCTTTACTTTCACTTCAACCTCACTCTGGCCTCATGACAAGCAGGTGAAGGAAGATAAAGCATTTTTTGCAAAGCCGTGAAGGTATTTATTTCCCCTACCATACAATTACCAACTCCATCTAATACACAAAAGGACTTGTGTTCCATGTTGTGAATGGTACATTATGACCTTTGGACAACTGGTCCGATTAAATGAAACTAAATAAGCTTCTTTTTTATCTGTAATTTCATTAATCATGCTCGTTTCAGACATTTCACAGACCAAATAATAAAAAGGTTAACTCATAATATCATGTTATCTACTTGCAGTTAGTCACCCCCTCCCCAGGGCCCCCTCAAGGCCAAACTTGCCACCAACTCATGTTCACACCGTTTTACAGGTCAGCCAACAATTTTCACAGCAATGGTAAATTTCATCCCTCCGACCAGTGAGTCAATGTCACATGGCTTGTCCAATGGAGAGCGCTGGAGGCTGAGTCAATGACGCTTATACATTTAAAACTGCTACACACCCACACAAAAGTACCTTTAAAATGGTGCCAAAACCAAGACAACTGAAGAAACACTGGCTGGAAGTTTGACAACGTTACATTTCGTCACCATGTTGTCAAGCAATGAGAACTTTCCGAATGCCTCGAACAACAGGAAGTGAAACGGATAAATCATTTTAACCGAACAACATACTCCAGGACTGTTCTGCAAATTGGTGTAACTTACCGTGGTACTCGGCTGAAAATACTCCGTTTTCAAAATAGGTCTTCAAATACTCGTTTGTGAAGAGGTAAATGGCAACGATTACCGTCACAAATGGAACCGACAGCTGCGGACAGAATTGCAGAAGATCCTGTTTTAATGTCGAGCACGCCCACATTTCGAAACCAGCACCACAACTATTTTATTCACACCTCGAGAACAGCATGTGCACTGCCGATATAACTCAAAAATACGATGTATCCTAGTAATTACATTTCCTTAAAAATACTGCCGCCGATTCTCAACACTTATTAAAGCTCTGGGATTACTTTTTTCTTTTTGTTACTCAGCTTACCTTAAATGACTTTAATATGAGACCGTGTCTCCCTCGAGACTTGTACACAAGATGTGATATGGTCTCCATTTGAATCAAATAAAAAAAACCTCAAAGGCCAGTTGGGAAATTAAACTGAGCTCGAGGAAAAGTCTGTAAAAGTCACCATCTATATTTATTCTGAGCATTGAGACATCAGTAGTTCATCAAGCAGCATTTACAGGGAAACTTTTCTTTTTTTTTTCCCCCTCTGATTGCAAGCGCTTTGTTTATTACTCCCATCCAAGGTTGTACAACAACTACCCACAATCCCTCAAAGCAAACACAAAAGAAAACAGAACTGGAGACGAAGCAGCGACTCCACTCCTCCTCTCTTCTTGATCCCAGGTTGCATATCGAAGCGTCCGGAGGACAAAGCCTCCAAACTCACTTTCATCTTTAAATTACACACAGTGGAGCTGCGCGAGTGGCCTGACAGTGTTTGCCTTTTGCTCTGCCGCTGTGCTTTTAGAAAACAGAGATGGTTTGGTCTCGTTGCTGCCATCAGTGGGAAACTAAACGCAAGAGCAATGGCCAGGAGAATAAACAGTAATGCATAACTGCTCATAAGTGAAATCACACCCTGGAGCACAGTGTTTACCTGCTGAACTGTGACTTTTCTTGACAATATACACAAGAGCATTTACCCACTTTCTTTTGGGTTTTTTTCACCCCAAGCCATAAAGTACTTACAGAAGAACTACAATGGATGCATATACAAACATCACATTAGAACTAAGCTGACCCGACGGCAGTCACAAATTCAACACTGTAACCTGGGTGTCTTTATTTTATTTTATTTCTACTTTTAACCAATCGATGCTAAAAATGTCCATTCGGCCAGGAGCCAGTTAAGATCAGTCCATCTTACAGGAATTCACACTGCGCTGAATACGACACCGATCAATACGAGCTTGGATGCTGTCAGCACAGAGGTTAGAGAGTTAATTTTGGATGGAAAAATAATTGCGGCACACAACACGGCCTGAAGGTTTTAGACATGCACCGTTTTCTTTCTAATCTTATCCATCCTTCCCACGCGCTTCGTGTGGGCATGCAGGGTCTGCACACGAAGCAGCTGTTGCACTTTACACAGGTGTCCTCAGCCTTACAAAACACAGAACGGCATCTCCATTTAAAATGACTGTGTCAATCACCATGAGTAGCTATTTTAGAAAGTAAGATTGTGTGTTACAGATTGTAATTCCAGTTCAAGGCTTGGGGAATTTCTGTGCGTAGTTTGCGCATACTCTCTATACGTGCTTTGGCTTTTCTCTGGGTACTCCAGTTTCAGCACACATTCCCAAAGCTTCCTTTTTTAGGTTATTTGGTCATTCTAAAGTGCCTTTAGGTGCGTATTTGTGATGGGCTGGTGACCCACAATCAGCTGGGATTGAGTCATGAGCTCAGAAACAGAAATAACATGATAAAGCAGCATCGGAGATGAATGGATGGATGGATGGATGGATGTTCTCATTTGACCTCTTTACCTTCAAAGTACAGTGAAATGAAATGATCCCTGAATAAAGAAAACGCACACCAACACATCTGATGAATAGTTCATGCCAGTCAGCTCAGTTGACTTACCCACAAGTAACTTTCTCGGAGACAGTCACTGATATTTTGAGCCGTTATCAGGATGAAACAAGAACGTTACAGAAAACTGCAAAAATGCCCCTCCCATCCTCTTTTGCACAAACGAAGTAACTGATTAATTATGCAAATTATAGCGAATTACTACTTCATAATGAAACTCATCATTACGGTGCTGACATTAAGTCAGAGGCTTCTTAGCCTCAGGGCCCAAAGCTAAATTTCAAAAACTAATGAAATAGCTTATTAAAAACATCTCAAATGCTCATCGTATTCAAAAGTATGAGCGTGGCACGTATAAAGTACCATGAATAATTATAGTCTCTAATTATATCAAGATGAAATACGGTTAACGTTCGTAGGTACTAAATATTTGATGGCAGCCTTGGCGAAACACAGCGGTGTGGCTGTAAACACGGAGCAAACTGTGGTCAAAACATTGCACATCATATTAAACAGAAGCTTGTATATCTTCCTGCAACTGCAAAAAATATAGGAGCACTGACAGCTACAAACCATTTGTAAAAACCGAAACACTGAAGAGTGGAATTAAAATTAACATTAAACGGACATCAATTTGAAGATGTTGATTTACTTCTAAATGTTTAAATTCTTTTATCATGCAACCCAAGCAGACACATAAATCAAGATACTGGCACTTGTAAAGATAATAGCCTCCACTGTGGTTTTGTTTTCATTTTTCGCTGACATTCGCATTGGAAAGTAGATTCCAGCAGAAATGAGATGAGTGAGCACTGAGAGGAGTTTGTTGAGGAGGCAGAGAAACAACACAGAGATTTGTGGCAGCTGTAAGATGACGTCACTGTGGAGGCCACATGCAAGGGAACCCACTGCCCTACTGTACACACAGAGAAAGGACGGACACAGAGAAACAATGTGCCGGCCAGAGCCTCGGAGCCCGAGGCCATTCATCCAAATGTCTTTATTTTAGGGTTCTTCTGCTTTCACGTCACGTGCTTGGTTGAGTAAAATCATGGAAAAGTTGACTCAATCCCTCCGGCAGATTGTGTCAAGTCAAGCGTCTAAACAAAAACCGGATAAAATGGGTTCAAATGGTCATGGAACAAATGAATAAAGGACCAATCATTTCCTATTTCATGGGAAACTAAACTACGAACAAAAAGAGAGGAAGGGTAAAAGGGTTCATTCTGTCAAATGATACAATATTCAATTCCAAAAAGTATTCCTGTCTGTCAAATCTACACAAGTTTCCTGACTTTTTATGCAGAATTTATATCTTTGAACAAATGAGGCCTGTCATGTGATACTGACATGCACATATCAGAAATGATGCTCAAATTCAGGCTTGGGACTTGGATCATACATTTTTAAGTGGCAATCGTTTTGAAATTCAGATACTCATTTGATTAGATCATTATCCAGTCTAACCCTAACCCTTTTTAAGTTTTCAATAAAGAAAAAAAGCTTGATCCATCAGGAGATTTTAATTCCACATTACTGATCTCAAACACACCAAACCATTTAATTTAACAATGAAACGATGTCAAACTTCAGCTGTGACTCGGCATGAGTCACTGCCTGATTGGATTTGTTTGGGAAAAAAAGACCAACAATTTAGAGGGAGTGTCATTTTATGAAAGAAAAAGGAAAAAACACCCACACACAAATATACTAATCATGCCATCATATTCAAGATGTCCTTATTTAACACCCACTGGGGTAATGTGGCCGAGGCGCTCTCTGCGTCAGCATCCATTCACTAAAAGAAGAGTTCATGGCGAACAAGCAGGACACTTTCATCATTAACAAACAACCACATGATTTGGAGTTAGGCAGAAACAAGAGGCTTGGCAAATTGCGGAATTTACAAGTTGGTGACTTCAGTGTCAACAAGACTACAACTCTTTGAGAGGACATGTGCAGCTGAATTGAGCAGTCATGCAGATCTGACCTGCGCTCCATTGGAGACGCTCTACAAACTGAAGAGAATAAAATCAATGTGATCCACTACCTCCTTTGTGCATGACGTCACATATGCTATTAAACACAATATACACTTCCTTTGTCTTTAATTATTCCGAAACTCTTTTCTGGAGCTTCAACAAAGGACTAATGGTTATCAAATACTGGGGTGTCGGATGTATTAAAAAAAAAACTGTGGAATCAGCCTTTTGTACAGCAAAGAATGATGAATGGCATATTTAAAGGGTGTTTGTGTGTAAAAGCATAATTTTGAAACCATTTTAATAGGCACTTAAGATATTTCCGACACGAAACAGTGGTGGCTCAAAACTAAATACTAAAATGTACAATATCTGTGAAATTTCATTCAGCGAAACAAGAACATGAAGATGCAGAAAGCAAACAAATTCTTTGTCCAAACATAGCAGCAAATTTCATTTTCTACTTTTGATCAATCACACAGAAAAATGATCCTTTCACCTTGAAGACTTGTAGGGAAATGTACACTACAGTCAGCAACAACGCTTGACGTAAGAATTGATCATAGCCACAATAACTCGAGTCCGATACTGAAAAAGGAAACTCACAGACGAAGCAGTGGCGAGAGGAGGAGCGGGAAGTTCTCATCAGCAGATCGTCACTCTGAATAAAAGAGAAAGGATGGATTACAATACACATATCACATTGCACAGCACAGATTTTTTTGAAAATAGGTACCGACTAGTGTCTTTGACCAGTTTAAACTACACATTTAATCAGAGATCAGCAACAATATCCAAGACTTTAATGAGAACTGTACCGTTTGTGGAAAAACCACGAGTGATTTTCCAACATTTCTCCTCAGATAACTCTTCATACCTGTGATTTATGATCAAAAAATACTTTGAACAATGGTGGATATTCAATGTCCACCATGCCATTGTAATAAAGCTAACATTCAGCACTCGTGCAAACACACAACTGAACGCAAACATGAGCACACACAATGCTCCCAGAATTCACGAGCAGCTGGATTTTAATCAGAGCTCACACTTAAACAAACACTCGGGCAGTCTGAAATCACAAAACGCTTCGAGCCGGCATAGTTTGTATTCATCAACTGCACAAGTCAGTGTTCGCCAGCGGAAAAGGCCAGTGAAGTAACCAAACCACCAGTGACCCCCATCAAGCAGCCAGCAAGCGAGTCATCAGTCTGGCAGCTCTTTTTAACAAGGAGCTGGATGTACGCGTCTTGTTGTTACGAGAATAAAAGCGCAGTGGTCAGTCGAGTTCACAACCCAGCACCAGACAAAACAAAAGCTTTGAACTGGGCTTACGGGGAAAGGCAGTAACTGCAGAAGAGATGACACGAGTGATACAATCGACGCAGAGCTCGAGCAACAGTTAAGACTTGATCGAAATGCACAAAGATTGAGAGGAATCAGTCAAATGTCCACAAACTCGGTGATGATATAAAAATACAAACATTTTAAAAAGGGAAACCTTCCCAGACCTCTTTTTTTCCATTTATAATCGTTACATGAAAGTGTGAAGCTCAATTCATTTCAGCTCGGGCTGAACAGAGGCGTCATGGTTACACGCTCCCCTCATAGCAATACTGTCTCACGTTCAGATTCCACATGTTGGCTCTTGAAATCGAAAAACATTCAGTTGTAGCAAATTGGTGTAAATAAAAACTTCCTGAACTCTTTTGTCGGCTGGGATCGGCTCCCACCCTCAACCCCTCACTCGACCAGAAGTGGCGTAGAAAATGCATGGATGGGCATTTCATGTATATAATCAGCATTCGGTGTGAACACTGCAATTACAGTTAAAAGCCTGCATATTCCACCACAAAACTCCATGTCAGCGCTGCCTGATCATCTTTTTTTTTTTTCCCTTGCTGTGGTATTTCAACCAATGCACTGAAGGAATGAAACAATATTTGAGCTTTTTCAGATCCTTGTGCCATCAGTTTGATTAACTTAGAAGCTGACAAACAATGCTCATTTGAATTCAAAGGTTCAGCACCAAAACTCACGAAACGGCTGGTGATGAATACACAGCCGTCCTCAGTTTACCTCAGTCGAAGAAAAAGTCACATTGGAGCCTCGCCATTGACAGTGCTCTGACATGTAAAGCCCCTACAGGAATATTACATTGATTTATCCAGCAGGGTGAAATAGCCTCACTACTGCCATCAATCCAGCCTGACCTCATCTGACTAAAATCTTCACTGTTAAATGGACTGACTGATGGATTCACAGCACAACAAACACTTGCTTTATGGATCAACCCTTTATGTTTTAATGACCCTGGCAGACACCCTGCTACACAAATATCCCCTTGTCTCCACCCACATGCCAATTGTGCCCAAAACCGAGCAATGCTGTGCAGCTCACTTGGTTTTCCTCGAGCTCGATCTCCTCCAATGTGAGAAGTCGGCGAATGAGGAAGTGCTCACCTTGTTTGACCTCTCCATCGTACTCCACGGGAAGCCTTTATGCAGGCTGCTAACCATGGCAACACGTCACTGCCATTGAAAAGTGCCACAAACAATCAAACAAACAAAAGGTACACTGAGAAACACTGAGCTGGACACAATGCAGAGACTGGAGACGGATAGGAAGCACAGCCTGCACGCACACGGGAATGCGATGTGATTTACAACCAAAAACTCTTTTTTGTTTTTTTTTGTTTTCTCGAAAAAAGGCGACTCAAATCCTGCCACCTGAACGTCATAAAAACAAGACTTTTCCCAACCACCTCGAGATTTTGCATGCCCTTCGTGCAACAGACTCTTCTTATTCAAATAATTTTGTACACATTGGGAAAAAAAAACTTCAAGGGATGGTTTCATTTTTAGAAACAATGCATCCACTCGACGTGCTTATCTTTCTCCCGTGGGAGCGAGAAAAACACCCACTTCGTGTCTGTCCCAGATTCCCCGGGAGGGTGAAGCGCGGTCTCTTACCGGAGCTCATGCCTCTTACCGGAGCTCGGTCTCCGCCGCCGGTGTTCTCTCGGAGTATCCTGCCTCGGGTTTCTCTCTCTCTCTCTCTCTCTCTCTGCTCCGCCTCGGTGGATGGCGCCCCCCTTTTTATCGCATCCATTTGTGCCATTCGCGCTCGTTGCCCTCCGCGAGCCCGCGGCGGAGTCGATTGGACGACGTAAATCCGTCCGTTTACCAATGGCTCGTCAGCGCGCGCGCTCTGCTCCAGATCGTCCTCTATCTGTTTTGTTTTCAGCGCACACTATGACCCCCCCCCCCCCCCCCCCACCCGCCCCCAGCTCTCTTTTCTTTCACTGACTCCTAGAAGAAAAACTGGTGAGGTTGTTTATGATAGTCAAATACAAGTTTTTTGTTTTTTTGTTTTGTTTTCTGCATTATGTTGTAATACAAAGCTGGAGTGTCCAACATAAGGCTCATACATTTACAAATATTTGTTAAGATCCATTTTCAATATTTGTACAATTATTTCCATATGTGTGTTCTAGTATGTACATGTTAAAATTGTTGATTGAGCTGATTGAATTCATCTGAAGTTTTAGATAAGTTCATCTCAGTTAAAAACGTTTCAAAAGGTTCAGTGGTCATGTTGAGATATGTGACTGATGCCTGATGTGATCAGAAGTGTGGTGTGAAGTGGAGAAGGAAGTGTGGATTGAAGTTAATAGACTGATCAAAACAATGTCCGTCAAACACTCAATAGCATTTTCAGAGTGTAAAAATATTTTTTTAAAGAAATTGATAGAATCTTTTCCCTAAAAGTAATTGCTGCTAGTTCACTGGGGTGTCTTTTATAGTGAGGCCCCGTTTACATGACAAAGTTTTAAGTAAAAATGCATCTTTTTTTAGCATTTTCATTTCAGAAAACTTTCACATTTACAGGGCAACGTTTTAAAAACCACGTCTATTTCCACAGACATGGCAGAAACACTCAAAACGATGTCGTTGGCATGCTGCAGTCACCGCTGTAGTTTAAAGGTACGCTCCAAAATGCAACAAGCAAAAATTTTCCATTTTCAGGTGAAAATGCTGTCATGTAAATGGGGCCTTATTGAGAGTAGCAGAACTTGCGCAGCACTGGGAACCCATCCACATGGGGATGAAAACATGACTGTTTATAAGATGTTTCACATACATCTCAAGAGAATTTGCCACCAACGAAAATGCTGAAACTACTGTAATACATATATCATGCCTGCAGTGGCACTGTAAAGGTTTATACAGAATATAAAAATGTCTCCAGCCCATCCACACTGAGATGATAGGGCTGGAGACGGGTCGAGAAAATTGATGTGATACTAAAGAAGTAGCATTAGCCTCAAAGCTACATACTGAATAGGAATTTGTAAAAAAGGACGCAAAGTTTGTTTATTTTACATTTCAAATATTGTTTGAAAATTTCAGCAAAATGTTTAAAATGTTGAAGTTTTCTAAAATGATATTGAATCCCACGTTCTAATTATTACGGATAGTTTTTGTCATTGGTCTGTCTGTAACACTGCTATTGCATCATTAAACACTTTGCAGCACTTTACATAATTTGCATTGTGATCTTCACAGTTCCCATTTCCTTTTTCGCTTGTGCAATTTTTCACAGTTGTTTCCTTGATGGTTTTGTCTCTGCGGCATAACATATCTGCAATGTAGCGCTCATTTAAGAACCACACATCAATAACATGTGCTGCATTGTACTGGGGGATCTTCTTCTAAACCCTGTTGCATTGTGTTGCCTTCAAGGTCGGATCCACGAGTATTTTTGAATAATTCTGATGCCTCTGCTGTTGCCAGGCAACCGCTGTCCTGGAACAAAGATGAATGGATGTCCCTGGGCCCATTTCTTCATCTTCATCATTCTTTTTATCTTTTTTTCTCCCCTATCTCAGTGTTTCTTTCGCCTAGATTAGGTCGAGTGTAAATGGAAACTGACTCTCAAGTAGCTATCTTCCTCTGCAGATATGTCTTACACAAGGTGTCGATTTTATCACTTTCATTTGGATTTTTTTCTCTCAGGAGGACTGAAGAATCTCAGGCTTTTCTTCATGATGTTGGTTTGATGCACATAGAAACTAAAGGAACTTCTGGCCTCAGATGGACATTATGTTGCAAGAAGTTTCAAACTGGCTTGGACGTCCTCTGCAAGGTATTTCACAGGGCAGAAATGCAACATTCTGGCACTTTCCCACGAAGCTGTTTGTGTTCATCATGTTAACATTTCCCATTAATAGACTTTCTAACCCTTCTGTTGGTGATCATAAAGGAGTTTATCATAGCATATGTGTAACAGTCTTCATATAGTAAAACCCAGAGGTTTTGTGTAACTTTTAGCATTTTATGAACTTACAATAGCAAAGCAGTTCCATACATTTTTATAGTATAATGTATTTATTACACACACAAAATAATTGGTAGTGCTTTTTACATGGCAGAACTACTCAGCCACTAGCCATTTTACATTTTACGCGCTGTATCCTCCAGCTTGTGAAATGCCATTATGAGAGGCAGGCTGCACAGATGTCTTTCATATACATAATAATCATTCATCTGCCCAGTGTGTGTTTGTCTCGTTTTTGTAGAAAATGTAGATTGGTGAGCTGGTACATTCATGACATGTGAACACAGACTGAAACGTAAACCACTCAAATTGCGTACAGCTGCATGTAAAATTTTTATCGCGCTACATTTATCCCCGAATACATAACGCCAGGGTTTTTAAGCATTCTCATGTTACACTGCTGGCTGACAACTGGTATATAACCAGTATGTATTCAGTATAAACGCATGGGAAAACTAAAACAGTGTTGTTCTGTGGGAATATAGGCTGATAGAGAAGAACCTCAAACAAAGGTTACACAGGTTGTCTGTTGAAGAGTGCACAATATCCTAGTTATTTAGCAGCTGTTCACACCTGCATGTAGGTCAATCAGGCAGAGAGTTCACTTGCAAGGTATAGCCAGGCAAAAAAAAAAAAAAAGGAAGAAAAAGAAGCAGCACTTAAACCCAAACACAATCATCCAAACAAGGACTCTTCTTCTGCTCCAGCCTCCATCTCGAGGGAGGCCATTACTGAGGTTTCCTCCAGTCCATATTGCTGCTGTGTTGTATAAATAGTGTGCAGGTGTCTGATGAAATGCACCATTCATCATTTCAGGCTTATAAATGGAGCGCTCCATATATTTCCCATCCATCCAATAAGCAGATGACGCACACAGAGCTTTTACTTCAATACAGTTTTAATCAACGTTAGAAAACAAAATGCAATCAAGTCAGAAGCTTAAAAAAAACATCGGAGAGGATTTGTTTTTGTTTTTTTTAACAGTAATTAGTGTTTGAAATATTTATCATGAAGTCACAATGAAAATAATGTTGTTCTTGGAGATGGTACCAAATATGTCAGTTACAAACAATGCAATATTTCCAGCTGTGAAGCAGGCGTGTATGGAACAGGAAGGAAAATTATAAATGACATTGGGCAGAAATACAATTTATGTGATAGTCTGTGATCTGGACTGACAAATGCAAGGAACTTTATTGTTCTTTTTTTAATTAGGTTACTCACATTGACACGTATGAGGATGTATAGTTAATTTACAGTTACTAATTTCAGTGGCTCCCTGACGGTGAAACAAACAAAAAAAACAAACCAAAAAAAACCCGCTAAACCAAAACACAATGATTTCTCTGGTAATCAAACAAATATTTTGAACAATAAGCATTTACAAATGCAGCAGATGCCTGAATTAGGACAAAGTGCACTTTGCTTCCAAGCAAACAAGTACAGTATTTTCCATTTAATGTGTAAAAATAAAATTCATGACATCATGTTTTGTTTGTCAGTATCAGGATCACAGAAATATAAAATGAGTGTGGCTGCATTCTCCGGATTGCTATCATAAGAAAATGTTGTTTTTGAAATGCCTCATCTGCCTTCTGAGAAACAAAAGCGACGGTTAAATGTTCCACTTTTGCATATTTACTGAAAATGATCTTTGGTGAAAATGTAAACAAGTGCACCATAGAGGCAGAATGAAAAAGAAACACACAAACACACACACACACAAAAAATAACAACTAAAAACACACGTCTAACAAATATTATATTTACCCGATATGGAGTCTTGCAACTAGCTTGTCAGATATTATCAATTAAAATAACCTGCCTGCACTTCAAACAGAAAACAGTGCCCATATGAGGCAAGCTTCAATTCAATGCAGACACTCCTCTCTTGGACACGAGGACAGAAAAGGCAGTAAGCTTTGCAATTTTATTATTTAGTATCCCTTATGATGTATATTAACAGAGGGATGTTGACAAAGCAGGCAATTGCAATAGGTATGGTGATATGGGGGGGTGGGGTTAAATATGCAACACAAGCTAAATTGAAAAATGATTTAGGATGGATAATGATGAGGCATAAGGACACATACAAGGGCTATAGGCATCAGTGTCTTCCTTGTCATAGACAAAAGGCACATAAAAGGCAATAGCTTCCAACCTTGACACCCCCGAAAAATAAAAACCAGGCTTGATAACGCGCTGGTTTATTTTGACATTTTGTATCCAACACAACTCCCAGACTGAGTGCAAGACACATGTGCCCCTCAGTGTGAAGCCAGTTCTCTCAACTATCCAACTATCCACCCACCCATTTGTCTGTTCACTGTACAAATGAGGCCTACCACTGCTCCCAGCTGAAGTCGTCTCCACTCCCAAACACAATGAAAAATCCAAGGATGGTGAGGAAGATGACGGCGTTCCCAGTCATCACCAGACCGCAGGCGCCCCACTGGATCTACAGAGGAAGAGCGGCTCAATTGAAATGGTCCCCTGGTCATTTAGATACCACAGAGTCTGATTCAGACAAGGTTTCTGTTCAAAACTAGTTTGATAAACGTACTGAATGGAATTCTATTTACAAGAACAGCTTAACCGTTTTGTTTTTTTAGAATTCCAGTGAAGCAGGAGTGGTGAGAAACCTACCGTGCTCGTGCGGGCCAGGACAATAGGAAGTCCAAAAGATGATACCACGATGCCAGTTGTTAAGAAGTAGGCCAGCTCTCTGCAAGCACTGCTGGTGGAGTCGTCGTCACTAACTCGCCTCGATATGAAGGTCGGGATGGGACTCAATACGTAGAAAATCAGGACAAAAAGTGGCCAGTATACCCTAGAAAAACAGGTGTGGGACAGTTACAATTTTGTGATTATATGAATAACTCGCCTGTCAGCAGCTTCTGGCAAGTTCTGAACTTGTCATTTACCATTAAAGTACCCACATGGAGGGAATAAAGAAGAAATCATTTAAATAGGACCATGCTGATGACAAATACAACAGTTAAACAAAGAATCCAGTATATTATTACTAAGACTCAACAGATTGAAACATCTATTGTGGGCTCAATTTACTTGTCACTAAACATAAGTTACAAAAACCAGCTGCACAACGTGGCTCTTGGGGATAGCTCCAGCTTCTCTCATGAACATTACCACAAACTGGGAAAGCTCTAATAAATTGCACAGTGGAAAATACAGAATTGTTTGAATTTCTACTGACGCAGCAGACAGACGCAGCGGTCCCCTGTTGCACCAATTTTAAACTTCCTCCTGAAAGCCCCTTAGCCGGAGAGAAAACTGAATTAAACTGTCATTCTGTGCCCTGATGCAGCAAGCTCTTATATGTGAACTTTATGGATGTTTGACACCAGTGGCACATAAGATACGCCTGATATGAACTTTAATAAATCGTATGTCTTCACAATTTTCCAATTTATCAAGGAGATAAGCTTCTCAGAATAATTTTTATTTTGAGTCATTAGAGGAGAGCAACATTTTTTGAAACAGTTCCTAGTTAAGCTGCAGTAGATTTAGACTGCTGGGAGACCTTGCTTATTGGAGAGATCTTATTTAATTTATCATTCTCTATACATTCATTTCTCTCTGTGCAACTAAAAGTTTTGTGGTCGATCAAGTGTGCAGGAGGTGGATGTACTTGTGTCTCCCTGTCCTCTCTTCTCCTGTGTAACTTTCCCCTAACACACATCTAAACAACAACACTAACAACAAAATGTGTTTTTCTCTGTGGATTTGTTGCGGATTGCGGACTCAAATTGAAGTATTTACACGACTGAAATCTTACCCATATTGTTCCAGTGCACAGCCGAGTAGAAGAAACGTCAGTCCAATAGCACCACTGAAGGACAAACCCACCAATGCTGAAAAGAAAAGGACATTATTCTAGACATTAAACAGAAAGGAACATTTGGTACAGGATTAAAAGAAATACGCCACCCAACATGTGTTAATTGCAAGCTCTTCAACAGTTGGGAATATGGAAATACATGTATAATCGATTCCACGTAGAAAACCTAGTTTTGCCATTCTTTAGCAGCGACGTGAAGTGAAGTTTGGAAATGATTCAGCAAAGGCTGGAAACATGTTGAAAACTGAGCTCCAAAGTTTTGAAGGAGGAAAAACGACAGCGTGACATGCCGAATGTCAGACAACTCAAAGTAGTTTAGACCCTAAAATAATTTACCTTTAATCCCGGCCATAGCTCCAGTGGTGTGTAAGTTTCTCTTTCTTTTTTTTTTTTGTTGCTCTTTGTGTATTGTTTACGTGCTCTCGGTTTGCTAAGCTTCTTCCTGCTTCCTCGTGCAGCTTTTTTTTTTCTTCTTCCTTTTGTGTGGTCAGGTGACCGTCTTAAAGCGACAGCGCCCTTACTTACTGCGCTCCGGACTTTAACTTTACTCACACAGGAGGAACAAAAAAGAAAAAAAAAAGAAGCCTCTTCACCTCACAACAAGGCAGATTAGTCTTTTTTTCTTCCTTTCTTTCTTTTCTCGAAGCCTCCAGTACTGCTTTGCAATACCTCGTGACGAGGAGCACGAGACGGTGCAGCGCGTGGCTCCTGGTTCAATACAAGTAACCAGCACGCATGTGCTCAAGAACTGCTGCATACAACCAGATTCAAGACAGCTCATCACACACACACACACACACACACACACACACACACACACACACACACACACACACACACACACACACACCAACCTTAATAAGAGACTAAAGAATAATACAAAGGGCCAGAACAGGGATGTCATACATTTAAGTTGAGGGGCCACATATTGTGCAATTTCATCTTGAGTTGGCCAGACCGCTAAAATTGTGCTGTAATAATTATAAATATGAACTTTGAAGTTTATTTCTGTTATGTATAAGTGTTAAGTATATGTGATGACAGTGTCTCTATTTCCACAAAGTTGTAGGCCAGTGGTTTGTGCCCTCACCTCACAATGAGGAGGTTGTGGGTTCAAATACCAGCTGGGCCTTTCTGTGTGGAGTTGGCACGTTCTTCACGTGTGTGTGGATTTCCTCTGGGTACTCCTGTTTCCCTCATAGTCCAAAGAACATGCACCGTTGGTCCCCTGACAGTCCCTTGGCCCCCTCCAGCATTACTTTGGAAAATGACTACAATCTCAACATTTTCTGTGACACTTTAAATGTTACCTTCTGGTGCAAAGGGAGATGTCCAAAAAGCTTTTCCTATAGCTGTTACATTATGCATGTTTTTGATAAACTCACCTTGACAACATGGCTTTGAGGCTGCCTTGACAGCAGCAATTAGAGAGCTTTAATGGCAGCATCACCGATATCTCAGCTCAGGTCTCAGTGTTGTGTTGTGTTTGCTACTCTTAAGAAACTTCTTTAAAAAAATTATGTTTTATTTGAAATTTGTATGTCACTTGGCTGGCCAGAATGGAGTCTCTTGCAGGTCATTTTGACCCATAAACCTTATGTTTGACACTCCTGGACTCAAACTAAAGAAGTACAGAATGGAAGCGTGAGAAGTTCTGAGAATTTCAGACTTTTGCTTCACTTTAATAAAGTGATTCTTCCATTTGTATATTTTCATGTACAAGACCTATAAAATAAAAATAATTTTCATTGTTACTGCAGCAGAAGACAGTAATAAAGAATACAAACCATAATGACCAATATTTGTTTTGCACTAAGATTATTGTATTACAAGATAACAGTAACCATATTATCTTATGATAAAGATGGTGGTTATTGGGTTAAAAGTTATTGACTGAATCGGAATAAATAAATGTGTTGAATACAGAACAGTATTGGACATTAAAAAGTGTCTCATACTGTCTGGGTTGTGGATATGTGAGGGGTGGTGTTGCTGGGAGCAGTGCTGATTATAAAGTCTCCCAGCTGCAGAGAGGAAGGACCTGTGACACCGCTCCTTCACACACTTGGGGTGAAGGAGTCTGTCGCTGAAGGAGCTCTGCAGTTGAGTCAGTGAGTCTTTCATGGGATTGTCCATGAGAGAAGACAGCCTAGCCATGACTCCAGTCTCTCCCACTGTCTCCACCAGGTAAAATGCTTTCTGTCCAGTTTATTGTCCAGGTGAACAACAAGGTACTTGTAAGATGTCACCATCTCACTGTCGGAGGAGTGTGTCTTTTACTGCGAAAATCCACCATCAGCGCTGGACTTCTGTTCTAAAATCTATTCTAATAATCTAGAGTAAGAAAAATTATGTCTTAAATAACTTTGTTCAGTTAGTTTATCTTAATTTCATTGGCCAATTCAAGTCATTATCTTGGTGAAGACAGTACCTATGACTTGTTTCTTTTCCACATTAAAACGGACACTCCTTCTCTTCATGCTCAAATGACTTTCAGGTCTGAGTTTTATTTCCTATTCATGACAAGATGAAGAGTGCCGAATCTACTCAACAAATTATATGACTCTAAACTTATGACAGTTGTGGATGTGGATGGTTGGGGTTGGCTAATCAAATGACCACCAGAGGTGAGAGCATTTAGTGGTATGATGACCCTGATTCTCTGCATGATACACAATGCATGTACACTCACACCACACAATCAGTTGAAATTCTCAATGAAAAGTCCCATTGGTTCTTCATTTTACTAAAACAATGATAATCTTCACCTTGTACGTCTGTCATCTCTTGGACTTAGCACTGTGCTCTGATTGGTCCACTATAAGTTGTGTTTTTCTTATCGTTTAAAGCTATTATACAATAATATAGGACAATTGTCATGCTGTATGGTCCAACCTTCACCTGGTGGACAGCGACCCTGACATTTGGCTGAAGAATACCTTAGTAAACATTAGAATATATTTTCCCCTCTATGACTGCATGGACATATGCATCCCCTATTCATCCATCCTTTATACCACTTTGTATAGTTCAGGGTCACTTTTCTTTGAAATCATTTACATCTTAAGATTTCAGAACGATTGCTTTTCCCGCTGTGTTGTCTTTCTTTCTATTTGATATGTATATGTGTGTCATCATTATATCATAATTTACTTGCCATAACAATTAATGACAAAAGGTGCTATGTGCTGAGATCACACCATAAAAACAAGATCAGCCTTTATTCCTATATCTGCCAAGATTTTAACATTCAGTTGACTCCCGTCTGGCAGCTGCTTAAAAATACTAATGACTGTCGGATAAATGTCAGTGATTATTTTTGTATTTATCTCTGAGTAATCTCTGACCAAGTGGAGGGAATAACAAAAAGAGGTGACCTGAGATGAACCAAAGCTAAATCCAGTGTGTCCTCATATTGAGCACTGGGTTCAGCATGATGGTGAAACCAGAAAAAAGGTGGAGGACTTCAAAGGGCATGAGAGATCACAGAGCCAGAGCAGATGTTTGGACTCTGGTACTGTTGCTAAGTGGGTATCATGTGGCAACCACCAGAGCTGGAGAAGCTGCTTTTAAAAAAAACAGAACTGTTTTCCAACTACAAGGTGGTCTGTAGTGATGGATTTAAAGAGCTTTTTTCTGGTAAATAATAACCTATTCCACTGCCGTCTTATTGTTTTGCTCTTCTTTGCAATCTGCAAGACTGCTGATCTGGAAGGTTGAGTTTGTGTCTCTGAGTGTTTGTGTGCATCCTCAAGTGAGTTGGCATGTTGTCACTTATCCTCAAGCACCCACACACTCAGCTTCAATTTCAGGTTATTATTCGCTGATGAGTTTTAATTTCCCATAATTAAGGAGTATGGATGATAGAAATAACAGTTTGAGGTTTCATGGGAGGGTACACCGTGTTATTTCCTTTACAAAAAAAAAAAAAAAAGCAGTGGGCGCATGAGGTAATCCTATTTTATGCGAAAAACTGGATGTCACTTTCTCACTTCCAAATCTGCTACTCAATAGTCCTCAGCACTGCTTGATATGAAACCATAAAGCAGACTTATTGTGCCGGGAAAGCCACATTTTGTAAAAGATGCGATAAAAGAGGCTCATAAAGGATATTAAAGTGCTGTTTTTGATCCACAGGCTGCATTTAATGGGACAATCTTAAGTCTCGATTGGCTGTGGTCAGTCGAGTTCACAACCCAGCACCAGACAAAACAAAAGCTTTGAACTGGGCTTACGGGGAAAGGCAGTAACTGCAGAAGAGATGACACGAGTGATACAATCGACGCAGAGCTCGAGCAACAGTTAAGACTTGATCGAAATGCACAAAGATTGAGAGGAATCAGTCAAATGTCCACAAACTCGGTGATGATATAAAAATACAAACATTTTAAAAAGGGAAACCTTCCCAGACCTCTTTTTTTCCATTTATAATCGTTACATGAAAGTGTGAAGCTCAATTCATTTCAGCTCGGGCTGAACAGAGGCGTCATGGTTACACGCTCCCCTCATAGCAATACTGTCTCACGTTCAGATTCCACATGTTGGCTCTTGAAATCGAAAAACATTCAGTTGTAGCAAATTGGTGTAAATAAAAACTTCCTGAACTCTTTTGTCGGCTGGGATCGGCTCCCACCCTCAACCCCTCACTCGACCAGAAGTGGCGTAGAAAATGCATGGATGGGCATTTCATGTATATAATCAGCATTCGGTGTGAACACTGCAATTACAGTTAAAAGCCTGCATATTCCACCACAAAACTCCATGTCAGCGCTGCCTGATCATCTTTTTTTTTTTTCCCTTGCTGTGGTATTTCAACCAATGCACTGAAGGAATGAAACAATATTTGAGCTTTTTCAGATCCTTGTGCCATCAGTTTGATTAACTTAGAAGCTGACAAACAATGCTCATTTGAATTCAAAGGTTCAGCACCAAAACTCACGAAACGGCTGGTGATGAATACACAGCCGTCCTCAGTTTACCTCAGTCGAAGAAAAAGTCACATTGGAGCCTCGCCATTGACAGTGCTCTGACATGTAAAGCCCCTACAGGAATATTACATTGATTTATCCAGCAGGGTGAAATAGCCTCACTACTGCCATCAATCCAGCCTGACCTCATCTGACTAAAATCTTCACTGTTAAATGGACTGACTGATGGATTCACAGCACAACAAACACTTGCTTTATGGATCAACCCTTTATGTTTTAATGACCCTGGCAGACACCCTGCTACACAAATATCCCCTTGTCTCCACCCACATGCCAATTGTGCCCAAAACCGAGCAATGCTGTGCAGCTCACTTGGTTTTCCTCGAGCTCGATCTCCTCCAATGTGAGAAGTCGGCGAATGAGGAAGTGCTCACCTTGTTTGACCTCTCCATCGTACTCCACGGGAAGCCTTTATGCAGGCTGCTAACCATGGCAACACGTCACTGCCATTGAAAAGTGCCACAAACAATCAAACAAACAAAAGGTACACTGAGAAACACTGAGCTGGACACAATGCAGAGACTGGAGACGGATAGGAAGCACAGCCTGCACGCACACGGGAATGCGATGTGATTTACAACCAAAAACTCTTTTTTGTTTTTTTTTGTTTTCTCGAAAAAAGGCGACTCAAATCCTGCCACCTGAACGTCATAAAAACAAGACTTTTCCCAACCACCTCGAGATTTTGCATGCCCTTCGTGCAACAGACTCTTCTTATTCAAATAATTTTGTACACATTGGGAAAAAAAAACTTCAAGGGATGGTTTCATTTTTAGAAACAATGCATCCACTCGACGTGCTTATCTTTCTCCCGTGGGAGCGAGAAAAACACCCACTTCGTGTCTGTCCCAGATTCCCCGGGAGGGTGAAGCGCGGTCTCTTACCGGAGCTCATGCCTCTTACCGGAGCTCGGTCTCCGCCGCCGGTGTTCTCTCGGAGTATCCTGCCTCGGGTTTCTCTCTCTCTCTCTCTCTCTCTCTGCTCCGCCTCGGTGGATGGCGCCCCCCTTTTTATCGCATCCATTTGTGCCATTCGCGCTCGTTGCCCTCCGCGAGCCCGCGGCGGAGTCGATTGGACGACGTAAATCCGTCCGTTTACCAATGGCTCGTCAGCGCGCGCGCTCTGCTCCAGATCGTCCTCTATCTGTTTTGTTTTCAGCGCACACTATGACCCCCCCCCCTCCCCCCCACCCGCCCCCAGCTCTCTTTTCTTTCACTGACTCCTAGAAGAAAAACTGGTGAGGTTGTTTATGATAGTCAAATACAAGTTTTTTGTTTTTTTGTTTTGTTTTCTGCATTATGTTGTAATACAAAGCTGGAGTGTCCAACATAAGGCTCATACATTTACAAATATTTGTTAAGATCCATTTTCAATATTTGTACAATTATTTCCATATGTGTGTTCTAGTATGTACATGTTAAAATTGTTGATTGAGCTGATTGAATTCATCTGAAGTTTTAGATAAGTTCATCTCAGTTAAAAACGTTTCAAAAGGTTCAGTGGTCATGTTGAGATATGTGACTGATGCCTGATGTGATCAGAAGTGTGGTGTGAAGTGGAGAAGGAAGTGTGGATTGAAGTTAATAGACTGATCAAAACAATGTCCGTCAAACACTCAATAGCATTTTCAGAGTGTAAAAATATTTTTTTAAAGAAATTGATAGAATCTTTTCCCTAAAAGTAATTGCTGCTAGTTCACTGGGGTGTCTTTTATAGTGAGGCCCCGTTTACATGACAAAGTTTTAAGTAAAAATGCATCTTTTTTTAGCATTTTCATTTCAGAAAACTTTCACATTTACAGGGCAACGTTTTAAAAACCACGTCTATTTCCACAGACATGGCAGAAACACTCAAAACGATGTCGTTGGCATGCTGCAGTCACCGCTGTAGTTTAAAGGTACGCTCCAAAATGCAACAAGCAAAAATTTTCCATTTTCAGGTGAAAATGCTGTCATGTAAATGGGGCCTTATTGAGAGTAGCAGAACTTGCGCAGCACTGGGAACCCATCCACATGGGGATGAAAACATGACTGTTTATAAGATGTTTCACATACATCTCAAGAGAATTTGCCACCAACGAAAATGCTGAAACTACTGTAATACATATATCATGCCTGCAGTGGCACTGTAAAGGTTTATACAGAATATAAAAATGTCTCCAGCCCATCCACACTGAGATGATAGGGCTGGAGACGGGTCGAGAAAATTGATGTGATACTAAAGAAGTAGCATTAGCCTCAAAGCTACATACTGAATAGGAATTTGTAAAAAAGGACGCAAAGTTTGTTTATTTTACATTTCAAATATTGTTTGAAAATTTCAGCAAAATGTTTAAAATGTTGAAGTTTTCTAAAATGATATTGAATCCCACGTTCTAATTATTACGGATAGTTTTTGTCATTGGTCTGTCTGTAACACTGCTATTGCATCATTAAACACTTTGCAGCACTTTACATAATTTGCATTGTGATCTTCACAGTTCCCATTTCCTTTTTCGCTTGTGCAATTTTTCACAGTTGTTTCCTTGATGGTTTTGTCTCTGCGGCATAACATATCTGCAATGTAGCGCTCATTTAAGAACCACACATCAATAACATGTGCTGCATTGTACTGGGGGATCTTCTTCTAAACCCTGTTGCATTGTGTTGCCTTCAAGGTCGGATCCACGAGTATTTTTGAATAATTCTGATGCCTCTGCTGTTGCCAGGCAACCGCTGTCCTGGAACAAAGATGAATGGATGTCCCTGGGCCCATTTCTTCATCTTCATCATTCTTTTTATCTTTTTTTCTCCCCTATCTCAGTGTTTCTTTCGCCTAGATTAGGTCGAGTGTAAATGGAAACTGACTCTCAAGTAGCTATCTTCCTCTGCAGATATGTCTTACACAAGGTGTCGATTTTATCACTTTCATTTGGATTTTTTTCTCTCAGGAGGACTGAAGAATCTCAGGCTTTTCTTCATGATGTTGGTTTGATGCACATAGAAACTAAAGGAACTTCTGGCCTCAGATGGACATTATGTTGCAAGAAGTTTCAAACTGGCTTGGACGTCCTCTGCAAGGTATTTCACAGGGCAGAAATGCAACATTCTGGCACTTTCCCACGAAGCTGTTTGTGTTCATCATGTTAACATTTCCCATTAATAGACTTTCTAACCCTTCTGTTGGTGATCATAAAGGAGTTTATCATAGCATATGTGTAACAGTCTTCATATAGTAAAACCCAGAGGTTTTGTGTAACTTTTAGCATTTTATGAACTTACAATAGCAAAGCAGTTCCATACATTTTTATAGTATAATGTATTTATTACACACACAAAATAATTGGTAGTGCTTTTTACATGGCAGAACTACTCAGCCACTAGCCATTTTACATTTTACGCGCTGTATCCTCCAGCTTGTGAAATGCCATTATGAGAGGCAGGCTGCACAGATGTCTTTCATATACATAATAATCATTCATCTGCCCAGTGTGTGTTTGTCTCGTTTTTGTAGAAAATGTAGATTGGTGAGCTGGTACATTCATGACATGTGAACACAGACTGAAACGTAAACCACTCAAATTGCGTACAGCTGCATGTAAAATTTGCCGAATCTACTCAACAAATTATATGACTCTAAACTTATGACAGTTGTGGATGTGGATGGTTGGGGTTGGCTAATCAAATGACCACCAGAGGTGAGAGCATTTAGTGGTATGATGACCCTGATTCTCTGCATGATACACAATGCATGTACACTCACACCACACAATCAGTTGAAATTCTCAATGAAAAGTCCCATTGGTTCTTCATTTTACTAAAACAATGATAATCTTCACCTTGTACGTCTGTCATCTCTTGGACTTAGCACTGTGCTCTGATTGGTCCACTATAAGTTGTGTTTTTCTTATCGTTTAAAGCTATTATACAATAATATAGGACAATTGTCATGCTGTATGGTCCAACCTTCACCTGGTGGACAGCGACCCTGACATTTGGCTGAAGAATACCTTAGTAAACATTAGAATATATTTTCCCCTCTATGACTGCATGGACATATGCATCCCCTATTCATCCATCCTTTATACCACTTTGTATAGTTCAGGGTCACTTTTCTTTGAAATCATTTACATCTTAAGATTTCAGAACGATTGCTTTTCCCGCTGTGTTGTCTTTCTTTCTATTTGATATGTATATGTGTGTCATCATTATATCATAATTTACTTGCCATAACAATTAATGACAAAAGGTGCTATGTGCTGAGATCACACCATAAAAACAAGATCAGCCTTTATTCCTATATCTGCCAAGATTTTAACATTCAGTTGACTCCCGTCTGGCAGCTGCTTAAAAATACTAATGACTGTCGGATAAATGTCAGTGATTATTTTTGTATTTATCTCTGAGTAATCTCTGACCAAGTGGAGGGAATAACAAAAAGAGGTGACCTGAGATGAACCAAAGCTAAATCCAGTGTGTCCTCATATTGAGCACTGGGTTCAGCATGATGGTGAAACCAGAAAAAAGGTGGAGGACTTCAAAGGGCATGAGAGATCACAGAGCCAGAGCAGATGTTTGGACTCTGGTACTGTTGCTAAGTGGGTATCATGTGGCAACCACCAGAGCTGGAGAAGCTGCTTTTAAAAAAAACAGAACTGTTTTCCAACTACAAGGTGGTCTGTAGTGATGGATTTAAAGAGCTTTTTTCTGGTAAATAATAACCTATTCCACTGCCGTCTTATTGTTTTGCTCTTCTTTGCAATCTGCAAGACTGCTGATCTGGAAGGTTGAGTTTGTGTCTCTGAGTGTTTGTGTGCATCCTCAAGTGAGTTGGCATGTTGTCACTTATCCTCAAGCACCCACACACTCAGCTTCAATTTCAGGTTATTATTCGCTGATGAGTTTTAATTTCCCATAATTAAGGAGTATGGATGATAGAAATAACAGTTTGAGGTTTCATGGGAGGGTACACCGTGTTATTTCCTTTACAAAAAAAAAAAAAAAAGCAGTGGGCGCATGAGGTAATCCTATTTTATGCGAAAAACTGGATGTCACTTTCTCACTTCCAAATCTGCTACTCAATAGTCCTCAGCACTGCTTGATATGAAACCATAAAGCAGACTTATTGTGCCGGGAAAGCCACATTTTGTAAAAGATGCGATAAAAGAGGCTCATAAAGGATATTAAAGTGCTGTTTTTGATCCACAGGCTGCATTTAATGGGACAATCTTAAGTCTCGATTGGCTGTTTTGATCACAACGAGGACCTATGATTTTGCAGCCCTGCTGCTTTTTGCCTGCAGCTCAATGGTGCACATTATAATTCCAGATCACGAAAGCAAAACTTAAAATATGGTTTGTTTGAAACCAAATGAGACAAGCACACAAGCCACGCAGAAACCCAAAACAAGAAGCTGTTTTTTTTTTTTTTTCTTCTTTCAAAATATTCACTTTGTTGCCTGTTAAGCAGCTACATTTGGATTCAAGAGTTATAAAAAAAAAAAAAAAAAGAACTGTTGCACATAAACAAAACAAAGGGATAACTTTAGCAATGCAATGGTTAATTAAAATACAGAAGAAATCACGTAATGATCGATGGGCCACTTCGACCTGTCCTGTGGTGAAGCTGGGAAATCTTTACAGCAATAGTTGCAAGCGGTGCTAGCATCACCTGCCCAGAAAAAGTAGGCAAAGTTAGACATCAAAACACTTGTTTGCAGTATATCAATGATGCTAATCTTCTCATGAATATTCAACTCTGCAGTCATATACTTTTGTCGGTATGTAAAATAGATATACACTTTATTCCTGTCACGCTATGTTATATTGCAAACATCTCAAGCATGCACATTTTAAGCAAAGTAATTGATAAATTCAAAGAGTATCTACCTGTGTGTCCTCAAAAATCAACTCCTTTTCATAGCTGTCAATGTAGATTCGCACTGTTGCTCCGTTCCTACCCGTCCCACTGAGTCTGTAGATGATTCTTGAACCATCAGAGAAGATTATCCGTAGTCCCTGCAGCAAAAACAGGAACGCAGAAGGTATATCTTTAAATATTATAGATATTTTCAAAGAGGAAATAGCGGCACTCAGTGTCTCTGACGCTGACAGAATACGGTACATAGTGACCAAACACAAGACACATAGTCAGCCTGAAGACATAACAACTGTATCATTACCAAAATGTAGTAATATGTGTCTAATGTACCTGGTTCCTGGAAATGCTGCTGTCTGCTGGGTCAGTGTACTCAAAATTGTCTGCTTTTTCAACCTGATAGATTTTGTCTTCCACTGCAAATCTCTGTTTCACAAAGGACTTGTCAGCAATCATAATCTCCAAATCCTCCATCATCTCACAGGCTGCATCAATGTCTACATCCTCATAGTCATATCTGGGGAAACAAAATTGACATGATGAAATGAATGCTTTTTTGCTAAAACCCCTGTCATGCAAAGATGTTCAAATAAATTGAGATCTGATGAGTGTAGGTTATATCATGTGATTTATGTGTTTCGCATATCAATATGTCATTTTCAAAACTGTGCTCTATGATTATTGAGTTTTGTCAATACTGAGGGGATTCCTGATATTGGCATGAAATTCTACATTTTAGAATAAAGCAAATTACTGAGAACCACTCTGGATTAATTTGTTGTGATCTTTCTTGTACAAGTGGTTCCAACATTTCAAAGCAACAAAATAAACCCAAAGAATCAGCCATTGTCAGCCCAATGAGAAGAAATTAGTATCCTCCATCATAACATGAATTTCTTCAAAAAAGGCTTTATCTAATGTCTTCTGATCAACTTTGACATGGGGTTCCCACACTTGTTTTTCTCTGACGAATCTTTGTTTTATCCAGCATTTTAAATCTGTTTAAAAAAACATTGTGTTACATTTTTTTTCCTGCTCAGGGCAAAGCCACGGAGGACATGTAATGACTCGAGAGTTCCACTTGGTGGCAGTTACAACCTATAAACTGCATTTATTTTCTTTCACGGATCATCAATGTTTTTCATTTTCTATCGACTAAATAAACTACAGTGATCATACCTAAAGATGAATCACCCTTTGTTTGTCAAAAAAAATAACAGGAGCAGTAAAACAGAACACACAAAAAAAATAATAATAAAAGGCTAATTGATGTTTTCACATCTGACCTGGTGAAGTAATTTCTTCCATATTTTAGCCAGTGGTCCTTCAGGATGTCTTTCACACTCTGCCGCCTGGAGGCCAAGATGGACAGCCATGCCAGCACGGCCCAAAGCCCATCCTTCTCCCGTATGTGGTCTCCCCCTGAAACGTGATACATCATTAAGTTTACCATGCACAGAAAAAACACACGCAAACAAAAACAAACATGAGAGTTGGATTACAGTCTCTCTTTTTTTTTCTCCCCCACCAGAGCGTCATTTGATCTTCTAACTTGCTGAGGCCATGTTGTACCTGTACCAAAGCTCTCCTCTCCACACAGAGACAGCATGCCTGCATCCATAAGGTTCCCAAAGAACCTCCACCCAGTGGGAGTTTCATATAGCTCTATTTTTGTTGCTTTGGCTACTCTGCAGAAAATACAATGAAAGAGTGTTCTTAGAAACCACAGACTGCATTTGGAGCAACAGAAGTAAAAATGCTTTAAACATGATAAAAGGTATTAGGTTTTTATTTTCATAGAGGGATTTTAAAGAAACGTAAAAGTCAAACTCTCGTTTCAGGTCTTTTTGTGTTTGAACATAACTCAAAAAAGCTGATTGGAGTTTTACCTGTCTAATGCTGCACTTGTGGGCATGCTGCGAGCGAAGCCTCTCACCCCTGTGTGCTGAAAGTATGGGATGCAGAAGATGTTGTCAGCGATCACAGCCACAGAATCAGATGGGGTGACGAAGAAGCCATGTTTACCGAGGATCATGTTTCGATCCTAAGAAGCCAACACAAGGGAACTTGGAGGTCAAGGTCTCTGGCTGTGAGTCGAGTCAACTCCAGATGATCCTGATCATTTGATTCAGTGTGATAAAAACAGAAAAAATAAATAAATAAATAAAAATGAGTGAACATACCCCATCAGCATCAAATGCTGCACCGAAGTCATACTGTCCATCTCTCATGCTGTCGATCAGATCTGTAGCGTAGGTGGGGTTTGGATCTGGGTGTTGACCGCCAAAGTCATCCATGGGGACGCAGTTGATAGCAGAATTGGCAGGACAACCCAGCTCGTCACAGAGTATTTTTCTCACATATGGTCCTGCCACTGGAGAGCAAACAAGTAGGAAAAACAAGACTGAAAGGAATAAATAGAAAAAAAAAAGGCATGATGGGATGTTGTTGCAAGTTTGGATTCTAAAATGACCTGGCAGTCCTGTATGGTAGATCAACAAGTTTCTGTTTTAAAGTTTGGGGGACACTGGAAATAGATCTGAGAACTATAGCTTCAACAAGCCCACTTTATCCTTCCAAAGATGGAATGACGACTAAAACAACTTGACTGATCTGTACTTCTGTATCTCCATGTTAGCAAATTCTGTTGGATTATCATTACAGGTCTAAACAAAGTGAGATGGGGGATTTTTATTTTTATTTTTTACAAAGCACAGATCTGGCATGAATTAATAGTAATAATCAATAGTTGATATGACAGAAAGGTCAAACTCGTTCTCATGTATTAGTTTGTTGTGTCCTTCACTCAGGACCTCAATCAAACATATCAGGAACATGCAACGTAGAAACAGGAAGCTAATACATATGTCTTGTTCCTTTTTGGTCGTGAATGGCTTGTTTAAGAACATCCTTTACGGAGAACTGATCTGTGACAACAACCAGCGGTCTCCTCTGCGCTGCCATTACTGTGAGGAGGACATGTGTTGTGTGATACTGTATGACTGGCATTGCTCTCGCACAGTTGTAAAACTTGATCTAAGGGTGCAATTAAAAAAATAACTGATGCAGCAATAAACATCACTAAAGCTCCCTAATCAAAAATCTATTTAATCTATTTATAGTGCAGGGATAAGCTCTCAGTGTTATCTTTCTCACCTCCATGCATGGCGTCTAATCTTATCTTGATGTGGTTTTCGCCTGAGAGAAGCTCCTTTAGAGCAGCAAAGTCGAAGATGTTCCTCAGCAGGTTTGCGTACGACTCCACAGAGTTCACAATTTCCACTGGAAACAACCACAAATGAGGAAGAAAGTTTCAGTTAAATCAAGTTTGACAAGCATCGATTTGAACTCCTAAGTATAAAATATTAGGATATGTACTGTATATGCTGAGATTGGTGGTGGTTAAATAGCTGAATTTGCAAACATACTCAGTTCTGTTATTTTCTCTCTCAAAAAAAAAGGAAACTTTATTTCAGCATCTGGACACTGGAGGGTTTTACCTTCTCCTGCCTGTGTATGCACCACTTTTATATGATACATTGTCTAATCACCAACACTTCAAACTTCATTTTGTATCCCATCAATGCATTTTTAGCTGGAGTATCTGAGAGACTGCTTCTCAGAAAGGTTTTATAGCATCTCTGATCTCACATTTGGCAAACATCAGACAGAGTCACACACAAGTGGAGACTTTTATAATAAAAGCAATGAAAAGTTACTTAGATCTGGGGTAGTCTCTAGTATGTGTTGTATTCTAGTTTTCTTTGGCATGCAAATCGGGTTTTCACAGCATCAGAGCACACTAACTCCTCCTGTGAACTTTAAGTGCAAAGGCAGTCTTACAGCCCAGGTTGAGAAACACTGATAATCTTCCTAAAAATGTCCTCTTGCTCTCGTGCCCTTGGTATTTATTTGATATTAAATTGATTGCTGATAATACTGTTCCCTACCTGTGAAAGGTTTGAACTTGTTCTCTAAATCAAACGTCTGTTTTCCAAGCGTTGTCAGATCCACCTTTAGTCCAGGACAGATGGCAAACTCCTCAATGGTTCGGCTGATCTGAAAGATCTTGCTTGCGACTGCCTCCTTGGCTGGGCCTTGAGGGAGATAAAAATGGCATTACTCCAGCATTACCATAAAATGTATGACTAAAAAAAAAGAAAAAAGAATTGAATCACATTTCTGTTTAAGCTCAGGTGTTCCAGGTAAAACACAAAGTATTTTTCAATGTCCGAGCCACATATCAGAGTAATGCTTCATGCAGGCTGGTGAAATGTCTGACCTCTCCAATAACACTATTTTGCACTTGGTGTTTAGTGTGCATGCTTCCTCTTCTCAAGTTACCATACCTCCATTTGCAGTATTAAACTTAATGCCAAAGTCTCCGTGAGGTCCGCCGGGGTTGTGACTGGCAGTGAGGATGATGCCACCGATGGCTTTGTATTTTCTGATCACACAGGAGATGGCCGGCGTGGACAGGATCCCGTGGTGTCCGATAATCAGACGGCCCACCTGAGGAAATGTCACACAGGTGTGTTTGAATTGGCCAGGGTGAGTGTGCATCTGAAAATATCTGAGTGGGAACACTGCTGAGTATCAGGTTTGGTGTGTCATGCTTCTTCAAGTAAGTGAGACTTGAATTTCACTTGATGAACGACAGTTATGGCACATCAAGAGCAGGTTCGGTCATGTGTGAGTGTGTTTTAAATCCCAGGAATATCATTCAACCAAGAAAGCATCAGAAGCTCAAAGGTTATGTAACTCAAACCTGCAGACCACAGAGACCTCATTACTAGTGCTGGCAAATGGGTTGAAAACAGACTACCGGTAGGTTTAATGTGTTTCTATTTGAAGACAGACACTGCCAGAAGCTGCTCTGCTCTTTTAGTTTTTACTTTTGACAAGCAGCTCGGACCTTCCTTTCAAAGTGTTATATTCTGTAATTGACCTTTTATGTTTCAGTTCTTTTTATCGATTGGTTACTTTCAAAATCAATACATTATGAGCTTTAAGTGATGATATTTCCACTTAAATATTTCCAAATTAAAATTGAAAATAAAATGTGAGAATTGAATCTATCCCTGGAAGAAATTTAATGTTGAAAAACAACAAACATTTATATATTTATTTTCTCAAAAATATAGTTCCCATATGCTATAGTTACAATAACAAGATTGCGTGGATGTATTTCAGATTTACTAGTGTTGTGCTTTTTCCATCCATCCATCCATCCATCCATCCATCCAAATCCTGGACAGGTCGCCTGTCATGTTATGAAATACTGTAATAGATCACATTCTGTGGAAAACAATCTAACTGTAAGTGAACTGAGCATTATTTTGGGAATGTTCAGGTACTGTATATGCAGTGTACTAAATGCACCATTTACCTTTTTTTCTTGAAGGCATGCTACGTTGAAAAATCTATTCAAACTTCTGTTATTGATGGAAACATTTCTCAGATTAGTTTCTCACGTAGAGTTTAAAGTGATAATGTCACAATAAATATACATTCTAATAATTAATACAGAAGTCAGACAGTGAACCTTCCGTTAGATTTTGTTATCAAGATATTTTTCTAGCATTCAATGCATGAATGACCACCAGAATTTATAACATTATAGTGAAAAGTTATAAGCACATGTTGCAAAATTGATTAATTCTGTTTTCAGCGTATTGCATATTCCCTTGCATGCGTTATTATGGATTCATACTTGAAAACATTGTCAATCAAAAAAATTGCAATCATCCATTTAAATGAGTTACACAGATTGTTTGGCACAGTGACTAAGGGGTGGGCACTCTTGGCTCATTGCAAGCGGGGTCTCTGGTTCTAGTCCGAGTTGAGCCTGGGGGCTTTTGTTTGCAGAGAACACGTTATCTATGTACATATGTGGATTTTGTCTCTGTGCTCCAACTACTGTCTATCATGTATAAACAAACATTGGTGATAATTGGTGATTCTAAATGGTTCAAATTTGATGAGTTCACCTGGATGGATGGATGGATGGATGAATGGATGGATGGATGGATGGATGGATGGATGGATGGGTGGATGGATGCTACGTTGGATAGATGGCTCCATCTTAAACTTAACATTTCTTATAACTGTAAATATAACATGAACCTGTACCAGTCGGTTATAACAAAAGAGTACAGTATTAAGAAATGGCCCGAGAAAGCAGTCACCTGCACACAGGGCAACATCTGGCCATGAGCACGCTCACATGCACTTAATGGCATGCACACACAAACAAACACACCTAACGTGAGCAAGTCCACACATCGTGACACTGACCCCGTTGGCAGCTGCCATCTGCACAATGACCTCAATAGCTGTTTGGTTGAAGAAGCGTCCGTCTCCCCCCACCACCATGGTTGAACCCTGGCGGTCACGCAGGTCAATAGAGGAGAGGACACTCTGGATAAAGTTGTGCAGATAGTTTCTCCTGGACTGAAACACATAGACGCTCTTCCTCAGGCCGTTGGTGCCGGGTCTCTGGTCGGGGTAGGGGGCTGTTGGGACAGTCACAACCTGCAGAGGACTATTCTCCATTGTTCCAGAGTCAGGATCCGACCAAATGCTTCTGAGCAGAGAGCACAGGGAGCCTGTTATTTAGAGGGAATTCCCCTGTCAGTTGACATGGGGAAGGGTACAGAGAAGCAGAATGGGAAGGCAAGAGCTTGACTCCTCCTATTATTTTACTGGAAGCACAGGGTTACAGTGGTACTTCTGCAGCCCAAAATAACCTTTGTAACTAATGTGTGTGCAGAGGCAGAGGGTGGTAACTAAAGACGGCCTTTCACACATGTGCAGGGACATCACTGTCAAGACCGTGGGCCCAGCCACTGAGGCATGTGTATTCGGGTGTGTCTGCGTAGGGGCCCTGAGGTGTTTGTTATGGGAGGTATCTATCCATCTGTGCAGCCCTGCAGCTGTGCTCAGAGTAATGACATGCAAAAAGAAGGATGACATCCCTCATCAAAGTTGTGTTTGATGCTATTTTAGGAGGGCAAATTTATCCTTTCCTCACAGTGATTGTGAAAGCAGACGGCAAGAGGAGCAGTTAGAAAGCAATTAGAAATGCTTACAAATCATGAATATGTGTTTTTAGGCGAGTGTCTGTGTACAAAACAAACAATATGTTTAATTTAATTAGACCCACAACAGTCATATCACAGTGGTGGGCTCTGCACGAGATGGACCAACACTGCCCTCTAGAGTTCATCCCCCTCACAAACAAATAGACAAGCTCCCTGGTTGGAACAGGAGTCTCCAACAAATTATATTTACAGACCACACAAAGTCAAATTTGATCCCACTGTGTGCTGGATTAGTAAGCTGATAGCTTATAACCTTTCAGTGAGGACAGCTCCAAATATCTTTAATTGTTTAAGTGTTTAAAAGTATGGTTGCTCAGTGGTTAGTGCTCTCGTCTCACAGCAAGACGGCCGTGGATTGATGTATGGCCCGGGGCCTTTCTGTGTGGAGTTTGTATGTTCTCCCTGTGTGTGCATGGGTTTCCTCCAGGTGCTTCGGTTTCCTTCCACATTCCCAAAAAGCATGCACTCTTTGACCTCACTTTAGTTTTGCCCTGGGTATATATTTGTTTTGAAGAGTTTTGGTGAGTAGTAACTTCATTACACATTTATTAACAAAGCTCTGGCATCACAGCAAAGAGTTTGAAGAACAGATCTTTGTTTACAAAATAATGTACAATATACAGTACAAACCACATTTTTTTATTTCTTTTTTGGTTCTTAATAAGAAAGGGATTTAATAAAGAATAGCATAATTTCCATGAAACACTTATGTATTCGCAGTTATTGCCATACTTCTTTAAAAGTTTACAATAGAATGAAACAAGCATCAAAACTGAGAATGTACAGTAGAGATAAGCATAATTAAAATCAGTGGTTCACAACTTTTACTGCCTTTTGAAGTTTAACCTGTGCCAACAGTGATTGTTATAGAAGGTTTTCTGTATGAAATCTAATGTACAAGATTTAGCAAATTGTCACACTATAACAAACTGCGATGGACGTTTTTTTTTAAACTTTATTAAAACATGCAATTTTAAAGCATGCCTTCATTCCAAAATGTATTTTTGTTGTTGTTATTTGTTGTTTACTGCTTCTGTCGACTACTTTAGAGTTAATTTGCACGGTGATCTTTCTGCAGGTTTTAAAGCAAGAGTGTGTCTTTAAACATAAAACAGGTTGTGGTATGATTTTACTAGAATCTAACTGAGAAATGTATCCCGTTTAGAATTTTTTTTTTAAGTATGCATAGTTGCAAAATGAATTCTTTCAGTCAGCTCTGCACTTTCAAACTGAAGTCATGGTATGGAAATAACATACAATGACATTCACATCTTTCATATATACCTGTGTACATCTGTGTATCCATATTCCAACAGCACCTCAGAGTGGGATTGGTTTTGATTTCCAAGAGTTGTAACCTGCGTCTCATGAATCTGACAAAAAACTGCACATATAATCTCATAAGCGTTGGCTCCTGTGACACAGCTAGTGAACATATTTTTTAGACATATTATGAGGCTGTTAACAAGAAGTTAACCCCAATTCACCGTGTAATACATTTGTCAACATATTTGATGCTCTATATACATACATAGCGTCCTGGTGATCAGATTTCGGGATTGTCCTTCCTGTTTGAGGCTATTGAAACCTCAGTGTACCCTCGTCACACACTGACAGGGCTTTCCTTTAGAGGCCATTGTTTAAAGATGGTTTGGACAGAGAACTTCTGCCAGACTGTCGGTGCTGCTTCACAGAAAGGTTCCTGCCTCAGAGGAAGCTGATGTCAAGGAGATAGTGCTGAAGGACGATGCGGGGTAGATGGAAATCTGGGTAAATTTGATGGAATAAGATGACTTTCGGCCTGAACTGCAATGGATTCCCCTCCTTCGGTCTGAACGCCACTTTGATCTCGTGTGGAAATATCTCCCATTCAGGTTTGTGTCTCCACAGGCATTGAACCACCATCCACCTAGTAGAGGACATAAATTAGAGGGAGGGGTATTTATTCATCCTATTGTTTGAGCCATCAGAGAAAGAAAGCCACTACGTGTACATCTTCTTTACCTGTTTGCTGCTGGGCGCAGTTGAAGTTTTGGTGGATGTCATTGTTCCGGTCTTTTGTAGAAAACATCATGCCTGTGTGGTTGGCCAGGGGGTCAGGCAGATTACCGGACAGATACGTGAGGTGAACTCTGTAGCTGTTCTCTGGGCCGTCAAGGTAAAATTTGTATTCGATGAAACGCCTGTTCTGTTTCCAGTCCTCCAATAAGATGTGAAGGACAGAGTTTCCCTGAGAGACCAGAGAGCGAATCTTGCTGAGACCCAGCCAAAATTCCCCTGTGAGAGACAGCAAGATATCACTGAGTCGACATGTGTTAACAAGCAACTGATGCACACAGAGGTGCAGGAAAGTGTTGACGACATATGAATTCAAAACGCTTTTATTGAGCTATCATATTGACAGATAAGTGTGCAACAAATCTCACCTTGAAAATCTCCAAAACCCTGTTCATACTTCTCCCATGTTTGGTCAAAATTCAATGATCCATCTATCCTTCGCTGGATTATCGTTGCTCCATGATCTACGAGGAGAAAAAGAGATTTCAGGATGTGTTTAGGTCCCCTCATGAATGAATTATTCAGCAACAGCCATCCACAGTCCCTAATGGTCTATTTTCAATGTCTGAAAATATGTGTATTATGTGATTTGTCCATCTAAAATAAATGAGTTCATGTGTGGTTGTTTGTCTTTGCCCTGTGATCAACTGGCCAGAGTGGAGTGTTCCTGGAGAGATGGATGGATAATCTTGTTACCGTCTTTCAGAGTTTAATATTTCTTGGAACATTTGATGATCAGTTAATAATTAATGAAAGTAATCATACGTTTCCACCCTATCCTCTGGCTTTATTTGTAGTAGCAGAGTTTGCAATATGTGTGCTGAATTAAAATGATCTTCATATAGAAGAATATATGGTAATTTTACCAAACTTTCCCCACTCGTATACTGTTCTCTCGCCTGCAGCACGACAATCAGATACAACAAACAACAATAGTAACGCTGCTTGATAAAAAATAATTACTCGACTGCAATAAACAAAACATGTGAGAGGTAGAATACCTTTGCTCATGTCGCAGTAGGCCATGAATGGCTCTGAACCGTTGGGCCTGATGGCGTAGAGATCACTAACACGTTCCCCTCTGCTGAACAGCTCAGCGCAGTCCGACGGCAAATCTATTTGAGAGAGGGCCATAAAATCGATGTTCAATTTGGAACTGTCCTAAATAAAGTGCTTAAATCCAGCAGAGAAGCTAATGTGTACTTGCACATGAAGGTCAGCAGTTCATATTATGAGCATTAACACGGAAAATGTGTGATAAGTGATTGTTCGTGGAGGGCTGACAGCTCTCCGCTCTGATTATGAAACTATCCATGAACGTGAAGTAAAGAATTACTAGAAATTCTCCAGATACCTTTATAAATTATAAGCATTGACACACTGAGATTGAATACTTAACATTTGTGCCAGCAGATATAATAGCATGGTTCAAATCATGCTTTGTCAGTCAACTTCATCATCATTTTACCTCTGTTGGTAGATCTTGAGGTCAGATAGGGGGTCAGTGTTGGTGCTTCACTGTTGAAGTTATCAGACGTCCTTTCAATAGTTTCCTGGGCTAACATATTGGCTGTTAGCTTGAAGGAAAGTGTTGGAGAAACAAAGATAATGTCAGACATAATAACATTGTAGACATCCTCAAACTGGCTCTATGTTATCAGCTGGTTTGCATTGTTGCCTGGGGATTTTTTTTACTAAAGTGAAACAGCAGCTATTGGGATCAGAGGAAGTACTGTTTTTAGAAACAGCACTGCCTGAGATTTTGTAAATAATTCGGCTTGCTCTGCTATGGCATCCTCCGGAGATTTAAAATCTCAATTAAAATGTGCAACACCATGACACCATTAAGTTTCTTTTTCTTTAACAGCACAGCCATTGCAATGTCATGATTCCAACAGCTCACAACTCAAAGAGGAAGGGGGGGAAAAAACCCTGGTTAATTTAACAACAAATGCAAAGCCAATTTAAGTGGAACTTAGATCAGATCAATGAGGATGTCTGAAAATGATTGGGGAGAGCAAAAGGGTATGAGTCTTAGATTTATTTTTCTGCATAAGCAAACTCTTTTTGAATTATAATATAAGTAGTTGCTTAATATTATGTCTCACCAATGGTTCAATGATTATTTGATTGTCCGATAAAGCTCCTGCAGTTCAGTTATTTACCTTTTCCTCCAGAGTTTTGATCTTGGTCCTCTGGTTGTTGAGCTGGTCACTTTGTTCAGTCACTGCTTTCAGCAATTCCATAATGTTCTGCTCTTGATTGAGGATCACGTCCTGATCAGGGAAAAAGGTGGAATCTTTAACATACATTTAATTAGTTAAATATATTAACAAACATAATTAATTGTACTAATACAGGCAGGAGAGAAATAAGTAGGTATAAAAATATTTACTATCATATGTTCCCATTCTATCTGGCAGTATAATGAGTACATGAAAAACACTCAGTGTTCCTTTCTGACCCAGGGTCACTTACCCGAAGTTTATTGATCTCTGCTACTTGATCACTTGTCACAAGGCCGTTTGACAAACTGCTCAGTTTCTCCTCCAGGCCCTCCACCTTTGTCTGGAGTTTGTTCTTCTCTTGCATAATGCTGTCCATCTTGGAGCTGATCTCTTCAGACAGGCCTTTGATCTCTTCATTGTTTGCCTTCAGCACCACTGTGGTCTTCTTCAGCTCCTCTTCCTCCTCCTTGATTTCACTGGCCAGCACTGACAGTCTGTAGAAAGAGTGGTCGAAGATGTTGAGCTTCTGGAGGATGTCGTTTATCTGTCCCTTTGTCTTTTGCACAAAGTCCCGCAGGCTCTGACCCAGCTGGAGGAGGCCACTTGCCAGCAGACGCACGTCATCCAGAGCAGCAAAGCGGGACGGGGTGTCAGAAGGAGCCTCGAGGTGGGACACTATAGGCTGCTCTTGGCCATGAAAGCCTGGGATGCAGGCGGCAGCCAGGACAAACATAATGGGAATCAGTGCCACTCTCATGGTGGTATTGTATCTCCAGCTGTTTGTGAAAGATGTAAAAACTGGCAGCCTCCGCCTCCTTCAAAGACTGGATGAAGACGCAGGGCATAAAAAAGCTGCAGGCTTTATACTCAGTCTGGGCTCAGGTCAATAATTAACCTGCTCATTCGATCAATGCTTGTTTACCAGATAGATTCCTCCTCCTGGGCGGATCATTGATAGCTTGGTAAACTTTACCTTCACGAGATAGTCTTGATATCACAATTTAGTTGAGCATGTATAGATGATTAAGGTGAGATAATGATCATGATTGAGGGCTGGAACAGTTGTAGTACATCAAAGGGGTTTTTCTATCTGAAAACTTTCTCAGTAATAACTGAATCAATCACGAGCAAATGGCCCTGTATTGATATGAAGTCAAAGATGAGTTAAATTTAATCTGCTGAAGGATGTTATCCTCCGGTTCGCTCAGCATGACCGAGTTTTAAATTGAACTACAGCAGAGGGCATGGTTGATCTATAATGTTGTTGTGCTACCAGTTTGTTTCTAAACAGGAAAATGACCCAGTTTACATGAAGGATCATATGAGATGGATCAGTTACCAGCCTCTGAATTTGAGATGTATGTCACTGCATTTAATACAAGAGAAATACCTTACATTGGTCACATTGTTGTTGTCATTGTGTGCATCGTAAGATATTAGGACACTACACTGGCTGCAAACTCACACATCTGCCTTCTTCTGATCCAACTGCACATTTAGATTTGCATGCATTTACCTAAATATCTAAATGACACTTATGACTTATTCAAACATGTGCTGTTACAATCAATGCATGATGAAGCATTTCACCTTCTTATTACTTAGGATCATAGTTCCCACAATATAAGTAATACCTAGACAGTGCAAGCACAAACATGCACAGAAAAACAATATGGAGACCAGTTCCTTGAATTTACTTGAGAGGACAAACTGAGATAAAAGAGAAATATATCCTTGAAAGTGAAAATCTGTATAAAGGTGATAAGAGCCTCATGGTGTGTACACAGCCAACTCAATCCACAGCCTCGACGTCAGCATGGGGGGTGCAAGTACTGATGCACAGGAATGGATGTATGTACAGTTATGTAACAGCCCAAAAGCCAAGAGAGAGGGCTTGTGGATAGGCAGTGAAGCACACAAGACCTTGAAAAGAGTCTCTGAAACTAAAAAGAGAGGAGGGAAGGTAAAAAGTGTGGTACCAATGGTGCGTGTGACACAAGGGGCTGTACGGTGGAATTGAGCAGCAGATTTCAGAGAAAACATCCAAAATTTCGAACCATGAGAGTGCACAGGAAGCCTCTCGTACAGTACCTCAGCTTGGAGGGTGAATAACTTCAGTGCCACCACTGACAGCATCCAATCCGGTTCAGGGTCACAGAGCAAATGGGGCCAATCTCAGCAGGTCAGTCCATCACACTGCAAACACAGAGACCTAGACAACCACACATCCTCACATTCACATACAGGCAATTTAGGGTCACCAAATAACATTCATGTTTTAGGAATGTGAGAGGCATTTGAAAGACCTGGTGAAAACCCATACAAATATTGGAGAACATGAAAACTCCTCACAGAAAGGCTCTACTCAGATTCACAACACTGTGAGGCCCACGCAAATACACTTTGGAAGCCATGCAGCCTATCTTACTCAGGTCGAAACTTACTCACATGTGGGCGGTCAGTGGGTGGTCAGTGCCAGTATATTGACAAACTGTGTAATTCTAGAAACAAATGTTTTATTTAATTGTATTTATATATATATATATATAAATAAATAAATAAATATATATATATATATATATATATATTTTTTTTTTTTTTTCACCAAGGTAGGTCAATTCAGTAAAGACAAACAGAAAAAAAGATGAATGAATTGATCAATGTGATAATTATGTAATTATTATCCTGTGGCTCTAACAGAGCAGATCTGAAATAAGACAAGTGGAATTTATTTGCAACTGTGGAAAGTGTTACACTGATGTGTTATTGTCACTGTTCATAACCCAGTAAAACATGGTGAATCTTTTGAAAGAAAAAAGATGTCTATCTCTTTGGCGGGGAACCAAAAGATCAGAAAACCAACACCAAGAAGCACTGAAGCTCTCAAGCAAGGCTGAGGTGGTGCAAGACGTCTCACAACACTTGTTGGATTTTGCTTTTTTATTTGTTACCAGGCTTTCTTACACATATTGTTTAATATTATGAGCTGTGTGAGAATTACCCACAGTGCACAAACAGAACACTACATGAGACAGATAATCAGTATTTAGCATAGACATTATTATTTTGTACAGTACTTCACTGACGTGCTTGCAATTGTACTCATATATTTCACAGAAAATGTAGAATAATTAAACATCTATTCATCAAGAATGAGGTGTAAATAGATTGCATGTAAGCAATATGGGTAATCCTAATAGATAAATACTAAAATATACTCAGATTCAGTTGATACAAAGCCTTTGCTTTCTGCCTCAGGCTACTCAAATTATTTCACGTTATTTTTTAATTTTTTTATCTACCACACACAGATTTGTACAAACCACCAAAGCCACAGAGCTTTTTGCACAGCTGAAAACTTAAATAAGCTTATTCATGTTGTCAAGGGTCTGTGTCCTTCTGGGCAATTGATTGGCCTCAATTCATAGAGTAAAATGAATTGAGGCCAATCAATTGCATGATTACGTTGTTCCACTTGGCAAACACAAAACCTGCAACTCCACCAGCCACAAGCCACAGTTATACAAAAGACTTCAATTTGGGAAAAAACTCCGGATCTTTAGGTGAACTAAACCACTTTAAACCGTTCCATCTGTTCAGTGGTATTTTAGCTTCTTTAAAAATGTCAACGCTTACAATGGCCTCACTATTACATCTTTTTTCTAAAGCTTAAAAAAAATTCCTATTGAACGTGGCTGATCGGATTTATTCACATGATTGGGAAATATCACCACAAATTTTAGTGGAAGACCGTCAATCTCGAATAAGATGACGTGATCATTTTTAATAGGAGGAAGTGCCTCTTGACAACTTTCCTCCAGGAGGCAGCATCCATGAGTAATAACAGTCAAATGGTTGGAAAATGCATTTGCTTCTTTGTGGGTCCAAAAACATCTGTTTGTATAATGTAACGATTAACAGCTCATTTTTGAACCAATATTGTAAATTGCAAACTTAATTTATACACCGTAGTTCTCCTCTAATGCTGTATGACGCAAGTCTGAATCTTTCTGTGAAACTGCCTCTGAGAGCAGTTTTGCATTACGGCCGAGGTTTTTTTTTTTTTTCTTTTAATAGTATGCGGTCAGTCTGTCAGCAGTCATTTGGTCCAATAAAGACTTTCCCCCCTCCTTCTCTCAAGTCAAACCACAATCCCTCTCAGACTCGGTTGTCTGCTTGTGTAATGGAAAAGAAGAATTTCTTGCTAATTCTTTCTAATTTCTTTTCCATCCTTGGTGGAGGAAAAGGCGGTGGTCAAAGCTCCATGCGATGTTTCTTGTCATAAACTTTTCATGAACATCTACTTCTTCATTTTACTTCTAAGTTAGACTCACTCTTTTTTTTTTTTTTTACTGAGGGAAAGACTGTGGTTTACATATGTTGTGAATCATCATTCGCTCCACACATGGAAATACAGCCGGACATTTTTTTTACCTTAGAAACAAACGTGAAAACATAATAAGAAGGTGGGGAGAATAACAAAGAGTTCTTGCTGAAAGGAATCACAAGTATAGAGAGAAAAAACATATTGTCACGTTAGCAAGCTACCCGTTTAAAATAGTACAGACAACCATGTGAGTTACACTAAAATATTACATTCAGTTGAAGAATCAAGCCTTCTAGCGTTTACTAATTAGCTGCAGAAATATGTGATTATTAACAAAATAATGACGGTTTTAATAAGTCAAAAATTAGGGTAAACTATTGAAAACTCCCCTCTAATTCTTCCACTTCTTGGGGGACTTTCCCCAGGTTTTCTTCCACACCTTTTTCATTGTGAAGTTTAGCGGTCAGATGCTTTTTTTTCATTCAGCACCTGGATGGTTTGTTTTGTTTGCCTGTTGCTTTCCATCAAATGTTTCCCCTCAGCCATCCGGGTCTTCTCTTTTGACTCTTGACTGCTTCAGCACTTCTGCAGAAAGCCCTCCTCATTAGGCCTCATCTTAGGTTACTAAGAATTGTGAGAGGTATTTCACATGGACAAAACAAGCAAGAGAATTTGCACAAGAGAGGTCAAAAATGTATGCAATTGAAAAAAGTAATTCGAGCTTGGTCAGTCATGTCTTCAAATACTAATGATACACTTTGTTTCAGCAGAAATAAAAGGTTCACTGGATGAGCTTAAGGTCATACATTTAATTGATAAGAACAATTTGAAAGCGAATCTAATGGTTGGAGGCTTCGGCCAGAGTGGTTACTCTGCTTCTGGTGAAAACCCAAATCCCGGCACTGAAATGATGAAAGCAGACTCTGGGCAGAAGCAAGTTCCTGGCATGAGGGTTGTGCTTCAGAGGAAGATGCTGGTAACACGATGAAAGAGGATCCAAAAAGAACGAGAGGTATGTACCGAGAGAATTAACCCCCTTGGGTGGCACCAGGCCCTCACCGAGACGCAGACCACATAACAATGGATAGTGTTTCACATTCTGAAGGAGGGATGTGTGTGAACCACTGCATGGTCACTGATGTTATTTGAGAGGTTGATGGGAGGCGCACAGTAAAGTGACTCTGGTACTTTCTCTTGTGTCTTACCAGAAGCTCCATACTTTGACATGTTGTCACGAGGACCTCAGACAAGCTGCTGTCATCCCCGGACAGCTGTAAGTCTGAGCTCCTATTGGCTAATGCTTCCTGTAAGAGTGGGCATGGTTCTGTATGTCTAACCTCCCACTTGTCAGTCTGTTGGACAGGAGGTCCTGTAGGAAGGCATGCTCACAAGCTCCTCCTTGAGCATTACTCTCTCTTTTACGCACAAGCAATCCCAGCTTCTGTTATGGCAGGGGCTGTTTATTGGCATTTACCAAACAGGCGCGGCATGCCGCTCTCTCTGACAGCACCTCCCTGACTGCTGAGGAGACAGACAGGCTCAACTAGCTGACAGAGGACTGTATTGGACCGTCTGGCAGAACACACCCTAAAATCAGTGGGAGGAAACTGCTGAACATGTCACAAGGTAAGTCTGATGTAAAATGAATCTTGTATCTCTGTAGACAGCGAAGGGCTGTTGTATTGGACAGTTAATCAAAGCTGAGATGCTGACCATTGACCTTGGACGTCTTTGATCGAAAACTGTCTGATCTAAATTCAGGGTCAGAAAAGCTTTTGACTCTAATGTGACTGAACAAATTGTGAGGAGCGGACCGGTGGGCCGCGGCTGCATGCTAATCATTAATTCGGTATAGCATCTTTGCCTTTTAAAGATGAAATATTGAATCAAACTAACGTTTTTATTGCTTACACATGTTGTAAACAATACTCTTGAAATGAAACAAACACACACGTCCATGTCAACATCCAGGGAGCCCACTTTCTATTTTAACCTCACCATGTTACCATACTGTTGCTTTCTTCCTTGCGGGAAGCCCCTGGCAGCTGTTTGATCCCAGGAGCTTTGGCTCCACATACCATCAGTGAAGTTTTAGATGCCACATGGCAACTCCTACCCTGTTGCAGTTGGAGTAGGACCAGGCCAAACTTACTGGTCCAGAGAAGTAAAAATAAAGCAAAACAAATGTTTTTTTTTTTTTAAAGAAAATAGATAAATAAAGATGGGAATTTCTAAGTTTTCTTCATGGAGACAGTGAGGAAAATAATGAGCTGCAAAAAGTAGGAGACAGTTGAGCAGAGGGGAAAGGGAGTCTGAGTCCAAATGGTTGGCTTCAATTCTTAGATCAACCTCAAACAGAAGAGGAGGTTTAGAGTTATGCGCTGGAAAAACCACAGACTGTACAGCCAGAAACTGAAGGAGAGGAAAGATATTTCTTGGAAGACAAAAACAAAGACAGCATGACATAGAGATATAGGGTATATACTGTAGGGACAAATAGTTGCTGTGAAAAAAGGGAATATAAAGTTTTTCTGAATCTCATGGTACGTGTGTTGGGTTTAAGTAGTGTGTTACAGCACATTACAATCAAGCATCTGCAGTGTGTAATAGTCTGAAACAGATTACAGTTATACGGGTGGCAGTGTAAACACAAGTTCACACCCACGTAAACACATGAAAATGCAAACACAGGAGAATTTATAGACTGATTCCTCAAGTTATGTTGAAAAATCTGCAGCATCTCTGTATGGTGATTTCTTCATTCTGTTGATGAGCCTGTTGGTCAGTCACATGATGGTGGGGAAACAAAATCAGCAAGAACACACCACAAAATGTTGTGTATGAAAGTGATTGAAAACTTTTTCACAGTGTTTTATTGTGTTTTAAAGAATCGAACCAAATCAAAGACTGACCTTTCTCATAGTCCAGGCAGAAAAAAAAACCTGCAACACGAATTCACTGAAATCATCATCAACTAAGTCCAGTCAGCAATTTAACGAACTCTTGAACATATGATGACTTCTTTCTTCTCTCTCATTGCTATACAGAGAGGTCACTCCCTTGTGTCACATGGGCATATTTGATTTGTGGCTTTGGTAATGAATGCTGTGGATGGACGTGTTGTGATTATGTGGTTTACACTGATGGTTGGAGAACCATGAAGGTCTGTGTGAGAACAGATACGATTCCGCAGAGAAGAAAGGGTGCAAAAAGAGAAAAGGAGCTTAAACAAAGCAAAATACCTTGCAATAACTACAAATTCTGACATTTCCCTCGACTAAAACATACAGGACCATTAGGTGACTGCAAAGTAAACTCTGATTTTTGGAAGCTTGAAAAATAATTCCAGCAGGTTCAACCTGAAGCTTGACTTTGGACTGAGTTCGGTATGTGAACTGCTGTTTGACTGGGGCCGTTTTGGGGTGAAGGCAAATATTTTACGTTTCATTTCTTGGGTTTCCTGTGGAGTGGGCCCACAGCTCCAAACACACACACAATTAAAATATGTGCATGGGAATGTGGAGGGAGCCAGGGAATGGCTCCTGGGAAATTGTCGAACCCTAAATCTGCTGTATTGTTTCCTGTGGCAACCTGGTGAGGGGGAAATGTGCATGTCTATATTCATGCATAACAATTAGAGGGCGGGTCACACAATGGAAACACACATAAAGCAGTTTGATTCTCAGTTTGAGGAAAGCAAGTAAAAAAATTTGGGGAGAAAAAAAAAAGTAGAATACAGTTTTGACTTTGAAATTCTCTTTACTCTGCACTAGCTGTTTTGCTGCTTTCGGGGTCAAATGACACTTTCATAATTTGCATCATGCAAATTGAAATGAGTTTTGTGCAATGATGTCTTTTCTCACTTTGTGAACATTTCAAATTGAACTTGAACATTTGCTTTTTATTAATGTCAAAGGAACAAAAGAGAAATGTGTTTTCATTCCTCTGAAGTCGAGCCAGCCGTCTGCCTCCTGAGCCGCATGACTGAGCTAACAGAGACTGATTGAGATGTCTGCAGTAACAGGTGCTCTGCAGTGCAGAGTTGATTGACGGAGTCAATGGTGAATGCAGCTTCCACTTAAAGTCAACACCGGGTATTTTTCCCCCTGAATATCAAAGCCTCACTGTCTCTATGGAAGTATTTCTTGTCTATCATTTGGTTTGTCTGTCTCCCTGGAGCATGATCACCTGAGTGATCTTTAATCACTTTGAGAGAGACATATCTAGGTCTTCTCACAAGATATGTGTGTGTTAGCTTTACACCCACACATATGAGCTAAATTTAGACGTGTCAGATGGAGGACTGAAAGATTCCTCTCAACATCATAAAACCCCGCTGTGGCAAAACAACATGCATACAGTACCATATCAGTTTCAGTGTTACACTCCTGAAGGCAACTGAAGTAACGAGTAGAAGGTAATGACATTCGTGGTGAAAACCGGATAGGGAAAATGAAATCGCTGCGTTTATTTTGCTTGATTTACAAGATTAAGAAAGTTGTTCATTCGAATACAAACTATGACACAGTTTCGATCCTCTGCTATTTTTGGTACTTCAATAAATAAATATGGCAGGCACTTTGGTGGACTGTAAGTTGTCTTTTAGCACATGTATGTCATAACGTTCATGTTTTTCTTTAGGAAAAACAAACAAATAAATAAACAATCGCAATCTGTAGTTCTGTGATGTGGAATTAAATGATCCAACTGAACCTGGTGACTCAGACTAAGGTTTATGTGACCCTTGAGTGGCCAAACTATTTATAACAACAGCTCTGTAGAAAAGCAGAACAGAAAAAGAGAGAAAGTTTGTGCTGTGTCACAGAGAATGACCCGGAAGGCAGTGGAGTTGGGGCCGGGTAAAGCAGGCCTCCGCTTCCCCATACTTCATCTGATGCGTCCCTACGTCGTTCACAACCACGCCTACATTTTAACTGTACTTTCTGTGGTGGGACCGCCCAACATATAACTGTCCCCTCCTGCTCCGACACGTACTGCGCGGTGGAATCGTGTCCTTAGTTCCCAACACCAACTTCTGAGGTCAAGACCTCGGTGTAGCTATTATCACACTAAATATTCTACCTAATATGGGTTGTATAATATGACTGGATAAAATGCACTCTGACCTTTCACCATGATCTTACTCCTCCAACCCTGACCTCCACCACATCCGACAATCCCAAATCATAATTTCAAATCTAGTAGGTATTTACATACAGACTGTAGTTACACTTAACTGTATTTTATAGCTTTGATTCTGCTACTAGGAAAATCAATTTCACTTATATAAGTGCTCAATTCATCCATTGGGAGCAGTTTAGCATTCAGTGTCTTGCTCACCAACACATTGATATGTGGGCAGGGAGAGATGAGGAATTGAATCTGAAACATTTCGATTGAAACCACAGCCGAGCCACAGCTGCCCCGAGTGGTGTGGAAAAGTACGAAAAATGTGCAGTTTAATAAAAATATTTAACAGTTTTACCTTCAAAGTAATTATTTTCTCCATAACGTCATGTCAAAAACAAAAAGGAATCAAAACAAATTGGGAAAAGGAATCCCCCTGACACCCGGATCGTGCTTTAAGGGCTGTGCTTGCCTCACGTGCATGCGTGCGTGCACGTGTAGAAGTCAATTTGGTGGTATTTTTCTGTTTACTACATAGCTGGCATTGTTTGGGGCTGTGGCTTGGTGGCTGCGGTCGTTCAAGAGGATGGCAAGCTGCCACAGAGGCTGGTGGTCAGCACAGAGGAAGGGAAAAAGAGGTGACAACTAAAGGGAGAGACTGTATGACAGAGGCAGGAAAACATAATAGAATGGGGTGGATTCTCCATTACACAGACCATAAAAATATTATGAGAATCTGCAAATCTGAAATTAATAGACAGTCAAATACTTGTAGTAAATACATTAGAGAACAAAGGAAATGTATGAGTTGAGGCAAAGTAGACTGATGATCTGTTAGGAGACTGCAGGCCCTGGCGGAGGCTCACAAAGAGCAGGGAGAGAGGAAAGAGGGAAGTAGTGAGTCAGAACAATGGTTGTCTGTATTTAAGTCTGTAGGAGTATATTTTGCACCACTGGCCATAGCTACTGGGCTAAACAGTCTGAGGATATTTTAAGCCCTCATGCTGGATGGCAAGGCTGTAATCAAGTGAACATCAGTCCTGCCACTGTTGAATAATAGCAGCTTTGGTGCATGGAAGAAATGAGGCAATAAGAATATGAGAAATATGAAGGGAAAGGGTAGAATCCATTTGAGGGAGAAAGCCGTGGAGTGTAATTGGAAGTGTTTCATTCTTTGTAAAGCATGTGGGTGAATGAACAAAAACTAAGTTGAAAAAAAAAAACTGCTATAACTGGACATGAATTTGAAACTATATCTACTATTAAAGTATCACAAGTGAACCCTTAACAAATGTCAGTTTCCAAAATGTATTAGTTTTCTGCCATCAGAAATCAAGGATATGTTCCCTTTTACCAGTTGTACTAATGCATCTTGTTTTTCCGTCTATTTTGTTTGCTTTTCCAGATACCAGAAGTCCAACCAGATAATGTGACAACAAAGTGTTTGGAGAACTGAAGGCAATCAATGATGGAAAGACAAAACGGTACACAGATATTTGTCAGACGTCAGAGTTAAAACAACTCTGAAAAACATTCAGAATCTGAAGTCAAGTTAATTATTAGTTTTTTTTTTTTATGTTTACAGGAAATATTTCTCATCATAAAACAGCAGAGAATGGAATTAAAGGGAAACCACCGTATTCAGTAGAAACCCCGTATGGTTTCCAACTTGATCTGGACTTCTTGAAATATGTAGACGACATTGAGAAAGGGAACACCATCAAAAGAGTTCCCATTCAGCGCCGCAGCAAAGGACCCCGGGCAAGCACTCTCCCTAGACACCTCAACCCTTCAGGGAGTGGCTATTGCCCCAATGCCTGGGGATCTACTGGGGCTCTTGGCCCTAGGTCTCGAGTGTCAGATGCCCCTCATCATGGGTCCTGGGCATATGATCACAAGCCACCGCTCTCTCCCACAGGACTCATATCCTTGGTAGAAATGGAGGCCAGAATCAAGGAATTTGATGAACAACCATTAGGGGAGCACATCAGACCTCATCTTCTTCGTGCTTCTAGTCTGCCCCTCACTGTATTATTAAGACAAGGGTCAGAGTCCACAGATGAGCCTGGCAGCCTTCGGAGTTCACGGGATAGCCTCAAAGGAAGAAACACCTCGTGTGAAGATGTCTTCCTCACTACAGATAACTCTTACCCTCAGGACCGCTCCGGGTTGCTGAGGCGCTTGACCGAGGCCCTGGAACGTGTAGGGGAGTTGGAGATGGAGGTGAGGGTTATTCCAGAGCTCAGAGCACAGGTCTGCTTCCTCCAGGAGGAAAGAGAAAGGCTGCGTCTGGGCCTGAATGGAACGACAGCCCCTTGTAAATCCTCTCACTACAGCAAAGTGGACATTAAAAGGCCTCGCCATGAAGGCCACATAATGTTTCCTAGAAACCACTGCAACAGTTCAGATGACTCTAATCCTACACACGAGTGGAGGAGTAGCACAGATCTGGATGAGCTGCTGACAGTGACATCCCTGCAGGCCAAAGTAGCTGTGCTGGAGCAAAAACTCCACGAGGCCGGCCTGGAGCTCCAGAGGGTGACCGCACTTCTGAGGGAGCAGCAGGAGGAGACCAGAAGAAAAAACAACAAGATAGAGCACCTCATCAAGAATCCTGATGCATGGGTTGGTGCAGAGAGAGTGGTGGTAGACTGGGATGGAGAAGAGACAGTGGTGAGATCCATTGAACCAAATTATAATAAAGTGTCCTTCACCTGTGCAAAGACTGTAAACACAAACGGTCAAAGACAACAAGACTATACAGTTAATTCTTCTAATCCACTCCTGTCGGTGGAACCCGCTAGTACTTCAATTGAGGGTACAGAGACAAAAGTGGCAGTCCATCATATACAGAAGATCAAGAGTCTCTTGGATCAACAGTGGGGGATTTTGTGTGCAGAAAGCAAGTCAGAAGGGGAGAGTAAACTGAGTAAACTGCCGAAACACCCAGATCCAAAAGTCAACTCTTTGCAAGAGGAGATGATGAGGCTTGTTGACATTCTTGCATCCTACTACAAACAGCATGGACAAGGTGATGGGAAGCATATTCAGCATGGAGGTATAGAATTCAATCAGATGTTTGTGCTGCATTGTGAATATGTATAACAAGGGGAAAAGACACACACTGGCCAACTATTCTAGCATCTTCTCCACAAAGTCAACAAAAAGCAACAAGCAAAAGCTCCCAACATTGAGATATGCTACAATGTGCAATTCAAGCATTCACCTTTAAAATCAATGTGTAACTTTTGAAAACCCCAGAAGCAACCTTTGAGTCCAATGAGTCAGAGATACAGTTTTACGATGTAGAGGTGACTGAGTCAAAGTAAATGAGCCTCAACAGAATCGAACAATGAAATATGGGTCACTGAAGCCCTAAACACACAGTGATGTCATATAGCGACAAAGTAATGACTCAATGTAAATATGTTTGTTTGTATTCTAACACTGATGTCTTTTTAATGGCAGATTAGCTTTTTTTTTCTTGAGGATTTATATTTAGTCACAGTTTATAGTAGAATAAACAGCAACATCTACTGATTGTTAGATTGAATGCAACCTGATTGCTTGTTGTTGTTGGCTTAGCTTTCTGTTTACATGATGAATAGGAAGCTCCCGTATTAGAAAAAAAAAGAAAGAAGAGGATTACAGAAATAACAGTGTGCAAAAAAACATAAACCCCGACAAACATGTATCTCACCAGGAGGATGTAATGTTGTTGGTCGTCTTCTTTGGATCACATGTGATGTGTTTGTCTTCTATTTAGCCTGTAAATCCACCCTGCGGCCAGAGGGACGCATCCAGACCTCAAACACACTTCTTTCTGAGGGTGCTCGTGATGGGTTAGTAAATACTGAGTTTTGCAATTTTAACAGTTGTGATTATTGGTTCTCTGGCTTAATGTACTGTTGTATGGTCCTGGCGGAGCGAAACATCATGATTTAGGGTGGCAAGATGAATGCCACTCCCTTACAGAGAAGAAATGGTGACTCCTGTGTCAGGATGACAGAGTCACTATTTCTGAGAATAGCCAGACAATTACATTTTGTGGCTCAATGAAGCAATTCACATTGTGAAATCTATTTGACTACAATTGTTGCAAGAGTCTTTCTCAAAATGACGGTATTCATGTTCAGTCCGATGAGACTTTGTTCTTGAATTTGAAGTCACTGGGGCATTAAAATGACTGGACTTGTATTATCAAGCCAAACAACATGAATAATGCAGCTGAACTCTTCTATAGGAGTCTAATTATTTTGCCGACATGACCAAACTAAGACAGTGCAGGCAAAATGTTTATTTTGCTTGAACATTTATGCCTGATGATTTACATCTGGACATGGCAGAGGATAATTTTGTTTCTGGCAATAACACACAGTTTGGCATCATCACTTGGCAAATATGTCATATTTCACTGACCTTTTCCTTTTTTGATCATTCTGAGCATCTACCAGAATCTAGGAAGATATTACATTTCGATATTTCATACACATTTCCTATCTTTCCTTTTCTTAAAGATTCCAAATGCACAAAAGTGGGAGTCTAAATAAACAGGACTCATTGGCCCAGCATGTCCGTGGTGATGTGGGGCAGAGCGGGAGCAGCAGTACCCCTCAGGAGATGGCTGCCATCCAGATGGGTGGAGAACCAGAGAGGAGAGCGAAGGAGGGAGCGAGGCAAACAGGCCCAGACAGACAGATGATGCCGACAGGAACAGGATCGTGTCAGACACAAAGATGCACAGCGCTTGTGCAAGCCGATGCGACGCAGAGAACTGCCAAGTCCAAAACACAGCCCGCAGGAGAACAGATGGAGTTGACCTCTGACTCAGAAACAAGCACCAGGGGCAGGTGAGCGGGCTAGAAAAAAAAACACTGGAGCAATCTCTGTTTGCAAAATTCTATTCCCGCGGAAGCACACCAATGCTTTCCTTTATCTATTGCTTTTATCTCGAATCTCTTTCTTACTGCACATAAACACACTTTGTTTTCCAGGGAAACAATTAGTGCAGATTTTATGGCTGCTTGTCACTTCCTCAAAGATCACATGGACAACATGAATAACCCTAACAGAGACATGGTAAGCGCAAACGTTAAGTCACATCTGTAATCCATTCATCAATCTTTTATCTCCACTTTATCCACTTTAGGGTTGTAGGTGGCTGGAACTAATTCCAACTGACTATGGTTGAAGGCAACGTACACCGTAAACAGGTCGCTGGAGAAACACAGAGAGACAATGACCAATAATCCCAAGCACATTGTTTTGTTTTGTTGGACTGTGGAATGAAACATTAGAAGTGAGACAAAACCTGCACATGCAGAGGAACAATAAAATGCCCTGAAAGCCCCAAAGATAACTCAAATCTACACTATACACCTGCAATACCAGATTTCATTTTAAATATTGTCACATTGCTACCTTTTTTTATATGTATGCTTCACAGCTCTTACAATTGAAGAAATTGTTTTCCTCAAACAATATACTGCAGAAGTCCCACAGTAGTTTATCTTGCTTCAGCACAATGCTTGATTTTGCAGCATTCACTCTCAATTTGATTCTCATTTAAGTGAAAATGCTGTGAATGCAACTAGCCCAGCTCAGCCAGATGTTTGATGGTGGGGAGTGAAACAGTTAATGGAAAGAAGTGCATATTCCATACAAATATATTGAGTTATTGGTACTATACTTTCATCACATAAGGTTATACGGTGACAGTATGCTAATCTAAAGCTGAATCAAATGCCACACTTTTATGTCATTTTAATGACTATCATAGATCTCATTCATATGTCTGATCTCTTTTCCAGAGGAAGGCCTTGATTGTTTTGTTCCAGCACTGGTTTGGTGTAGCAGCAGAAGAGACTTCCGTACCCAGCACAGTGTCTCTGTACCTGAAGGAAGTGAAGAAAGCTGCTCCCACACTGCTGGCCTTTTTGGTCAACTTGGCAGATGACAACAGCAACACAGTCCTGCACTACAGCATTTCTCATTGCAACTATGACATTGTCAGTCTGCTAGTGGACACAGGTGATGGAATTATATTGACAGAGGTGGGACACGGGGGAACGGCTGACTGGTCGGGACTAAAAATATCGACATCTTTTACCTGCGACAGGTGTGATTGACATCAACATTCAAAACAATGCCGGCTATACAGCAGTGATGCTGGCCTCGCTGACAGCCCCTGATGGGCCTGGGGGAATGGAAGTTGTCCGCAAGCTAATGGAGTTGGGCAGCATTAATATTCGCTCCAGACAGGTAAAACAAGCAGCGTGAACAAATGGGACACGACAAGGTGAATTAAAGGCAACATTTAGGTGTAACACAGTTAATTAAACACATGGAAATGAAGTGTTTAAACAGCCGTATAATACAGTATATGCTCTTGCTTGGTGCAGTTTTTGAATTAATGACGTTATCAAGATGATCTACAAAGACATGAGATTCCACATTATTAAAAGAAACCGTGTGTTCAACACTTGCGGTAGTTTTAAAGACATAGTTTTAATGTACCAGGTAGATTATTGAACATGCAGTCAGTAGTAGTGTGTGATTCAGAAATCTTCATCTGCTTCAGTTTTGAGGGTTTTTTTTTTGTCTATTGGAAAGCATCCAAAATATTGTGAGCACATTATTGAATTGGTAGACAGCCACTTCAAATGTCCCTTTGGCAAGACATTTGTTCGCAAATGGTATGTAAGTAGGACAAATGCTGTTTTTTTTTAACAGTTCTCCATCTTTTGTCACATCATCTTTCACTGTGCACACAGACGGGCCAAACGGCTCTGCACTTGGCAGTGAGACACGGCCGGGTTGTGATGGTCCGCCTGCTGCTGAGCTTTGGGGCAGACACTAACATCCAGGACATCCAGGGAACCACGGCACTGATGTTTGCCTCTGAAAGGGGCCACACACACATCGCTAGACTGCTGCTGGAGAGGAGTCAGTGTGACCTCACACTCACTGACAAGGTAACACTGCAGGTTAAAACCCAGATCAACAATTTTGCTCTGATGTTATACTCGAAGCTGGGGAAAATATCCCGTTAGACTGTCAAAGAAATTGCTTTCTGCGATCGTAACAGTTTATGGTCAATTTACTGAAGCAATAACAAATTCACAGAACAATATTGTTCCAACTGCACATTATTCAACAGGGGTTTTTTTTTTTTAGGACTCTAAAGCCCTGTTACATCTGTAAACAAAATGGCACATTGACTGATGTATTCATAAAACTGAACGAGAAAAGCAGCTTAGATGTATGCAAGCTTAGATGTTTTGACTCACACTGTGAGGACGTGGGTGGACTGACAGTCTGGTTGCAGCAGAATGGAGCTTCCCCAGGATTAATCAAGGCTACAGTAAGACAAATCTCCCTTGGCTGAGATGAGCTAATCCGCCAACAGTACCTTATCTGCCAGTCTGGGGCAAGTATAGAAAAATGATGCAAACGTATCTTCGACTTTTGACAGATTCCCCTCCTGAAGAGGACTTCAGGAGTTAAACAAGACTGTCAACTCCCAGCAGTCTACTTGAACTGAAGCTAATGCTTTTTTCTCAACATGAAACCGATTTAATTAGAATGATTAGCTCCCTTGTAATGCCTTTTTAACTCATTGAATTTGTGCCCTACAGCCACACTGCTAGGATCAATGCTTTTCATCAGAGGTACTAACACCCCCCCCAACCAAAAATAAATAAATAAACAAAAAACTTAGTGCAGCATGAACATATTCATGAATGAAACTCAAAATGTAATCAAAGATGCAATATAATTTTAATATATTGAAAATGTGCCTCCTCTATTTGGCTTGAAACTCCAGTTAAATAACAAAATAATCTCTGTCAATAAAAAACACAAATTCGGATAAGCTTCTCAAAGGTTATTCAACATGTTTTCTCCCAACCTGGAAGAAACATCTGGAAGTTTTTTAGTTACAATAAAGCTCTATATTATTGTAAGCAAAGCGCAGGTCAACTTGAATGCATGTCTAATACCAAAATGAAAATAAACGAAAGCTTAATATATGCTGGACAACACTGAAAAAGTGAACATATCGATGTCGTTTGGTAAATCTAATAAACATTAATGTGGATGCTGATGCCTCAAATTGAAGTGTAATGGAATTAAATGGTTAACTTTGTTCAATCATGGCCTTGGTTTGGCATGTTAGCATGTTAATGCTAACATGAGCTGTAGTGGTTGACTGCCAAAGTGAACTTGCTAATTTTATGCCTTTTTTTTATTCCCCTGTCTCCCAGCAAGGTCAAACTGCCCTTTCTATTGCGCTGCAAGGTTCCCACACTGATACTGCCGCCCTGCTGCAGGCCCATGCAAAAGCTCGAGCTCTGTAGTCCTGGAAAGCTGCAGATGGTCTTTTCTGTTTGAGACACATGCAATTTAGCTTAATCATGATAATGTTTCTATCTGTTTATGCACATCAAGTTTAAAATAGAGTTACACCTTTTTATTGATTTTGTACCACATCAGTGAGTATGTTAAGGTTGAGGAAAAGATGAGGGCTCTAATGTCATGGTCGCTGGTGCAGAGGATGTGCTGTGGTTTGTTTCTGTTGGCAGTTATCTTTCATATTTGCACATCCAAGTACCCGCTCAGCTCCAGACTATGCAAGGGAAAACTATTTATGCAGCTGTTGTATTGAACAAGATATTATGTTAACAATGATCTAAAGCTACTACCCGTTTTAAAGGGGATTTATAGTATTTTGCCAAAATGATGCACTTTTTGGATGAAATGCCTGCAAAGTACCTGTTCCATTCTGCATGCAAATCATATGTAAAACCCGATTCTGGTGCCAATAAAGCAGTATTTTGATTACACCCAAGTAATTGTTGAATTGATGGATTAAAAGTGTTTTTGTAATGAAACGTCGGGAAAGCAATCAAACTGCATTGTTGCACATAAGCAAACATGCTCGGGTGCTGGTTGAGCTGTCAGGAAACATTGAAACCTCATTAGTCAATATTGTTCGCTGCAGTGACAGACCTGACCAGCAGGTGGCAGAGCGCTTCCATTTCAATTCTCCCAGTAAACGCAAATACAGCGCGCGCGCGCACACACACACACACACACACACACACACACACACACACACACACACACACACACACACACACACACACACACACACACACACACACACACACACACACACAGAGAGAGAGAAACATATATTCACCTGTAGATGTATAAACTGAGTATATCCAAGGGATCAGATCAAATCCATTTAAAGTGACATGACATGAATTCACCTGCACGTCTGTTAGGAAGACCCAGCCGGTCATGAAGCAGATTTATTTTAATGGTCTTTGTTCCTGTAACCACCCCCACCAAACCATAACAGAAAAAGCTTTAGTTTTGCTGCATGGACTTGCGATCATATTTGTGAGATAAGGCAAAAAGGATTGAGTGCAGAGAAGGGAAAGACGCAGGATTTCTGTTTGACAGAGCAAAGCAACCTCATTTCCCCAGAGGATTTCCTGCAGACAAGCAGCCTGACCGTCTTGCAGTAACGACCCTGAGCAAATATATATCCCTAGAAAAGAGAACAAGGTGGCTCGATAGAGATGGAACAGGGGTCTTTTCTATTAGTCAAGTGTCACTGATAAACTATCAACACCATAATAAATAGGCGAGTGTGGACACATAATGCTTGAAAGAGATCACTTGCAGAATGTCCATAATAACCATACTGAGAGGCCATGCATGATCGACAAATGCACAGGTGCAAATTCTCCATCCCCCACCATGCCACAATGAATAAAGGTGTTCATCTCAGGCTATAAGCAGCGCTGACCATCTGTGATACCCTCATATCTGCTGCAGGCATCAGTAAACTAATAAAAAAAAAATAAAAAAAACAGACTAACCCACATGCTCGCAGGGTGTGGTACAAATAGATGGCTGTTTGAAAGAATGTGCCCTGCTACGGTTTAATAATGGTAATGGATTGGATTTATCTGCCACTGTTTTTCTGTCTGCTGATGAATCACTTTGCCTGTGGATGGATGTGAAACACACTTCACAGTCAGCGTGGGCACATACTCAGGGGCTTTTCAGCGACAGTATTACTTGTTCTGGTTGAACTGGTATGCCAAAGCATCGAATATGAGCTTATATTTGAGTAAATCAACCTTAAGAATGCAGTGTTTCTTACTGGAAGACATTAAATCTATATTGCTGTAGTTTGTAATGCTATCAAATTGTGAAGTTGCTTCCAGGATATTGACCTGAAAGGACTCAATGCGAGAAGTCTCCGAGACAATCGGTGCTAAATGAGAAAGATAACATGCGGAGCATTGAGGAGCTTCACAATGAGCAGAAGTTGAAGTGTTGCTTCAAGCCTGCATCATACACCGGATTCTAAAACAAATAGGACTATTTGCAGAGCTCCACCACAGCTGCAAGAAGCCAGTCCTAATGTTAGCAAAACACTGTCAAGAGATAGTCACAGTGATCATCATTCTGTGATCATCTATCTCTCCATCTTCAATGCTGCTTTATCCAATTCCTGGTCCCGGAGGGCTGAAGCTGATCTTAGTTGACCCTGGACAAAGGCAGGATACACCTTGGCCTAATCCTTCATCTGAACAAGCCTATGAATGTTACCTATGAATAGGATGGGTTAAATGCAGATAGATCATTTCCCCAAGAGGGTCAATAGTGTAGGTTTTTATTTTGATTATATAACTGTTGTTGTTTAGGGTTTTGCGGATTATGTTCATGTCTCCCTCGGTTGTAGCTGTACTATTTCTGTGAACATTTAAACCTGCGAGGTTGTTGTCTGTTCTGTTCGGTCTTCATCTGCCAGTTATGGTAAAGTCAGTGTACCAAGGCAGATAACATCTGTCAGCAGTATCTTGAAAGAGGCTGCAGTGAGATTGAATCCAACAATAAATGTGAACAATAAAAACATAATGAGAGGAAAAACATCCATTACAATTTCAAAAGAGTTGAGTGAGTGTGAGGGGTCAGAGGTCAATCCTCTCATTTTATGTGTTCTAGTGTTTTTTTGGTCATTACCAACAATTAACTCAAATTACACACACTGATTTGATCTGGAATCAGCAATCAGCCAATAGCAAGAGTCACTCAAGGTAACTCTTCCTAATTTCCTCTGTTTAAAAACATAAAATTGTTCACTTGTGTGCAAAGCATTATCACTTTTTACGTTAAAGCCTGAGCTACAAACTGGTGACAAGTTGGGAACCTACTTGGAAGAATCAAGTGAACCAACGGTGAATACATATTGTTCGACAGGCATACCGTGTGATAAAGCAACAAGGCCCGATGATTCCGGTTTTGCCAAAAGACGACAAAAGAAAAAGACCTTGAAAGTGGAAACAAACTTAACGGGCGCTTCGCTCAGAAAGATTGCTCAACTGGCTGTTTCAGTGAAAGCTTCGACTAAAGTGATGTGTATATTTAAGGCTGCCGTCAGTAAATAGGGTTGGCAATTGTAGCTGACAGCAAATTTGAAGACTATGAGGCTGAAGCATTAGTGCAACACGAAAAAAAAAAAAAAGAAATCTAATATTCAAGTGGATAAAAACATCTGTGCAGGATGTGATGAGACTGTCATCAAGTAGAGCCAGTCATCGTTTAAAGAGGGTGTTCATGTAGGGTGGCAGTCTTCATCCCACACCCCAACATTGACAACATTCTCTACTTTGTGAAGTCTTTTCTCCGCACCTCAGATATTTTGCAAAACGGATGAATCTGCTGTTCACACATGGCATAATAAGCACAGGAATACATAGTGAGACATAATCCATTTGTCCATCACACATACCTGAGCTATTTGAGTTACAAAATACAGATTAGGGTTAATACAGTATGTACAAGACGCCATCAGCTTAAAAACATGAAAATAATCAGGTGAAATCTGGTTAATCTGTCCTGGTATAAACCGTCTTCTTTGAAAACTGCATTTATGATTGCAAACTTCCTGCAAATATGAAGTTATATTTTTTTTACATGAAACAAAACAGCAGAGACTTACGGAAGTTTTCTATCAGATTTTATATACCAATATATAGAATATTCCAAAGTAATTCATAACAGAAAATCAAAAAAGTGGAATCAGTTTGGTCTAAACACAGTTCAGCATTGCATGTACAGCAGTTGGCAGATCCCTGTCCTTTTGATTAAAAACCACGAGTAGAAAAAAAGGAAACTAAAAGGCACAAAAAAAAAAATCAATTATCTCAGTAACGTCAAGGTTAGAAATATTACAAAGACGAGGGTGTGTTTGGGAAGAGTTTCTGTGTTTTGTGTGAATTAACAGAGAAAGAAAAGGTTGTACACAGAAATAATTTCAACTGATGCACACCGAGAAAATCAACACAAACAACTTTGGTGGGTAATTCAGATTTCTTTACAATCAGGGAATGCAGTGCTCTCCTTTATACAAATAAATTAATATACCTGTCGACACTTTATCTAAAATCTTATGTACAGTTTATCTTTTACATAATTATATAATACATTATCAAAAACCTTTATGAAAACATATTTACAAACCAATGAATCAAAAAGCACCCTCAAAGCTTTTCCTATGTCACACACTTTCTCACGCACACACACACACGCACGCACACACACACACACACGCACACCTGTGCATCCACACACTTCCATTCACAGTTTTCTCCCATGCAATACACAATACAGAAGGCATTCTAAGAGGGTTGTGCAACAAAGAGCATACAAAACATTTCAAATATGGCTGTGGGATGAACATATGGCACACATGCATATCAAGACGCACACACACGCGCTCGTGCACACACGCACATACACACACACACGCACGCACACTTAAGGTTTATGATTTGAATAACAGTGTTGATCATGGAGCTAAACCAGCATGAAACATATTTACTGACACAACAAGTCAGTCTCAACCTCATTACATCACATTTTTTTGTGTTTACATCACATGGCGGGTTTTTCCTCCTCCTCTTCATCCACCAGCTGGGCCCTCCCACGTAGCAATAGCCAAAACTGTCTGCTCAGATATCGGCCATCTCAGGAGGATGAGAGTGGGCGTGTGTGTGTGCGTGCATGTGTGTGTGTGTGTGTGTGTGTGCAAGCGTGTGTCTGAAACAATGACTGGGTGCACTGTTGGCTGGTGAGCAATTATGCATGCTGTTTGTGTTTTCGAAGGGCAAGTGCACATTGTCTTCATCCTCCAGAGAACAGTGTAAATTCGCTCCCACTGCACCCATATGTAGATATGTGTGCATTTGTCACAGTCAAAAGCAGGTGATCAAATAACATTTGAGAAATTTTTTTTTTTTTCATCAAGCACACAAGTGTGCGGCTGGTTAAAAGCTGCAGTCTATTGCTTTTCTCGAACCATTGAACATCCAAACAAGCCACAATGAAAAAGACAGAACTCACATGGAAAATCAACTTCTCTCTATCCTCAAGTCCTCCCTGCTCAAACAAAAGCATGTCTCTCTCTCTCTCTTTTTTTTTTAATCTTTCCAGTCTAGCAATCTGCTGAACTTTCCTGACGCTCTGACGTGTTGAAGGTCAAATAAAAACATAACTTCTTATCAACCGTGTTTCAACTGCATGCTCAAGACCAGTCACCCTGAACAGTTTGTCTCTGAACCAGAGAGACAGCGCTAAATATAGCTGGGAACCTTCATCATCAATCATAGAATAGAGAAAATCTTTCCAAAGGAAAAACATTTTTTATAATGAAAATGTTAAGCACACAACTTCAGTAAGAACATTAGTGATTGACTTGAACATGAATCTGTACAGATTGCGCCATCAAAGCATGGGCTGTCCTACTTTCAGAGCTCCTCCTTCTATAAAGTTGATTCCAGAACTCCACAGCCAACCAGCTACAACACCAAGCCCCAAATTATACAACAAGGATGAAACGGGAACTCTCACTAGCCCCATTACGAAATATGAAAACACACAACTCACACCGCACTTAACTATCAATGGAAAATATTCAAAAGACGAACCAGTATAACTCCATATCCCAGCTTAGGTCACAGTACCACACATTAATAATACTGTTATCTCTCAGCATTTACTGGAGAAGAAAATAGATTCACTTCCAGTGCAGTGAAAAGGGAAAAAAAAAAAAAGAATGTTTAGGAGAATCATGTCTGCCATACTAATACTGGTGTTTTTGAAATGGAAATTGGCATAGCACATGGCTGTGAATGGCTGCATGTAAGACATGAACATATGTTGTCCGTCCCTTCAAATCTCAGTCCATGTTGCGTCTGGCCTCACTGTGTGTGCGTTTTCCTGCGCGGCCTTTTTTCTCCAGAGGTCGCCCCCCGTGGGTCACTTTGCAGTGGCGAGCATGGGCTGCTCCGTGTACCAGTGAGTCCCTGGATCCGGCATGCTCCCGCCAAGAGGCAGTGCGATGAACTGCGGGCAGGTGCCGCCGCCTGCGCCCACAACCCCCATGCCGACACCCTGAGGGTACGGGTGGTGATGCGTGTGGTGTCCCATAGCGTCAGTCCGCCCAATGTGGATCTCGTCCTCCTCGCCCTCGCCGGTGGTCTTGCGGTAGACGGGGTTGTCGAAGTTCATGCTCTTGGTGGAATTGCGCCTCCAGTTGCGCCACACCAGGTAAACTCCGGCGCAGACCAGGCCGAACACCACTGTGGCAACGATAGGAACTGCATGCGTTTAACACACAGCGGCAGGGACACGGGAAGGGGGGGGGGGCGGTCATTAATGAGGCATCACGAATCCATGGCATGAAATGACAGGCACAGAGAGGAGCAGACCAGGCATGCGGGGGACAGCGAGGGCAGGGGGGCAGCGATACCAAGGTTGTGTGCGGGTGTAGGTTATACCCCCAAAATACAGATTTTGACTCGCTCTGAAACATTTATGCGAAATGCCCAGGTTTGAAGTCAATTAGATTTAAACTCTCCTCAGGGAGCACAAACCTGAACTATGACATTATCACGCAATCTCTTGGCAATTCATCTCAGCAAATCTGTCCTCGAATAAGCATTTTAATTCAATCTCACTTTATTAAATTACACCATTAAAGCTCTCCTGCCTTACTGGCATCATTTTTTTGCTCAGTACTGGATGTTCACCTTATTAAGAATATAACGAGAATAGCCCATTAGAAATAATTGGCTTACTCATTTTGTTCAGGTTCATTTACTTCAGCATCATGTATTAGTGTTACAGTGATAATAGATGGACAGTCTGCAGGAGAACTTTCTCAATGTTTATTTTACTGCAGATTAGGGTTTTTGTTTTTTAAATAAAACCAGTGGTGTCAAACAGAACAGCAGCTGCTTTAATCCAGGTGAAAATACTGAGATTTTAACTGTGTTTTGCTTGTTGAAGGAGGTCTTTCTTTCTTTCTTTTTTTTCTTTCTTCCCTCAAAAACAAATAACCAAGAACACTCATATGTAGCAAATATAACAAATTGATGTGTTTATACACTAATGTGAGTTGCAGTTGCTCACATTTTCTGGCTGACAACCACCCACAAAACAAAAATGTGCCTGAAATGACGAGGGGGAATATTCATTAACTGATTATATTACTAATGCATCCAATGTTGATGTGTTAATGATGTATCCAATACCTCCTAACCTTTTTTAAATTGACAAAACAAATTGTTGATACTTTTAGATAAAACCGTATATAAGTGAGCTGAAATCAAAGACAGTCAGCAGCCACAACAATAACATGATGCTCACATTTAGAAGACTCATTATCGATAATTTAATGACATTAAAGTATCTAATTCAGGGCGTAACATTGGGTCTTTTTAAAAAAAAAAATTTTTTTAGTAAAGCCGCAATAGCTCTGCTATAACTCTGGAACTGGACGTTCTTCATCAGTGCTTCAACCCTAAGAAGCCTGTGAGTTGATTGCCTTGCTGTCTGATGTCAACTTGTCCGTTTGTTGCTCTGTGTTCAATTCTGTTCTCTGTTATTACCTCCTACAACCAATTGGTTCAAACACCTCAGAATCAGCTACAGATTTCTTCCTGATAAGAGAAAGCTCCTTCTCTAATCTGTCCCGTACGTCTGCTCATGTGGCTGACTCTCAGTACATTCATATGAATGTAAAGTGCCATATGATGGCCATGTTGAAATTGACATTACATTAATGAAAACAGGATTTGTAATCTAGGCTTTATTTCAACTACCTTTCAAACACCGCACTTGTGTATTTTTGCAGAATTGTACAGAATGTGATCAACACAACACTGTGTACAGTGTCTATCCATCAAGTGTTACATTCGACAACCGTGAAGATGCTAAAGTTTGCTTTGCGTTCTTGTGAGTTGTTTTCCAGATACAATAACAACCATCTGAAGCATAAACCGATCAGGTCTAGTTGTTGTGGTAGTTAATCTGCTAATCTTATTGCACAATAGTATTGTAACTGAAGGCAAAGACTGAAGGGGCAAGAGGTCTTTGCTGTTGCAGAACCCAACACAACAACAGTGTGTGAAGTGAAAAATGTGGCGTGGCAGCGATGTCAGGCGGACAGAAAATGACTCCTGAGGAAGCTCAGCGAGGAAGACCTGCAGGCCAGGCTTCTCTCACCCTGACACAAGCAGGCTCAGTGTGGATGGACTACAAACAGTGGCCACAGGCAGCAGGTGGACAGCAGCTTTAACGCAGCCCTGCAAGGCCTTTTGTTGTGGACAGACAAATAGAGACAAGGAAGCTGCAGGTGTCTTACCGATGGGGATGACCACTCCCAAAACAGCCACTGTCAGGTTCTCGCCCAGGAGGAAATGCTCGCTTCCAGCTGTTGGGAGAGGAAACGGGAGAAAGGTGTGAGAGCCAGAGGACGGAAAGACAGAAGAGTGAGGGAGGCTGAGAGAGAGTGGCAGGGTGCAGGATGAAAAATGTGTGAGAAAAAGAATGAAAGATAAGCAGGGCATTCAGGGAGGGCGGGGTGGCCAGAAGAGAGTGGAGATAAAACAGCAAGACAGGGAATGGGTGATCATGCATGCACGGCCGTGAGTGTTTTATAAAGGGAGAAAAGGTATACGACGACAGAGGGTGGCAATGACGGGGGGGGGGAATTATGTGTTTCTTGGCATTTGCCTCAGCGTGACCTTGACACTGGCCCTGACCTCCCGCACTCTGTCTATCAAAGCTCTGTGAGGCTCCAATGTCACCTTGTAGCTCATTTTCATACGTCGCCACTGTTTTATGAGCATCTACAGTTGTCTGCGCATTCACAGACATAAAACACACACACACAGACCAACTTATAGAGGAAGCAACAGCAATTTCAAGGTGACGTGGTTCCATTCATCACTCGTGTTACCGCCAGCTGACAGTGGTTGTTGGGGCTCAGAGATACGTCACTTTACTGTCATCATTACTGTGAGGAAGAGGCCGTTAGTCACATTATGGGTGTGAGCAGAATCATCGAATGTGCTACTTGGCAGGAGATGAGGCTGCTCAGGTGAGAGTGCCACTTTATCAAAACACTGCACACTATCCTCCGTCAACACTCCATTGAGTCTCTCTGCCCTTTCCAAGTCATGCAGAAGACCTTGGGGGACTGTAAGTACCGGGAGACATTGCAGCTCGAGAGCGAGAGATCTTAGAATCTGAATGTATGCCATTCTGCACCAAAGAACCCGAGGCAGCGGAAACAAAACATAATTTCTACTCCACGATCTACATACAGTGCTGCGAGACGCTGCTGTCCCCCGCAGGCGTGGTGGAGACCACCATGGCTGTGGCGGTGGAGTGGGAGCCCAGCGCCTTCGACTCCTGGGACGACACAGGCTTGAGCGTGCTGAGGGGCGTGAGAGGCTCGGGGGAACCGGAGGGAGCGGTGGTTACGTGGGGGGCGGCGTCCGCCTGCGACACGCCCCCCGAGGGCGCAGGGAAAACTTCTGCCACCGTCGGTAGCGTGACAGGTGTATACCCAGTAGGGGGCAGGGACGTTGTTGTCACGTCGTTTCTTGGAGCTCCTACAAAGAAAAGAAAAAAAAAAAAAAGCACACGATTATCTCAGGAAACTAAGTCATTGTGACGTGTTAAATCATCCACGAATGAGGTTTCAAACTATGTGCAGTGTATATTATCTATAAGTTTAAATATTCATGTTTGAATGAACAACCCACACTGTTCAGGCCTGCAATGGAAAATCCACAATTATTATTTATTAATACTTGGAGAAAGAAAAGTCCTCTCAGCTTGCTTCATTAGAACTGTGTGGGTGGGTGTGCTTCAGTTGATTGACGTGGCCTTTTAACACAACGCCAAAACTGCCAACACTTTCAGCATTTGTTGGCGCAGATTGCCGCGGAAACAAACAAATGTGTCATGTGTACTTCGGAAGCAAAAGAAAAAGAAAAAAAACTCAATACATTTTCATATAAAACACGGACAGGTTAAATGCATGTTTAAGTAACTCCTACAGGCAGAAAGCTCAAGTTTTCAGTTTCGAAAACACCAAAGTTTGGATAAGATGACCTTCGCTTGTCACGTTTCTTTGTTTGACCGTCTCCTGTTTTAGCAGGTTATACGATGAGGCCGCTGTGAATTTACACATACTTGGCGCTCATTATCAGCAAGCACTGGTCAAAGAGACAGGAGTGAATTAATTGAGAAGAATAAATAAAATCTATTTTTGCACCAAGAGTTTGTTAAAAGCTGTTTTTGTGGATCATGTGAAAACATTTTTTTAACACTAAATGTTCTAATAGTTTTACTGAGGGAGTTCTATTACAGTACAGAGGGGGTTGAACTATGACGAGAGTCAACTGCATGGCGCGATCTACTTTTAATTGGCCTGCAGCAATTATCAAGGTTTAAATGACAACACGAGATACAGTGGACTGTCCAATTGTATATTTCTCTGTATATGAGCTTGAGTAGGAAAATGTTATACACTTCTGATATATAGGATTAGCACATATTTACTGTCTTAATTCCATTACCAATTTAATTCCATGAATAATCTATCTTGCCTTGAATCGTAGTTTTTCCAATTAGTTTTTTTCTATCCTATTCCTCCCTTGTTTTCTTAACGGTACAACATTGTATTAACCCAATCTTGAAAAACGCTTTATAATTAAGATTGGCCTGCAGGCAGAAGCCTTCCTCGTTTGAAGCGGAATCAGATTTTTCCACAAAGAAAGTCCTGTAGCTGATAAATCTTCTCCCGGTGCTAATGATTATAAATACTCTCATTAGCCATTTTTTTTTTTGAAGTTCCTTTTAAGAATATTTTTTCCCTCAAAGTTTTAAAGCCTCTCACCTGGCACACAGGCCCTCATGTCAGGGCCCAGATCCTGTCCATCGGGGCAGGCACAAGTGTATTTAGGCGAGTGCTCTGTGATCTGTGGAGCTTTGAGACACAAATACTCACAACCTCCATTTGCCACACTGCCCAGATTACAGCTATCGGGGCCTGGAGACGGTAACAAAAACAAAGAGAGACAAACAACAAGTTTCACACTTTTTTGTGACAGGAAAAAAAAAAAGATGATAATTAATGCAACTCTGAGAGACACCGAAGAAAACTGTTGTGCTTTCTCGTCCCCTGCTGTGAGTACTGTTGAATTATCTTCAAACAAAGCTCATTACTCTCCGTAAACAAGTTGTTGCAGAAGACAGAAGAATAAAAGCTGACAACATACAGAAACCGGCTGTAAATATGAACCCACTTCACTGCGACTCTGCCAGGTGCAGATAAAATCTACCCAACATCCAACTGACAGCGATGAAACACGAGTGAAGATTAAAATATACAGTATGTGGGCATACATACGTTTTTGAAACTGTGGGGGAAATATAAAGAAAGACAAAGACAGAAATGGAAACCTTCAGCCAATAAAGGAGAATAAACTACTGTCACATACATGATTAAGAGCTCTGTTCAGTTCATTTCAAATCTGGATAACTCCGTTGGGGAAAACTGGGTTGGCGAACAGATGTGTGAAAGCACCAGGGCTCCTAATTCTGTGGTCATTTAAACACAGCAACGCGTCTCATCATCATTTATTCATGTGCCTGGGCTGACATGGACACACGTAAGGAAACTGGTCCTGGAGCTACAAGGATCACAGCCAGGTGAGGAATCTGATGTGAGAGACACACACAGTGACAGCAAACGTACCCTGAGGTTGTCGGAGCTGGTGGAAAACGACAATGTCATGGGGGTCGTTGAGGTTTTCGGCCAGCGCGTGGATATCTTGTCCAGTGAGCCGGTTGGCCATGAAGACCGCCGCTCTGTCTCTGTCTGTCCAGTAGATGCGATCCTGAGACACAAAGGATGTTCAGTTTGATGATCAGTTTGGAGGTCATCCACAGAGCAAGTCTGTCGTGTTGGACTTGAATACAAAAGCGCATATTGTCAATTCATGAAGCTGCAGCTCAGTTTAGAAATGCATACATTTATTTTTATATTTCTTTAACTTTCAAAAGAAGATTGTGCTGAAATGTTATTGATATGTTGGATAGAAATAACAGAGACAGAAAATGTCAGAGAGTCGAGACACAAGAGGGACGCTGAGGAAACATGACTTGATGAGGGAAATGAAAATGAGATGGAGTGAAATATGCGCCGACAAACATTTGTTGACACACTCTTGACAGACTAAGTCATCATTTGCAGAAGAGACTATTGCTAATTTGGCTTTGGATGCAACTATTATGAGGGGGTAATTGCATGAGGGAAATGCATTAGTAATTAATTGTAATTGAGGGTTTTTAATTTAGTTGAGCCACAGTGGAGTAGTAAACATCAGAGATGCCACACAAAAGTGACAACTTTCTGTGGAAGAAGAGTTCATCAATTCTCCCAAGATTTTATGTGTTTGGCACATCCACTTTGATCGCAGTGTACGAGCTTAAATGATTAAAATATATTCTATTAGGTTGCGAATATAGCAGCTCATTCAAATCTCCGTGTTGTTTATTAAATGAATATTTGTTTTGCTTCCCCTGTTTGCTCCCGGAATGAAGTTTAAAATAGACAGGTTCAGACAGGAAATTACAATTTTCTGCCGTTGCCTTAGAAACTAAGGCTCCAACAAGACAATGGGCCTAATCACACGAGTGCAAGCGGGTGTGGGCGTCTGTGCGCGTGTGGGTGTGTGTATCAGTCAATGAGTCAGAGAGCGATGGTAATTTGATGTACACTACAGTAAACCCCGCGTGGCACCAGTGAAGCTGCTGGACTTCGACATGCACAACAAGAAGGTCACCTTGTAGTCACAAGGTTCAGAAAGCAGAGAAGTCTCGGATCGATTGTGTATTACACCAGTGGGAATTTATCATCGTTTTCCTGGGTTGCAGTACAGCAAAGGTTCAGAGTGCAGAAAACCACCGTCAATGTTTCACCAATGGGGAGGTTAACACTAATAAATGTATTGTTCCACTTTAGAAAATGTGTAGATGGGGCAGAAACCAGTTCAGTTGTTTCTAATTTAGCCACGCATTGCACTTCCAATACTTTACTTTTGTGTCCATTTGGTGATATTTGCTTCTGCAACAGTCAGAGCATAATATTCTCATCTCCAACTCTTCTTCTTAGATCAAATACGAGTAATGGAGAGTGGAGCTTTCTTTGCTCCTTCTGAATCCAATTAAAACAACTGTTGGAGTTCAAACTGAAAAAGCCGCAGTGCAAGTTTAGTGATTGTTCAGCTCGGAAGTATAATGTCAAAGATTTTTGCTTATTAATGGCTGGCTGCAGATCCTGCGGTGACCAAGTCTGCGTGAGTTGTCGCGAAGAGAAATAAACCACGAGGTCTGATGCGGTTACCAATCTTTTTAAATCGATGAGTGAAAACAATGGGAATATTTCAAAATCACCATCTTACACAGGCACTGATATGCTTGAATTTGAAACCATGTGGCAGAAGACCTGCAGGACCACATTAGATTTAAGTTCTGTGAAGACCCCAACATCACGCACACACAAGCGCACACACGCACACAATCACACACACACACACACACACACATGGAAACTGGCTGGCTTCCAAATGCATTTAAGTGTGTGTGTTGCTTTAGACTGCTCTATACTCCTGATAGCGCTTTCTGTTTAGTATGCTCAGGAAGTCAATTCCACAGGGGGAAACAAACACAAGGACAACCACCAACTGAGCGTGCAATAAATTGAATTCAACAGTCATTACAGTCAGACTCAGTCAATCTGCAGACTCCTGCGAGGCTAATAAGAGAGATGGAGATCTGATGAGATGTGGGAGGCAGGATGATATCATGGACAACTGCCCAACTTCCTTACTGGGTGCTTTACGGGGGACTGGGATGAACATGAGAAGCAACAGACATACAAACCTCGAACACAGCCAAAGCGTAGGGGTGTCCCAGCCTCTCCGCAGACGACATGTGCGTTCTGCGGTGAGCTCCGTTCAGGTCCACGCTGGCTACCAGGTGGAGTTTCGAATCCACCCAGTACAGCCGTCTGTTAGCTCCATCTGGGAAGCATGCACACACATAAAAAGGACTTTCCCAAGCAGTGCAGACATTGATTATCTTTGTGGTAAGCACTCTTGCTCTCTGACCAACAAATCCCTCAAGGTGATATCGATCGCTGTTTAAAGTGTTAGATTTTCACCGTTTCACAACCACAACTTTTCCATGTCGATCTATAGTCTCTGAAGCATTTTCGAATATGACTTCAAAGTAAACATAATAACATCATTAACCCATTTTCTTTTTCCATTACATTCACCATTAGTCCATGCTATTTCAATTATTTTTGACCTTTAACTACAATGTGCTGATTAGGTGCATTTGGTTTTTTTTTTCTTCTTCTTCTCAGGACTGTTCTCTTGGCACATTTATAGAGTATAATTGCTATATAGCACAATGTATATGCATGCAAAAGGCTGCTCGCTCACCCAGTGTGATGCCGTTGGGCCACTCAATGTTATCAGCCACCAGCACCTGTCGGTCTACTCCATTCATCCCGGCCTTTTCTATTTTGGCTCGTGTGCCCCAGTCAGACCAGTACATAAAGCTGGAACAAAGACAAATATTTGAGTTAGGTCTTCAGTAGAAAATGTAGAAGATGTGATAAAGGGTGAACTCAATACAGTATTCATTTTATCATATAGTTCTAGTTCTGTTGACATTATTGTGCAGTAATTTATCTTTTCAAGTTTCATTGGGTACATCTCCATTTTGGTAAATTATACGTCAGCTGTTTTAATAATATCAAACAATTAATATTTTACTGATGTCAGAGCACATTTGAATCATAGTTCTTCTGAGTTGTTGGTAGAAAAACGAATCCCAGAAATACTAAATAATTCTTCTGTGCCTCAGCCGCTCACCTTGCACCGATTGTATAATGTTGGACCACAACTCAAATTGGTGAAATGATGACAGGTAGAGGATTTGATGAAACCATCACCAAACCCGCTGCTCTTGTCTGCGGAGGTCAGTATCTTAAAGGTAAATGGTGAAGTTGGTCAAAGCCCCACCTCACAACATGTACGACCGATAGGACTGGATCTACTGCTGACAGCTTGTTGCCATCAACGACAACACCTGGAGTTGGACAGACAACCCGAGAATATAATACGTCTGGCCTCTGACTCTCACCGGCATGTAGACTAATAAAGTGGTGCTGCTAAAAGCAGCCATGGCAAAATGCCAACACAACATTAGGACCTGCTCCTTTAATGCAAGTGAAAAACTGTATTTTCACCACGTGTCACACAAAAGACGTCGTAATACAGTTTTGATACTTGAAAAATATACACTGGTAAGTGTTTAAAGGGCAAAAGGATGGACAGAAAAAAATGGGACAGATGTGGATTACTTTAGAAAATAACAGAAAGAAAGAAAAATCTTCTACATTTCTGTGCTCTTAAAACGTGCACACCGAAAAGGTACTTTACTTTACCTCCGTCAAGTGCACTCAGGAGCTGTCCGTTCAGCACCACAAAACCAAAACAACGTGTAGTTATTTTATATTTGATAAACTTCACCAGTGAACTTCACCAGGTAGCCCTTGCAAAGACTTTTCAAGTCCTTGGATTTTTCAGCCAATTCAGCATATTAAACTCACATTGTTATTATGACAGCTATATTTATTTTTACAGTGCTCTGATAAATTGGCTTACTGGGGTGCATATATTTCTTTCAAACTCATTTACTAACCTATTTAATTCAGTTATTGACCTGTCTGACAAGTTGTCAGATTTATTTATCAACCTCTAAGCAGAGATGTGCGTGATAACAATTTAAATACATTATGTCTTGATTTGTAACTGTGCATCACGTTTAGCTGTTGTGGTTGTTATCATTTATCTATTCAGTGTTTGTGGATACTTTGCCAAATGGAAATTATATTAAACTGTATGGCAATAGCAGTGATTTGTGGTAGGCTAAAAAAAAAAGAACGTTGCATTGGAATTCAAAAGAGGTTTTATTTCAGCATAATGTGAATGGTTATTGGGGAATATGAGTGAGCAATCAAAACAGCAAAATAAGCCATGACTTACTTTCATTTGTATGTAAATGCTTAAGACAAACATCAAGTGAGTTTTCCTGCTTATATAACCGTTATCATGCATCATTGTGAACGTTCTGTATGTACTGGACTCCTGCGGATGCCGTTATGATTGAGTCTGTAATGCCTGTTCATTTGAGTTTATATTTGTTATGTTATGTTTGTTTTCATCTGCACAATATAAAAGCTGCAGAAGCACGGGCCAGAACAGATTCGTAAAGCCTCTCAGATTATCAGCAATCACGCACAACAGAATTGAAAAAACTATTGAGTCAGGATTGATTAATGGGCTTGTTTCCCCTGATTCCTCCATACAGCTGGAGTTTACTTACTGTATGCTAATCGATGTGGTCTCAGGAGAAGATTATGTTTATTCAATGTATGCGTTCCAAGCAGAATTCATTTCATACAAAAAGTTTGAGGTCATTGCATTATGTAAAGGAGAATATCTCGTATAATCTCAGCCTGACACTATTCAATGCTGACGTACTATAAAGCCAAAGGAGTAATTAGCACAGTTTGTGAAAATGGAAGTGTGAGTCATTGATTTCTCGTACGACGCTGATCAAAAAAACACAAGCATTTACTGATGACAGTTATTGATTGAGCTATTCAAAGCAGTAAAATACTAAGGATGATATAATAAGGTCAATCTTTGATTTTTGCGCCTGGTTTAAAGTCGTTTTAAATTGTGCTTCAGTGGAAAGAATCACACACTCTTGTCGTCCATCCTTACCCATAGTGAGGGTCCAATGCTATGGCACGAGGCTCGCTCAGGTCAGTGTTGATGAGCACACGTCTTTTGGTGCCGTCCACTGAGGCCACGGAGATGGATTTGTCCCCAGAGTCGGTCCAGTACAGATTGTGCTGGAGCCAATCTAGAGCCAGGCCAACGGGGGTCTTCAGGGATGACTCCACCAGCAGCACATGCTGGGCGGGGTCGCTGGCTTCATGGATGAAGGCACTGCAAAGCAACCAGAGGGGGGGAAATTAGATAAATAGAAGGTACATGGTATTGTGAGATGTGAGTGGTCAAATATAGTCAAAAAAACAAAGCAAATTGGAGGATACTGGCCATCAGGAAGGTATCATTTTGTAATAATGGCTTTATGTGCACTATTTTCTCAGTGAATGGCACCGGAACTCTATCAATTTAAAATACAGATTTTTAGAGATTACATGATGATTTGAAGACAGTAAAACATTTAGCCTTGACTAGATTTAACTTCAAATCAGCTTGAATGTTTGCTTATGGAGAGCAGATAGTCCATAGGGTACATTTGACTTGATGAATTGTGAGCGGCAAACTCAAGACAAGCAAACGACTGATGTGTGTGTAAATTCTCCACTGTGCTGGAAAGTGACTGCACAGAAGAGAGAATGGTACCGGTACAGGAGCGATAGCCTTGGGCCACACGCTAAGCAGGTTCATCTGGGGGTTAGTGCCCTTCTTAGGAGCACCACTTATCAGAATAGACAAGGCCTCACTCAGGGTTTGCCCCGCTCACTAATGGTTTGGCCCCACCAGAGGTGTGAGGCGAGGGCAGGGCATCTGTGCTCCCGAACAGGAATTTCAATTTCACTTCCCCCAGAGACTTTTTCCTCTTAACTTCCATTTTATAAAGAGAACAGAGTGCTCCAATTAGAGCTGGCTCTGGGGAGTACACGTAGTTGGGATAACAATAGCAGGGGTGAAATCATTGTAAAATAATAGCAGGACCGAGCCCTCATCTCCGCTGATTAAATTTCAAGAACATCAAAAGATTACATTTTTTGGTACATCAAATGCGGGATGACTTACATCAGACAGCAAGAATGTGACATAATGTTTGTTTTTAGAATCAGAGGCTCAACGGTGGAGGAGAAACGGGTGAACTTGTCGTATTAAAGTGGTTCATCTTTGTAAAAATGACTCACAGAGCAAGCATATTCACACTGAAACCTGTAAAGAACACATAAGAGACTAGGGAATATGTGTAAGTACATGAAAGGTGTGTAACATTTATAGTTAATGTTGATGTGCATACACATGGAACTCCAGGAGTCCATTAAATAGAAAGCACTGGAAGTCCTTGAGGTAGCTGAAGCACTTGAAGCGTATTACGGCGAACATGTGACATAGAAGTCAAATAGTTGTTGAGCCCGTTTAAAAGCTCCTCGAGAGACTAATATAAAATCAGATGTGTTGTGTTCCCACATTTGAGCTTCATTAAAGAAAAATGAGACCTCTATTCCTGTACCAAGCCTCGGGCTTTGAGCAAAAACTTGTGATCTAAATAAAAGGCCAACAGTATCATTGCAAATAATTTCTTTAAAGGTTCCATCAGGTAGCAACATTCCTGATGTACGTCATCAACACATGTCACTGGTGATTTCAGGAAATAAACCAGACAGACAACGTGGTGCAGCATTTGACCTCCGTTGCTGTCTCTTTGATTGTCAGATCATTTTCTGCTGTATTTCTATTGGTTGTTGGCAGCTGTAGCTTGTGGCAGCAGTCACACTGCACGGTGTCGTGACAGAGAAGAAATGTGTGACACTGTTGGAAGATCTTCTCAGGTTGTTCTGTGGTCGTGCAGCAGTGAACCGCTCTGATTGTGATGGACCACTAATTTCAAACCACATCTTTCATCTGAGGCAGCAAAACTGCCTGATAGCAGCCCTAAAAATGGATCTCTGTAGGTATTTGATGTTGGTTTCACCGGTGAGTGACATAAACTAGATTAGGAGAAGGAGACGCTGGCAGCGAACATGGACGTAAACAAAACAGCCCGGAGCTTCAAAGACACTCACAGGATTATTGTTGAGAATGGCATATATATATATATATATATATATATATATATATATATATATTTTTTTTTTTTTTTAATTCAACATAAAACTTGTGTGCCAACTGTAAAGAACATTTCACGAATTGTTCTCGAGATAGAGCACTCACATAGAACGGATGTTTCATCATGTCTCTGGTACACGTGCACAGAAATGACAGAACTCGGATGTTTTGGCTTTGCGAGAGAATTTCTAAAATGATACAAGGTTGACAGTCGGAACCACCTTCTCTGTTCTGTTTACCTGTAGATTTTGCGGTGAAATCGATCACACCAGAAAACACGATTGTTGGCCACGTCCAGGTCCAGAGCTACAGCGTTCTTCTGCGTGGACACCACCTGGCTGTAGTCCCTCTTCACCATGTCGATGCGTCGGATCTCGTGTCGGTTGGTGAACAGTAAGTAAGGGCTTTTCCCTGCATCAAGAAGAACAAAGGAAGAAATTATTGTTTCAAAGTGTAAAAAAGTCTGGGACAGAAAGTGGCTGAGCAAAATATAAATCCAGTTTTTGGTGCCAGAACAGGGACAAATAGTAATTGAGCATTAGTAGGAGGAATACATTGGAGATTAAATCACCTCCATGATTGCACACTTAGAGTTGGGTCTGGCAAAAAGGGATCAACTCAGTGTCTATCACAGGCCATGTAGACAAAACACTACTAATGTGATTTGAATGAGGCAGCAAAAGCAGCATATTAAAGTAATGTAACCTTTTAAGTGAGCTTAGTAGTCTGAATTGAATGTATCAAGTGCTGTGCCTGCTCTTTTGTCAGTATTCAAATGCAAAACATATCATATATAACCTGATTACAGCAGAACCCCGTATTTAACAAGACTCATGTTTGGAGAAAAAAAAAAGGCCTGGCTGGTTTTTTACCACTATATATGGTTTGCATATACTGCACACATGCTTAACCAGCGCTCTCCGTTACAAACATTTTTATTTGGATTATTATTGGTTTGCACAGGTCTCTTGCCTCTCCGGTTGTCCTCTCGCTCTCTATGTCTCAAACAACCATTCGAAGCATTTGAGATGCAACATTTTGAAGCATTTGAATGACTTGTTAACAACATTACGAAGCACTTTTAGCTTGTTTGTCTTCATTCTGGTGATCATCAAATCACCATTCTCTGATGGCTCAGCATGTCTAAACATCAAATCCAGTATGTTCCTCATGCCTGTGAGGCCCCTGTATTATTGTCATTTAGATGTTGGCATGTACAGGATGCTGTATATTAAACTCTGATTATATGACATGCATTTAATATGTGATACAACCAGGGGGATGGTGAGACACAACAGAGTAAAAAAAGCAGTCAAATACATTCAGCACAGGACCAAAGTGCCTCTGTGGTAGAACTGTTGACCCAGATGGGGAATGCAGCTTGTCAGAAAATGATTTAGACATTCCTCCACAGCAGTAACGCTGAGGCTTCACCACAGTGTCAAAGAAAAGCAATGGAGCTTGATGTGCCAGTGCACATTTATAGTCAATACTCTAAACATCATCATTTCACAAAGAGAAAGATAACGGAGCAAAGTGAACCTGATGCTACTCAATATCCTCCTGTAATGAGAACGCAGGGATGATAATCCTTCATTAAAAACAGCTAAATTGCTGATGTATTGATCAGAGTGTCTGGATGCAGCATTAAGCCGTTTGCCTCTTATTATCCTCCCCTTGCAAATATAGATCAGAGGTACCTTTGCATCTGGCTGCGCCTCTTTAAACAACAAGCTGTTCACTTCTGCAGTCAGCAGAACCGAACAGACACCAGTGTGTACACACAAAAAGTCACAAAGTCTCACTGAGGGCAAATAAAAAAACATTGAATACATTTAAATTAGGCGAATATTTTGCCCTTGTCATGGCTGTCTAATACAGGACATTCACAATAAGCCACTGTGGTTTATGCACACACACTGCAGTGGCCGCAAAAGGGAGCCCTCATGCAAGAGAAACATGTGAAGAAATAACTTTTATATTTATTCGCTGATGAGGGATGTTTCTGTGAGCAGCTGTGACGTGCAGGACTCATCTGGCAGAATGCATCTCAAATGCAATCTAAGCGATGAGCTGTGATTAGATTTCCCATTTCTTATTTGATCTTATCAGCGGCGAAACCGTGACCACTGGTACCTCGGGCTATGTGTCCACGGCCATGTAGCTTCTGGGTGGCTGGAGCCGAAAGTGTGTGAGGACCTGCATGTGAACAGGATCGCAATGGTGATGCTAAGACACTAAAGTGGGCTTGCTGAGCACCAGTGTGCTAAACAAGCACGCTGGTGAAGTTGGTGAGATCACCTCAGTGGTCTCATCAAGACTTTCACTACTCTCTGAGCACTACTTGTTTGATACTCGGCACACTTGGGCTCAGTGAACAGTGGTTACTCATTCCACTGCAGTTGAACCACAAACCACTGATATTCACACATTATGTTGTATTTTGTTGCTGTGTTGTTTTTAAAAAATATTATTATTAGTATCTGATTTGGTTTAACTTGGTTGAATAAAGTATGTTTTCATGTCATCCTTGACATGATGTGGTCTCCGTGTTTGCTGTGACCTCCAGAGCTGAGTAATGTCAATAGGTAAATCTTTTGATTTTATAACATCTTAAATGGTAAAGCTGCGGCTGCTGCTCAAGAAAAATCAATTTTCACGATCTTGATCTCTTTATCAAGAATTTCAGTACTTCTGATTCGGATCATCCATGGTTGTCGGGCGCTGCTGACAGCTAACAGGAAAAACACGGAGACAAAGATATTTTCAGACAGCGTGTGTGTGTGTGTGTGTGTGTGTGTGTGTGTGTGTGTGTGTGTGTGTGTGTGTGTGTGTGTGTGTGTGTGTGTGTGTGTGTGTGTGTGTGTGTGTTTTCTCTCTCTCCTTCAATACAACAACCATGTGTGAGTCAGCAGGTCACATTGGCGCTGCCTTCATTGGCTTCAGGTCACCCAAAGCTCCCCAGGTAGAGGCTTTATTAGAAGTGAGCTCATTTAAACTGCAAGCAGTTAACTTTCACCTCAGACTCAACTCTCACTACTTACCTTGGTTAGAAAAGACCGAACAGAATTTATGGGATGTGGGTTAGTTTGCAGCTGTCGTGGTGGGCAGCGATTAGATTTTTTAATAGTTTTTTTCTCCTGTTTTGTTAACTTAGGTTAACAAAAAACTAGGATAATAAATGTATTCCTTTGCCTCATTGCAGCTCTTTTGTTCCTCATGTTGCTTTGCAGCCTTTCTGTGTGGAATTTGAATTTTCTTCATGTATGCGCATGTTTTTTTTTCTCCTCTTTTCCAGTTACCCCTGTTTTCTCCCAGAGTTCAGAAACATGCAAATGAGGCCAATTAGTGATTATATTGGCCATGGGTGTTAATTTAAGGGTATGCAGTTGTCTGGCTCGGTGTGTTTGCCCTGTGGGCTGGTGACCTGCCTTCACCAATCATCAGTCCCCAACAACTTGGATTAACAGTATAGACAATGGGTGTAGGATTTCTTTCATATTTCAGCCACATTTGAGCTAATTCTGTTTGGTCGTCACACTATTAGCGCAGAGTGCAATAATAAGTCCTTTGTGTTTATGTTTCCTTTTTACTGCACTCGGGCCTATTCTTAATGCTGTTTGTCCTTTATATGATCACCCAGGATGCATTTTAAACAGCATCACATCAGACCAGGGACTCGGATATGTTTATATGCTCATGTCTTTCAATCTACTGCCTCATAACTGTTGCCGGAGAAGTCAAGTGGGTAACAGGCAGTCGCAGAATGCGCCTGCAGGGAAGCTTTAATCTGTATGGCTAGCAGCTCCAGCCCACCTTTGTCTTGTAACGTCTATGCTGAGCCTATTTCCTTTTGACACTATGGTAATAGGATGGCAGCTGCAGCCAGCCATCTCCAGGGCCAGATATGAAATTCTCTCATTAATAGCTTGCTTGCCTCGGTTCTCCTTTTGACAGTCTGTGTCATAGCCTGGTTGTAGTTTTGTACTCCTGCACCGTCTCTTTCTGCTCCTTCCTTCCTCTGCACAGCCCCAGAGTCTGAATGATGACAGTGCCGTTCAAGACTAAGTGCTCTCCAAAACTGGCCATTAGAGTGACACCATTTCTAACCCCTTCTAAAGAGGAAAATGCTCCCCTGCTGGTTTTATAGGCTGTCACAGCAGCAGTAGCAGTTTTCACTGCTTTCAAAAAACAAAGCAGTTCAACTGTTGCATTTTCCGTAATTCTGCTTTTGACACCCAGCCAGACATACAGCTCTCTCTTGGCCACAATAAACTAATAGTGGACGCATTGGGCAGCCATGCACAAACAAGCACATGAGTGTAGACAGAGGCGACACACACATACACATTGCGTGCGCAAATGCAGCTACACACGCTCAAATGTTCAGCTTTGATATTAGTTTAGTTTAATTGGGGGAAATTAAATCGCAACATTTGACAGCCACAGGGACCAAATCAACACATTTCATTTGACTCGCTCTTTACTGCCAATTAAATAATGAAAGTTTTGGGGGTAAATGAAGTGTAAACACATAAAATGGCGTCTGTGCCGAAATCCTTTTTGCTGACAGCTTTCGGCCATACTTGGAGGTCAGAGAAAATTAGTTGTCCTCTTAGCAGTTCACTTTGTTCTTCACTAGTCAGACAACTGTTATCAACAAGCCTAACACTAATTACTCCAATCCACTAACTAAATACCCTCCACCATGATGCAGCCAGGTGCCCCTGAAGAGTTGTTACACCCAATTATGAATGTTCTGCATGGCTAAACACATCAGTCTGTCACTCATGGAAATGTGGAATGGGAAGGGACCCAGAGGACAGATTTGGCCTGGGAGAAACAGAGTGGTTGCCTTGGTGATGTTTGTCTTTTTGTGTGTGTTTTTGCAGCTTTGCACGCAAACGACTGTGGAGCTACGATAAGCACTATGCGAGCCGAAAGATGTTTGTGATTATGGCAAGAGGAGGGTTTGACACCGGAGCACAAAAGCTGGAGAGTGAAGTGTTGCACTAATGAGGGTACACGGTATCTGACAGAATGCCTTGTTATCGACAACACTCCTTGTTAAACACAAGACTGGTTCAACAGCACTGCTAAACAGAAAAAGATGAAAATATTTCATTCGTCCTTGGCTGAGCTTCTGCGATTTGGGCAGGTCGGTAGGAACTACCTGACTGAGGAGGTGAGGTTAGAAGAATCAGTGACATTTGCTAAGACACACTTATATAGACATGTAGTAATCTTATCCATCATTTTAGTAAACTTTGTTTAGTTCTTTTCAATTATAATTCATATTTTGTTCAAAGTTTCTATGTTCTTAGCATTACTTCATTCTTTTTCTTTATGTTCTTATTCTATCGTTTCCCTCTGATAAAGCACTATATTGACTTCACTTTTAAAGACATGACCAGAGATATCATCATTATCATAACTCACCTTCTGCCTTGCAGGTCTTTGTCACAGGGTCCATCTCATATCCTTCGTAGCATTCGCACTTGAAGTCCCCCTTATAGTTTATGCAGCTCTGGCTACAAGCATCAGGGTTCTCACACTCATCAATGTCTGCAGGGAGGAGATAGGAGGAGAGGTTCTCCATCAGCTCAGAGACGGAGAGAGTGAGTCAGACAGCAAGTGACTAATTTCCCCTCATGAGACGTGACAGACACGGCAAGAAACTAAATTCCGAAAGCGTAAACACTGCAATGCTTTTCAGTGAAATGACAGCCATAATGGTATGGTAAAAATGCACATTTATAACTCAAAGTGTTGGAGAAACAAGTTGCAAGTGGCAGATCACTGTAAAACAGTCCACAAGGAGACGGGGAGTGTCTCCGTTGACGTCTCCTGACCTGCTTTCTTACAACCAGCATATTCCTTTGGGTGCGGGGGGGGGGGGGACGGACGGACGGTGTATGACTCCCTTTTCATGTTGGGTCTTTCAGAAGCTCAGCAACACTCCTTTCTAGTATTGTGAGAGCACATCATGAAACAGTGCAATGCTCGTGGACATGTGCAGCAAGGCTGTTGTTTTAATAGAGAAATGCAATCAGGTGGAACATTACCGACACCGACTGCGGTGTTACATTTTGGGTGTGTTGTTGAAAAGTTCCGACCATTGTGCGATTATAGACATTTTAAGAATGCCGAGCAAATACCTCATGCACCCTGTACTCTGAACCAAACACTGCATCCTCTGCAGATTTACTACGGAGCCTGTAAATTGCAGCAGTCTTTCGCATGGATTCAATAATGTGGATTCAACGCACCAAAGACACATCCTTGACTGCAAAGCACCCACCACACGTGTATGAGAGCAGTATGGCCTGCATTACTTTAACACACACAGACACACACACACACACAGACACGCACACACACAACTCCATATTTGTGTATCTGGAATATAACGTTCCTCATTTACCTCCACAAGTCTTTTTGTCCAGCAGCTGATAGCCAGCGGGGCATTGACACTCAAAGCCAATCGGCCGGTCCATGCAGACGTGGGAGCAGCCGCCGTTATTGATCATACACTCATTCAGCCCTGGGAGAAAATGAAAAGAAAAGTGGTCAAATGCAGCAATCATAGATGAGGCAGGGGCATTATGGTCACCCAGCAGGTCAAAATCGGATTTAGTAAAATACCTTTTATTCCTCCGTCATGACCCTGTCGAGTAAAGGATTGTGATATGTTGTAAAGAGGTATAAATACGTGTGGCGAAAAAGCCATGCGAAAAAGGTGGGAAAAAGAAATCATCTTCGCATTTATCACCGCTTTTATGTTTGGCACTTTCCATCCTTCTTGAATCCTTGTCAGGCCCTCTCAAAAGAATCGCAGCAACAAACCCAGAGCACAACTGACAGCCTGGTTCATGTTCGAGGATATGAAGTACATGTGTAGAAGGGGATTACTGCCGTGAACTGAGATTGCGAGGTGTCCTGTGAGGGTCTATTACAGATTTGAGGAAGCACATCCAAATTCAACAAGTCTGCTGCTCCAGTGGAGGCAGAGCGATCCTAAAAATGACAGAACCAATGAAAAACTAAGACATGAACAGACGAACAACAAGACACTTGCTCATAAAACGAGGTCAGTTGGCACAAGGCTAGAAGACAATAAAAAAGATGGAGATGGAGATTTGATTGTGCCACATAAATTGGCTTCAGTGTGCATTGTACAGCGTATGAAGAAGTCACACACGCTTATCAGTCTCCTTACGGATGTGTTCAATACAGTTGAGAGCCGAGTATCATGGAGTCGCATAGAAAAACTGGCTTTTTGTCAAGTCACTGTTGCACATCCCCTATGAATCTACAACTTATCACTCATTCATAACATTTTACAAACTTATTTTGGTCTATGCTCAGTTTAAGAAATTGCCCGCTGTCTGAGTAAGTCAGAAAAAGAAAACTAAGCAAATGAAACAAATGACAGGAAAGAAAAAACATTTCATTCAGTGACATACAAGCTGTTTTATTGAGAGACAATAAAAGGCTTCGTGGTGAAGGATGGAGCACTGGTAAGAGGTGATAAAGAGGGAAAAAAAATGGCTCCTCAATATGAAATTGTGTTTATTACAGTTAAAAATGTGCTTATCAAATATAGCTTTGCACATTTGTCAATATCCCAGAAGCTGAACATCATCAGTTACAGAAAACACAGCTACTGTATGTGTGTGAGTTAGTGAAAAGTTGTAGTGAAGCATCAGATAAATCCTGATTAAGACAACAAATGTTTTGAAGAAGAAGCCAAATATGCTCCCACAAAAGAGAAATAGCCCCCTTTCTTAACTCATCTTCATTACCGAGCACTTTGTTGACTCCTCTTTTACATTTTGCGACAGTTTTTGTTTGTGAAAATGTGCCTGGGCCAATGCAATAGTTTGCATAGTGTTGAGCTAAGCTTGCAACAGCCTATTTCATGCATGATAATAAAATCCTATGTGGATTTTGTGAAGAATTTCATTTGGAAGAAACCTAACATGGTGTGAAATAGCAAGCTTATGTGTTGGTATGTTTTTAAGTGAGTGAATATATTTTCACATTTTTAGTCACTCACATGTTTTGGGGAAAATATTTAGGTGTTTTGCAACGTAAAAGCAAGAGAACGAAACAGTAAACTGTATAGTAACTTCAATGTTTTACTGGTAAATGTATCTCAGGTATCCACAGCCTCATTTCTTCATCTGGTTCTGCAATTGGTCGTGAATTGTTTCTGAGGGTGATGCACAATTCCAATGCGTTCATCCGCTTTCTGTGAACTTTGCCATTTGCTCTTTGGTCTATTTGGTACACAGAGCGCATGTTTTCAGTTCTGTGCACCACCTCGGCTGTAGCTTTCACTTCGTGCACGAGTAGAGTGATTTCCCCTGCAGAAAGAGCCCTTGTTTCCACTATTCTGCAATTCTAGGGTCATAACGGTGATTCACAGACGGCTCGAAAGAAATAGTGGGAGATGAGACTGTAAGAACAACTATTGTAGGGATTTCTGAAACATGTGCAATACCTGATGCTTGAACTACCTGGTAAGAGTACTTCAAAAATAAGCACTAGTTGTTGCACAATCCAGACAGTGCTGTCTAGGTCATGAACTGGCCACTGGTCCAAACCGCCTGTAGACGTGAGTGTGTGAGTGACAGTCTCGCTTTGTTTCCCCTGTGATTGACTGCGGCCCTGTGTAACCCGCCACCGCCAGTTGTCGGCTTGAACCGGCTCCAGCACCTCACAAATATGGAATGAAAAAGGCAGTATGCCAGATGGATTATTCAGGACAAATGAATCCAAGCAAGTAGCTGAAATACATAGAAGTGATTTGTAGAAGAACAACCTTGTTAAACAACTCCCTGATTCAAAACAATAGAACTGAAAATGAGTCAACTTGCAGCCATCTCTGACAATCAAACACAATGCAAAGTAAGCATGACAGAGGCTGCAGAGATCACTGATATCTGGTTTTGCTTCATCGATAGAGTACTAAGGAAAAAAATCTTTCAAAGCTATGAATCAATATGCTTCATTATAGCTAAGCTAGAAAAGTTTAATTCTCTTGAGGCAAGCTGAAGTTTCATGTAGGTAAAGAAACTCATCTTTGCTTTGTATAAGTGCCAGCAGACTTTGAGCTCTGCATCTGCCAGCTACTGGATGGGTGACAGCAATGTGCCAGTCAAAGCAGCTCCCTCTCCGTTTCCTTCAGTTCACAACTGACTGAGTCGGAGGAAAAAAAACACAAGCTGTAGCTGGATCTGAGGTCTCACTCTGCCTCGTTTTTGTGACGTGGCCAGTGTGGCCAACAAAGAAGCCTCGAGAGAGACTGTGGAGAAAATAATGCAGTTCTTCTTGCAGATCATTTCCAAGGACAGCCATGATTTAGAGGTCACTGGCTTTTTCCCACGAGGCAAACAAACATGACGTCTCTGCTTCTGTCCTCCACCTTCATCTCTCTTGCCATAGTAACGCTGTCAAACACTGCTTGTTGCCGCCCGTTCATCTAAATGGAAACGATGGTGGAACATATACAGAGGACGGCGCAATGAGGAATGGATCGGCATCGTGGTAACGTGTCATTATTTCTAATGAAATAGGAAATGCAGAAAAACATTAACTTGAGCACGGAAACATATGCATCGTCTTCATTTTCACTGATGTACGGCTGATGAGGCAAAATGTAATCACTCTGTCATCCCACATCCACGAATCTGTTTCAGAGAAATGGGGAGGGTTACATTTTTTTTTTTTGTCTCTCCATGTGTGTGTTATTTTGTGTGCATATGTGTGTGTGTGCATATGTGTGTGTGTGCGTGTTTCGGCCAGGGAACATCTTGCGAAGTGATGGTTGAGCGCGCAATTCGATGAGCGAGGCGTGTGTGGACACGCTTTTAATGAGCTGCGAACAAGACCTGAGCTGAAGGAGAGACGGAGGAAGAGATGAAGGTAGAGGAGGACAGCGGGCAGCGTTACTCTCTAGAATACCTGCTTCAGTGCTGTAATTTACATCCCTGGCACAGGTCGGTTTACCCTGCCAAGCTGTCGTGTTTCCCCACTCAACCCCAAGTTCCTCTCAGTATGACAGCATATGCATGTGCCTCACGGTCCCATGCCGGAGACTCTTTGTCTCATGTCTTTCCAAGGAAACAAATAAAGAAGCCCTGTGGCTTGCCTTCTAACATTTGTTTCATTGGTCATGGTCTGTAACTATGTTAAGGTGTGTGGCCACATGAAGAGAGATAGAGAACAGAGAGATTACAGGAGAGAGGAAAAATACTTTCTCATCTGTTTGATGGTAATTAGTACACGCAGGCTTTTGTGCTCATCAACAGAGGCCGCTGCTAATTTAAGTGTGTCTCCGCACCCTTTGAAATGCAAGGTAATGGGAGGGAGGTAGTTGCATTTTGTTATGGAAAACACGATTACGCGGCTACATTAACCGCGTGAATCCATTTACAATAGCTGTGCACACACTCCCTCGTGGCAGAGGCTGAAGCAACGCTGACACAAACAGTAACTCCAATTGTATATCTGAGCTTTCCATTACTTCACAGCAACGAGGAATAAAGTCAAAGCTTTTACTTATAATCAGAAAGTGTGAAAATACAATTATTCTTTATGGGCAAAACACCTTTTTCTAAGCACTGACATAAGAATGCAAATATTGTATATCATAACCTTGATTTATGCAGGAAAACGCATCACAGCCTAAATATTAGAGAAGAAATCCAGTAACGAAGTTTGCTGGTTTGAAAGCCACAGCAATTACATAGTAAATTGCAGTCATCCCAGCCAAAACACAATCTATCTCATTAAAAAAAAAACAAAAAAAAAACCTTACCGCACTCTTTCTTGGGCTCATCTGATCTGTCCTTGCAGTCTTTGACTGAATCGCACACCTTGGAGCTGTCGATACACTCTCCGTTCTTGCAGAGAAATTTCAGGGGGCCTTCGCATTTGGTAGCTGTAACAACAACAATCACACACAACAGCAACACATCAGCATTTACACCATCGACTTCACTGAACTTTTCTTTGCAGAAGCTCGTCACGGATGTGTGAATTCAAACTGAATATCTTCAGCGGTTTGACAAATAACCAAAGGCTCAGACAAAACAAGTGGCAGAACAACAGACTTTCCATCAAGGCATTCATTTCACCACAAATAATATGTCTGTGTAAGAAAACAAATTTTAATCTCTGGTCTTCGTTCATATTGCCAAAGCTTAATTTCCTGCAAAAATAATGTTCCCTTAGTCCAATAAATTATTCATTACATGTAAATTAAACACAAAAATAAAAAGGATTTCGATATAAAAAGAGACTGGGTTGTATCCACTCAACAAAATGTCATTTGTAATCAAGGTAATTTTTCTTAAATTTCAAGTCAGGAAATGAGGTGGATCTTATAATTTCATAATAAAATCCAACATTATTTTCCCACAATGATCACCATTATTCAGCCAGTAGAGGTTTTTAGACTCACTACATCATTTAAACAGTACTTTCTATTGTCATCAAATTCACCTGGATGTTTTAAACATGAACGATTCAGAGGGAACTCCTGAGTTTTGTGTGTTAAACATCAGCCTTGCCGCCCTCTATGCTGTGTTAATATCAAATGGTTTGGTTATAACCAGAGTCGGCTATCAAAACAAGATAAAGATTTTCTGCATGTTGTTGACAGCAGGTTGGTTTCAAATATTGAGGCGAGCAATGGAACATGAAGAAGCAACCGTGGTGAGCTGAAGATAAAGAGCTGCATGCAACAAGCTGCACACATCCTCTAATCTCAGCAAGGTGGCCTGCTCAGTTACCTTCCATGCTGTTGTGTGGGAAACACTCTCCGTGTGCACAATGTGAGAACACACTGCAGTGCAATTATGTTTTAATGACTTTTCATTTAACAATCAAAAGTTGTTTTCACTGTGATGTTAACAAATATACAAACTGGTCTGTTTTATTTTCCTGATTTCACAATAGCATGCATGTAATTATGTCCTCTATTCACTTCAAACCGTGTTTGAAGAACATGCAAACCTAACCAGAACACCAGCCAGCAGCCGCATACAAAAGTAAAAAGACTCCTTTAGCTTAAGTGTGTGCGTGTGTGATATCTTTGCAGTAAACTTAAGATTTCTGAAGAGAAACACCAGAGACATTATTCATTATTCAAAACAAAAACATTTTAAATGCCTTAATGCATCACTGGGTGAGTCATTTAAGGATAGCACGTCTAAAGTTTAAGATTTGTGCAGCCTTTTCACTTATTATTAAATAAGCTGATGTTAATATTTCAACTCAAACCACAAGCTAAGAAGCTATTTACATGGGATGCTGTTGTGGCCTGAAGGATATGTGCTGCCGCTTTTATCTTAAATTTCCTGCTCCAAGATAACCGAGTGAAATATCAATATCAGAGACACACCATCCAAAAACAATTGCTTTTTTTTGGTATAAAATGTGTTGTGGAAAAAAAAGGAGGGCAGGAAAGCTCACCATTTACACAACCAGACTCATCGCTGTGGTCAGGGCAGTCGAGGACCTTGTTACACTGCTTGGTGCCGTGGATGCAGGAACCGTCTCCACACTGGAACTCGTCTGGACGGCACGTCAGCAGAGCTGCAAGAGAGAGACAGACACACACACAAAATTGGACTTTTAAACCCCCTTCAATCACTTCAAGAGAAACATCCTGAGGTCCAATCCAAGCCAAGACCTTTTTCGTTACAGATCAAGTTTTGATTCTGTTTGCCTCACTCGTTAAAAAAAGGAGTCACAATTAGTGAGCAGTAACGTACTGCACTTCTCAATCAACCAGGTAATCTTAATTCCTATACCTCCTTTTAAGACACTAATTGCATCTCACAGTGATTCACAAACGAGAGACACCGAAACAAATTTGAAGACCAATAACTGTGAGAGCAAAAATATACCGACTTATCAAAATGTGACTATTTATAAATACGTTGTAAAAGTAAATGAATAAAAACCATACACAAGTCAGGGAATAGAATACAAATGAAATGCAACTCAAGTAAAGGTGACACGTTCATAGGAGAAGACAGGGTAATGGAGAAACAAAAACATTCAGGCATAAAATTAGAAGATTACGACTTGTATTATTTCACGGTTTGTGTTGCTGAGGAAAGACCAACTCGTCAGCCTTAGGGGCGATATGAACGCTCTTCAATACAAAAACACAAAGATGGAGGCTGTGTGAAGCCATGCCAAATTTCATTAATATCCCAAGCACAGACGAGCTTTTCAACAGCAGTGAGCTCATAAATCGCCTTTCTAAACCACCCTAAAAAAGCAATATGTATGACTGGAGGTGATATGATTTCCTTCATCCTGCTCATGGTGGGAGCAGGATGAAGGAAATGTCATGAACATGAGCCCTTTGTTGACTGGACACATGTACATGGGTTATTCTACCTATATAGTGCTTCTCTGTATCTTGAAGATCAGTCGAGAGATCTGATTGGCCCACAGCATCCGACTTGCAAGAATGTGTTGTGGATTCATAAGAAAAGATTCATAAACACACACCGACCCCTGTAATAGAGTTAAAAAGAGTTTGTCTTCAGCTGCCGAAGAGGCAGAAAAATTAATTTTACGGAAAAGCCAAACCTCAGATAAACATGAAAGTAAAAAGAATATTTCAAAGGTGGTGAACGCAGAGTTCAATAGCTTTCTAGCTTCTGGATGAAGTTTGCACCTCTCACCGCCTGAGGCTTTCCTCCTTTACACAGGGATCCAGTGGCCTAATGAAACATCAATCTCTTTTAAGTGCTGCTCATATGACACCACCACACAGCGCGAGAGGTACGTTTGATGTGAGCACTGCACATCTTGATAATGAATAGTATGACTATCTGGGCTTCACACTCTGGCTTAGCGTGACTAGAGCTTCAGGGCTCCCCCATCCATGACCAGCTAATAGGAAAACCTGTTTTATCACACGGCACCATCGCTGCACCAAGTTTATCAACAGAAACACATTTGGAGAAGAAGAAGAAGAAAAAAAAAACTGTTCTACCCAAACTCCCAGTGGGGAGCAAATATGCTAAATGCCTAAGTAACACCTCAGTAGTGGAAATTAATTCTGTTTGTGGACCCTTTCTTTATTCTGTATTCCCAAAGCAGACAGCTGCCTGAACTTTCCTGCCACACAACAATAATGCAAAATAAATTTGATCCTAAGCATAATCAGTTTTGAATATGTGGTCGTTGCAATATATGAAGTATGCATAGCAGTGCAAATAAAAGAATCTTAAACAGAGTACTGTCTAATTTAGATTTAGCCTGACCTTTAAAAGTTGAAAAAAGACCTGGAAACTGAGCAGCCGAGGGTATGAAAAGAGTTATATCTGTAACCATGGCTCTGTGAGCAACACTGAGATCGAAATGTGTTATATTAAGGCTTCACATGAAGTCAGTTGCATCGCTCATATCACTGCACAATATATAGACACACTTTACTGTGATCTTCGAGTACAATATTCTAATGCAGCAATTCAAAAATTTAACTAATTTAGCTAATTTCATGTTCTTTATTGTCATTCATGTTCTGTAAATAGAAAAAGTTGTTTGTGCAATTGATTTCAAAGAGAACAAACATAAGCAGTCCACAACAGTTTGTCACATGCATGGGTGTTTAATAGTTGCAAAAAGACTTGTATATAAGACTGTATGTCCCATTTTGTGACTACAGTTTGTATTTTATAATGTTTTGTGTGCATATTAGATCTTTGTGAAGAGCTCTAACTGTCAGCTCAGTTATTTACAAGTGGATTTTACTGAATAGAAATAATTTTGTGTTCTATGTAGTCTGGCACGCTCACACTGTTTACATGTCATTAATAAAGTGTAAGAAGGTTGATAGGGCTTACATAATTTAAATTATGTATATATAATTTGGAATTGGTATGTGTATTGATATTTGTGAATGATAATTGGTTGAAGGTACACAGACAGGTCTGTGTGTATCAGAATGTGCAAGTGCAATTCCATTTGTAAGCCCAATTTGTAGCTATGTGCTATCTGCAGGCCTATTTTTGTCAAACCCAGAGCTATTTAGTTCCTATAATGTCACATTCGCATCCAATGAGCTCTACTGTGTTACATTTAAAGGTCTTTGAAGGCATTAACAATTCTCAGTATACACACCAAACATATATTATAAATCGATGCCTCAATTCATGTTGCTACTATAATAGCCTCATAGACCAAAAGATGTAATATCAAGTGCTCAAATGTGAGAAATGAATTAAAGCTACTCAAAGAGAACCACGATCTTGAAGTTTCTATCAAGCACAAACTTATAGTTATATGAAAGTCTTCTGAACAAAGCCGCATGTTGTTATATCACTAGGAACAGAGAATAGTCATTTGATTGAATATCGCTCAAACAATGGAGAATATATGTAGGCTGAGAGAACAGTGTATGAAGAAGCAGGAATTGGATGCAGCAGAAAGAAAAAAAGGAGAAACTCACGGCAGTCTAACTCATCAGACTTGTCCTTGCAGTCCGGATCGCCATCGCACTTCCACGTTAGACGCACACACTCCCCATTGGCACAGCGGAACTCGCCAGCGGTGCAGTTCGCCCGGCGGTTCAGCAGGTAAGGGGCGCCATCGCCACCGCAGCGCTCGGGCCCTTCATCCGAGCTGTCGGAGCAGTCGGGGTCTCCGTCGCAGCTCCACATGAGTGGCACACACTCCGAGGTGTTGCAGCGGAGATGGTTGGGCCCGCAGGTCAGAGGGGAGCTGCACTTGAGCTCGTCGCTGCCGTCTCCACAGTCGTCGTCGCCGTCGCACACGTAGACGGGGGCCAAGCACTTACGGTTGGAGCACATGAACTCTCCACTGGGACATGCTTTGGCATCTAGAGAACCAACAGAAACAGCAAATCTCAGACCAAAGTTTGACGAGCAAACAACAAATCTTTATGTCAGTAAAATGTGATTATTTTGTTTCGAGAGCGTTGAGTTATTGAACTGGCAGACAGTCGGTTCTTAAGAGTATTGTTTTAATGAAACAAGCTGAAACTGTAGGTTAATGAGATAAGACTATTAAGAGAGTTGTTGGCTATACAGAAATGCAGCTCCTTGGATAGGCTGAAAGTCAATAGCGGTATCATAACCCAGAGAACAAGACAGGATGGGGGTGGTTGTCACAAGAAGCAGATGAAAGGCTTTTTCTCTCCAGTAGTGGCGGGTGAGAGAACTCGCTTTTCCATTAGTCGGTCCTCGTCCTCCCTATGATGGCTCTCCATGTTGGCACTTCATCCTCTCTCAAAGCCTCTTTGTGTTTCCACTGTGTTTACTTACTCTCAGCTCTACAGCAGAAATGAATAAATAAATAAATCCAAAACTTTCATGCTTACGTGTTATTAGTAATGTAGGTTCTTCGTAAATTTCTTAATACTCTCACAAGCCAAATTGGTTGTGCTCGGAAGTCAAACTAGGATAGTTTGTAATCTGCTGCTCTACTACAATAAATACAAAATACTACAATATAATTTGGATTAACCATATTTGCTTGAAGTGATCAGTGCTAGAATAATGCTGTAAGGAGGCAGACTGCTGGAGCAGAACATTGACCTCTTGTCAGCGTTTTGGATGATTATTCAGAGGGAGGGGGAAAAAATGGAACATCACTACCTGAACTGTAACTAATCTGATTAAAGTCTGATCAGATCAAAATGGCTTTTTCTAAAGACTTGTAACTGATTAGATTGGGACTATCTGATTGAAATTAGGACGTTGTGCAACCCGGTTTATCATTTGTGGAACTTTGCATGTTTGTAAAGAAACATCATAACCGCTCAATGCAAAAGCCAGCACAGCGCATAAATGTGGCATTCTTTCCTCCTGATTGGACGCTGAACCAGGAAAATGTTTCTCGGGTGTCGCAGGTTAAAGAAAAACCACAAGCTGGATTAGTCTAGCAAACAAATCAATCTTAAATAGCGGCAGGTTTCCTGCTGAAGTTGAATCAGGGATTACGTGTGCATGTCACAAACAGCCAGGATCACAGTGCAAAGCATTATGGGATTGATCCACTAACTAAACCAGACATTGCTCTCGCTGAATATGAACCCACAAATCAATCCGATACCTTTATCCAGTGTTCATGTAAACAGAGCAATCCGATCTCTCGATTCGAGACAATTCAATCACATTGATGAAAAAGAGACTGTGTGAACTGCTACTGAGACATTAAAACACAGAAACTAACTGCTTAATTGTCAGAGGTGTTGAAACAGAAACTCAGGAATAGTGTAAAACGATATTGAAAATTATACTGAAAATAAATCTAAAATAATTTCTCTATATTGAGACGGTAAACAAAAGACACATTAGAGATTAAAGTATTGCCACTCTGCTGAATTAGGCTCATGGCAGGACGAGTTTAGAGAAAAAAAACAACCAACTTCTATTGAAGAGGTATAATGAAATAATTCTGATGTTGGGGCTTCAAGAGTGTATGTCTGCGTTTGACTGTTTTTTTGGTTCAGTTAGTCATTGCAGCATTTTCAATTTGCACTGCAGTGTTGATCTTCCTCGTTGAAAACTTTTGTAGCTCTCAAATTAAATACAAAGGTGTCTTAATCATTGTCTCTTCCTCCGTATCTTTTCCAGGTTTTTCTCTTTGCTGCCATGTCTTGCTAAAAGCATTCAGCCCGTGAACAGATTCAGGGCCCCGACTGTGTGCCCACAGCAGCACGGAGGCCGGTGTAGGGAGAGGAAGAATTGGATATTTACACAAACCACGGGGAGTTGGGCTCAAACGATGCTGCCTTCGGCTGCTATGGCTGGTTACAGGATGGGATTGCTGTTACGCAGCTTTTTACACAGTCAGCACATTTTAATGCAGGAGCATATTGTCACAGACCTGCAGTGGAAAACCTACAATCTCTGCAGAAGCGCCTTTTTGGTTTGTCTTTATTTTAATGTTACACATCAAACAAGGAGCAAAACAAGCAGGCCAAAAAAAAAAAAAAAAAAAAAAAGAAAGCTAAACTAAATCAGCAAATGATCAGCTTTGCTGAAAAGGGAAAATTAGGAAGAACTTGGGACTCGTGAGTCAACTTGAACTGGGTGAATGTGTTCTAAGCTCAAAAAAATAAGATACTGTCCTACTTACAATACTGTGTAATTACACCATATGTTACAGCCACTGCTTTTTCTTTGCAAACATCTGTGTTTAATTACTTCTTTAGTAACAACATGAATGCCACAGAAGCACAGGGACAGCAGTAAAAAAAAAAAAAAAGGCTTTTACTCATCAATATTAAACAAGCTGCATGTGAAACTGATGCATTTGATAACTACTGCTCCTGATACGTCTGTACTCACACTCTATCCTAATTTGGTCTTAAATAATTCAGGAGATTCAATAAGCATGTGCATTATTACACAAGGGGAAGACCATTAGTAATGTACATGATTGGCCTGGTTACACTGCAGAGAGACTTGGCGTTGCAATGGGGGCACCAGCTAAATGGATTTCAGGACTCTAGAGCAAATCTGAGCCCACAGACCATCTGTTGATGATGTTGAGCAAGTGAGACAGTTTTGAAAGATAAACACGTCACAGTGCAACTTGGCATTTCACACAGTGGGTTGTTGGTACATTTAAATAGATGTTTCTCGACACAGTTAGATGTAACTGGCTGAACAACTGCAGGAAAAGTCATTTCTCTGGGCAGGTTAGCAGTGTATTGCAGGAGAAACAGAGAGAAAGAGACAGTCAAAATATATGGGTGTATTTGGAGTTATCAATTAAGAGAGAGAGAGAGAGAGAGAGAGAGAGAGAGAGAGAGAGAGAGAGAGAGAGAGAGAGAGAGAGAGAGAGAGAGAGAGAGAGACAGACAGACAGATAGAGAGAGAGCGAGAGCGAAAGAGAGAAGGAGAGGCTCACATTGACACCTGCAAGTTATTTACAGACAATTCTCATGAAATGCATATTTTTGGAACTTGGGAGAAAAGCTATACATGGACAAGGTATATGTGGTCCCCAAACTCTGACTCACTATGTGGTGAGAGAGAACTGAGCACGACTCCAAGATGTTAAACGAATAGCATTTTTAATTAGCAATAGATGCAAGTTAGGGTGGGAAATGAGCTGGAAAGAGCTTTTTTTTTTTTTTTCCTGATAAGGGTGCTAAACAGACTGAAAAAATAAAAAGTTCTGACAGTGCTAAAAGCAACGCGATTGTATATAGCAACATAATTGAGTAAAGTTATTGAAGCACACTTGAGGACATATAACATCACCAACCTGAGCGTCATTCATCCTGTGCAGAAAAAGTACACAATACATACCAGCAAGCAAGAAAGCATACAATAGTAAAACTATGATTGTGGGCAAACTGTATAATGTTAACACATTTTATTATGATCAATTACTTTGATTTCCTTTAATTAGTCTGAATCAAAGGTGAGATGAAATTTTGGAAAACGTGTTTCACTTAAGAGATCGCTTCAAATCGACAAGAGGAGCAAGACCATTTTTTATGTGAATGTTGCTATCCCTCAGCATCTGGTAACTCCAGTGGAGAAAAGTGTAATATTTTACATGATAGCTCAATAAGCAGGGCCTGGAGCTGCCTTCAGAGTATATTTCATCAGGTGGCGATGACGTCGAACTGACGAGTTTTCATGGCATAAAGCCCAGCGAACAGACTGCTTTTCTGGAATTGCTGAGAAAATGATCTGAGAAATGTTCTATTGAGGAGAAACATTTGTCAGTTCATTATTTCTCAAAGCAGTGATTTCAAAACCCTCTTTTACTCAGCATCGACTCCAGCCACTACAGGCTGCTTGGGTTATCGGGTTGTGGGATATGCAGAATCTCCCAACTCGTAATTATCAACCTGGCATGTGATAGGGTTACATGATGGGAACCCAAGACAAGATGTCGAATATAAAGAGTTAAGTCGTGGATAAAGCAAAGCAATCAAACTCCAACAAATGTTGGGGGACCAGGTTGCACAGACAAAAAGCCAGACTCACTGAGAGAAAACAGGTTTTCCAGGAATGGAAACAGATGGACTGACAAAGACACTCACAGACTTTTTTTGCACAGACGAGGAGAGGGAAATTAGACACAGTGAGAACAATCAGGGACCGGGTTAATCAGCTCAAAGGAGGAGCATAGCGCCATATTTAGACAGGCAGGAATGGGAGGAGACTCGGGGGGGCATTTCACATTGCACTTCAGTTCAATGCAAAGTGGACTGTGGAAAAAGGGAATTTCGTTTCTAAAATGTAAAGAGCAAATCACATTCAGTTCAAATAGTGAAGAACAGTACATCAATTCACAAGACGTTGACAAGCCAGAATAGAAATGAGTCATCTGGGAATCACGGAACTGGCCAAAACTTACAAAGTTCTGCAGCAGCAACAATTCATATTTTATGTGTCGTTTGAGAGTAATTTATACAGGAGTATCTCTTTATAGTTTTCTGAGAGTCTATTACATCTTGGGGAAACAGGCTGTTGTCCATCTCCTCTCATGCATTGTGATGTACCGAGCAAAGTTAAAGTGGAGCTGATTTGACCAACGGTAACCGTGTTGGTGTAGTAAAACCAGTTCAGTGGTAGGCACAAGACCACTGGCCTCATAAGGAGAAGGAAATTAGACGTTGAGTGGAACAATCAGGGGCAGGATTAATCAGAACAGATGAGAAGAACAGGCCCACATCAATGTACTTAACTTAGTTTCTCCAAGTCCGCTCCAGCCACAACATTTGATACAGCATGAAAACCTCAAGTGCAGTACACTTGGGAAGTCCTCATAAGGCCCCCAGCATCATTTTCTAAATTAATCATGCCCACTTTAATTTTCAGGCCTCAAAGGTTTATAAATACTTTGCAAGATCAGAGAACTGCATTTTTTTTTTTTGTTTCAACTTTCTGGCAGCTTGATTGAAGTGAGCACGATTATTATGGAAATGCGATCAAGCCACCTACGTTTACTGTTTTTTGGGGTTTTTTTGTAGTTTGAAATTCCTCATCATTGTTCTTGCCATCTCGAGAAACAGAACAAATGTGTCGGTGCTTGCAGATTATGCATCAGCTTTAGCTTTATTAAGCAGAATGGATAAACATGACTGTAGTCTATGGTGATCAGACAGAACCCAACTGAAGTTCACAGATAAATGGCACAACACTGACGTTGCACAAGCGTTTGCTGACTGAGGCGAACCTGAAATGCGGCTGCACTATTGCCTATAGGCTGAACTTGTTTAATTAAATAAAATAAATTACCTTTAAATCTTTAAGAAGCAATTAGATGTAAACACTGCCTGAGCAGCTGTTCCAGAGTCTTATTGAGTCAAATGAAGGACACCTCGACTTTCAGCTTCTGAATGACAGGTTCGGAGTGAAACTTATGCGCACATGGCACAACTCTGTAGTTCCCATTCATACGGGCATGCTTTGAATTGGTACTTCCAGGTTCATGATTAATCGAGTTGAACACTGTATGAAGCAGACCATTAAAGTAGCAAATTAACAAAATATTGTCAAAAAGCCAAGCAGCCAGTCAGCCAACTGGCAACAGCCAATATATTTGTCCAATCACCAATCCCAAGTGTGAACTAATAAAAACCCTATTACTAAATGTGTGGGAGCTTTACATCGGACTCACATGCCACCAATTTCTTTTGTTATTCCGTCGGTGGGAGAACCTCTTCTGTGACTGCAGCCGTGCTCGTCAGAAGCTTGCATCATAACCCATTTTACTTTCACAAGCAGCTTTGATGATGGCAGATTGTTGCCAGCAGCAACCAGCTCAGATGTGGAGGCAAGCGATGACTGGTTGTTCTGCTCACATTAGCATTACAGCTGATGAGTGTGGACTGTGTGTATGCGGTTTGAATGCATGAAGCGAGGCATAACCCAGAAACAAATAAAGCATGAAAGGTTAAGATAAAATTGGGTGGAGAGGAGGAAGAAATGGCAAATGCAGACGATGCTGCGTGTCAGGATGCAAAAACAGAGCTTTAGATCATTCTGTCCACAGAACATGACAAGAATCATCAAAGTACATTTCATTGAAGGGGTTTCCTTTCCCCACTAAACACTGTGCTCCACTCCACTGGTATTGATGGATTTATTTACCTTCCATGGCAGTGGCTACGATTAGGTCTTTATGATTTGTGCAAAAAAATCTTGATTTTGTTCTTGTGTGAAGCCCTTTAAGTTAGTTACTCAGTGAAAATCACAAATTTAGATCATTATCATAACAACTCCACTGTTGGGCTGGGGCTTAGTGAGCAGTACTATCGCCTCACAGCGAGAAAATGGTCACCTGGTGAAGTGTCGTTGGGGTTTTAAGGTTAAACAGTGGAAATAAATCCTACCTGGGTGAGAATGTGAGGAGTGTGATTGGCTGTGTCTCGCCGGTTGACAACTTTCACCCATTGTCAGTTGGGATTAACTCCTATGGCCCTCTCTTAGATAAATTGTAAATCTTCTGCTCTTTGCTCATTCCAGGCGGTATCCTCTCCCACTGTAGAAACTGAAATGCATTTTTGGCCATGGCAGAACTGAAGTTAAATAGCCAGATGATAGTTATTTTTAAAGATTATGTCTCCATTGCCGTGCCTCTTCGACCCCACAATTCGGAAAGCACTGGTCAAATATATATTCCTACATTTAAGCTTAAGGTTGCAGCTCATACCAATCTGCATGAGTCCCAGAGCTGAGGTCTTGTGCAGCCACAGTCGCTAAAGCAAGGTCATTCACACACAAGCACACAGGACAGCCACCAATGACAGTCCTACGAAAGAGGAAACACAAACCCGCTGCCGGCCAGTTCAGACAGGTCACAGTATCTCACCAGGGAACTGACAAAGTGGCTGTCCTTTCCTGCGATGCTTCACACACATCTACAGAGCAAACACAGCAGTTACAGAGACCAGACAACTCTCCCATCTAAGATAAAATCCGGGACAAGATAAAAGAGGACAAGGCAGGAGTCAAAGTCTGACTGATACCAAAACTACACAAAAGGTTCAACTAGCTAAGGGCCAATTGTTGGGAACAAGGGGGGGGATTTAAATGACTGCTGGGGCAAGACAAAGTAACTACTATTTAGCTGAACTGAGGGCCTGTCAAGACTTCGATTAGCAGAGTGAAACTCAAAGTGAAGCTTGTCAGCAAAAGCAGTCGAGAGCCGTAAAACAGTCCTCTGTGAAAGCGTTATCACTGCTAATGCACAGCATTAGCCGGTTTATTTTCACCACATGAAGAGGCAGACAGCTGTGAGGAGTGCAGGTTGTAATTGTTCGCCTCGTACTACCCATGCCGCGTTAAATATGAATACGGAAAACAAGGAACAATACAACCTCACACGAATATCATATGCACTCAGCAAGCCGTCAACTCAGCCCGACGTTAAGTGCTGCTGAAAAACACCCACACACACACACACACACATACGTGCACTCAAAAAACACACAACCCCAGACTGGTCCCTGTGTCTTGCAATAGTTCCCAGCAGACAGACATGCTCAAAAGAAAACACCCAGAGATGAAGAGCACATTAATCTCCTCATTGCTGAGGGAAGAGGACACAGTTCAACTTCCCCATGCAGCCTCTCCAAAGCTGCCGCTTAATGTAATGTTGATCAGGGAAAGCTTTCTCTTGTGAGGGTTAGATTCTACTTAATACATAATTCAACATGTGGACGACTCAATTAGCAGGATACCTCTGCAAGATTTACTTATTCCACTCCACAGCAGTCTATGTGCGCTGTAAATTCCCACTAATAGCAGAACATGCTGAAGCTCACTGGATAGGTTCCAGCTCAGTCAGCATGGATGCACAACTGCTCTTTTCGTAGTTGAGTAAGAGTGAAGTGAGCTTGAACTCAATGCCCAGTGTGAGAAAGATTAACCATGAGCATGCTCACAAAAGCAAAAAAAAAAAAAGGTGCCTCTCACAAGCCACCGGATAAACAAAAATCCAAATGAATCTTGTTTGTTTGGGATACTTATTGTTTAAGATGGTCTGAGTTTTAGCAGTCAAGTGGTGTGTTGTGGCGTTATGACCCTGATCTAATGGTTGCCTGGTTGCAGCACTACTTACAACTCCCTCTGCCTCCAGTTCTCAAATAGGACAACTGAGCGAAGAGAAGAAAGCCGGAAAACAGCCTTTTGATTCAAGCTCAAACAGAATATCGCACTGAAAGTCTTCACTTAGCTCACAGAGCATTTGAATGGCAATTTGAAGGTGACACAAATTGATTTAGTCACGAGATACCACATGTTATCCAAATGATATACTTCGCCTGAGCCGAACTACAGCTAATGTCCCGAAACAACTAAATTCCTGAAGTCCTGGAAAACCGCCGCAGGCAGTAAAGAAAGGAAAGGAGCCACGATGTAGGAGAGTTTATGAAGCTTGATGACGGTACAATTAGTCGAATGATCACTATTAAACATTGGACTCCCCAGGCAGAGTTGGCCCACAACCAAAAAGAGAAAACTATCTGGACTGACGGGAGGGGACAGCTGAAAGACGTATGAGCATCATAATGATCGACAACTTCTGTTGCTAAATTCAATAAAGCTATGCGATTCTTAATGCTGGTTTCACTGACTACATAGTCTTCATCCGGTAATTGAAAGCTAAAAATGGGCAGCAATTTTAAAACAAATATGACTCAGTGATAGTTATGTGTAGATGTATGAAGCCTAATGGCGAAAGGCGCAGTCAATGGGAGTTCGCAGACTGCTGAGCCAGCATGTAAGAAGAGAGATAAACCATAGCAGCGACTCATATCCCAGCCTCCTGAAAGAAACTCTCACTTGAAAGATCAATACAGTTTAGGTATACAGTAGTCTTGGCAAATTTCCAAAGCTTTTTTCCCTCTCAACATCAGGCAGCTTTTTCCTTCCCGTTATTGTGCCTCATACAAAACACTGATGATTGGATTGATTGAAGCATTGTTACAGCACCATTTCTAGTGTTCTGCCAGCCACAATTATAATTTTCTTCTCGGAAAATTGGCAGCAAATACACTTGACCTGACATTTATGTATATATGCGAGTTGACCTTCAAGCAGTTACAATATACCTTTTTGCTTTGCTTCAGCCTGTGTCTGGAAAATCAAAAATTTGTCAATTTCAGCAAAGGTGAAAAGGCAGCTCATATACGTCCACTAAAATCCAACTGAAAGGTTCTGTACAACAGGAACCATCCTTATCATACTGATAGTACGCCTCCGGGGGCCTCAGCCATTTTTGCTTTTTACTTGCATTGATTACGTTAAAGAGCTCTTTCAGTGTCATAATGCTAATTTTGCAGATATTTACTGAGAAGCAGAAAGAATGAATAAAGCCTCGCTGTGAAATAAAGTGCAGCTTGATTTAATTCGGCAGTCACTGGAATAAAGTTTGTTTTCCCTGAAGCGTGTCTACAAAGGAGCTGCAGTGTCCAATAAATGATTCACCTGTCAGTCAGTCCGAGTTCAAGTCTACAATTCAATAATAAATTAGCCGAAACAGAAACCAGGTCAGCTGCAGTTGCTGTTGCATTGTACTGTGGGAGGTTATGAGAGGGCTAGTGTGTACACTACAACTATGCAAAAGTTTTCATACTTGTAGGAAAAGAAACACGGACTAAAAAGAACACGAGGACCAAGAAGGGAATATTTCACAAGATGGGGGGAGGAGAGAAAAGCAAGAAGCATTAGTGCAGCTTTATAGCTGTGTGTAGACAGTTTTTTTCCTGGACATTATTGATGGTTTTATATGCAGAAAGTGCAAACTAGTATAGCGCCATCAACAGCAAAAAACATCTTATATTTTTGATCAGACTTGCCTCCCTCCGTCACCTCCATACAGCTGGCCAGTCACGACATTAAGTGGGTGCAAATGTTGGATTGTCACTTTCTGAAAGTTCCAAAAATTGTCTGACACCTGATGCCAAGAGGGACTTACGGAAACTATTCCACTGTCCATCAAACGCTCCTGAGGAGGAAATACTGGCGGCTCAATTCAAAAACATGCAGGCTATTAGTGTTCATAACGCAGGCAGACAAAGCATTTCTCTCAACAAGGAGGCACTCTGGTGTGACACGATGCATCACTTTGGGGGAAAAGGAGTTTGAGGTAACGACGATGCCCTGAGCCCTCAAAAGATTTTTATGGTGGCTGTGCATACCTGGTGAATCAATGCAGAAGTTACATGAAACAAGCAATGCAGACCACAGACCATCATTCACACTGTCAAATATGTCAGAAGCTGTCCCGCTCGTAAACTACCGTTCTGAGTGAGACAATGAAAAGACAGAACCACTGACCCACTTGAGATAAGGTGTTCCTTGATGTGGACAGCAGCTATGACAGCATCTCTACTTCATATTTAGACTCCCAAGTCTCTTCAACATAAGCTGCTGAGTGCCGCTGGAAGGGTTTTAGACTTTGACTTCATGCTTTAATGTTTTGGATTTCCATAACTGCACCCAGACATGATTTGGAGCTGCACAACTGCAAGTTCACAGCTGAGCCTTTGCTGGCAGGAGTAAAATGCTCCTGAAAACACTTCCTGCTCATTAGGATGCTTGACTCTCAATTTTAGGCATGTCCTGCTGCATCATTTCACACATGTTCATTCAACCCCCCCACCCAAAACCGAGATATACAACTGCATTAATGCTGCTTTGATGTCAATTATCCAGCTGCTGCGATGCCAATAGCTCGCCCACAATGAAAACACATGGAAACATACATACACAGACCATCTGGTAATTTCCACCGCTCCTCCCTGACCTCGCTTCATGTTAATGATCTGAAGCCTTCGGTCTGTAGCTCACAGTGTTGATGAGATGTGAGACAAATGTAGATCTAGGTTAGTTATTCATTTATTAGTTTTTCAAACTTAATACTCAATTAAAATATAGGCTAAAATGGTATCGGAGATGGACCTGCTTGTGCTTGATTCTGGAGTATAATGTAGTGTGAAGACAACGATGCAGCATTTATTGAGACAGTATTCCAAACTTTACAAGTAAGAAGACAGCTTGGGCATTTTTTGTTGTATTTACAAGTCTGAGCTATTTCAACACACTTTAAACTTCACCATCAATCTTGGTTGTTCAGTGTTCAAGCTGCAGTCACTTAGTCATCTGTGATATTTTAATAGCTCCAATGGGAACATCTATTAATGCTCAACACAGTGAGAGCTCTAACAGTTTAAAGCCCCAATCAGAGCCAAAACAATTTACATGCACAAGCCTCAGTCATATAATAGATCACCGAGTCTGAGGGACTAAACTAACACATTCAACTCATCAAACCTTCTGTCCGTGCACTCTGCTACTTGGACATCCGTTCAGAAAAGCCAGATTGTGGTCACTTTTCTAAAAGTAAGATTATATCAAAGCACATTTGAAGACCTCACGGTCCACATACTTCAGATATGAACTATGTCAACAACGACCATCTGGCTATGGAAACAAGGACGTCCACATTCAGGGACAGTTTCTTCCAAAGAGAGTTCACTGCAAAAAAGACACATTAACTGCTGAGAGTATATTCAAAACATGCAATAAGAATTATAACTGCACATGTTTTATCTCCTACAATTTATCTCAAGCTGATACACGTTTTCTATTATTAGTAGTAGTATTTAAAAAATCATCCCAAATGAATTGCTAACTGTTTTTCAGTCTCATTGCCATTCAATTACAAATTATATATCCATATATCAATGAGTCAATAACAGTTTCCTCCATTACAGGTTACTCTGCTTGTATTAAACAATGTATTGCCTGTATTGTGAATCCCCTTTTTGTTATAACTTTTCAAAAATATATTTTCTTTAATATCCTTTTGACCTTTCTAATAACAAATTACGTCATTCTTACATCAACTTCTAATCATCTAATAATCTTCTAAAAACCTATGTGTGATGTTGAAAGTTTGGTGAAGAAAGAGCTTACCAAATACATAGCACATCCTGAGGAGGTTCCTTCCAGCTAAACTATAATGCGGCAGAAAATGTGATCTCTGCTAAAAATAAAAGCATCTAAACAAATCAGACTCATCTTCAAGGGCTAATAATCAACTAATTCTTTGAGTGGTTGTGCTCGGTGAGTATCTTTGGATGAAACGTAGCTATCTGACTCACCTTGCATCATAAATCTATTCTCCATCTGGTCTATTGTTTATTGTCTGCATGCCAACGGGAAGAAGGTTGTGTTTGATTTAGAGCCCACAAGTGGCCACATGAGTGGGTGGTGTTTGTTGTTGCTCTGTTTTAATACTACACAACTGTATTGATCGAGAAAAAAAAACAAAAAAACAAGTGCTCCTGGAATCTGTCGAGGGGACTTTGAGAGGAAGCCAAACATCAGCACACATTGAGAAAAAGCCATAAAACACAATTATTAAGTAGGAAACTGGGTAGAATGTATGGAATTGTTTACAAAGCTTCTGCTCTTTTAAGGTGAAAGTGGTGAACTCAGATTTGCTGAGCCGTGTGAAAATCAGACTCAGTGAACTTACTGTTGAAGTCAGACCATCATTGAGCAACACATTTGTGTAGCATGGGCTGAATCAGTGAGCTGAATCAAACACACACCACACATTGTTCATGATTGTTACCAATACGGTGACATTAGAAAGCCTCTTGCCCTTGATTTCCATCTTCTATCAGATTGGTGTTGGGCCCAGTCAGTCTTTGGATAAACTGACCTAATAAACACTTAATAGGCCTAATTTGTGATGTCATCGAGCTCGCTGCAGAACTCAACTTCTCCTAAACAGACTTGCTGAGCGGCATGTAGTACTGGAGGAATTGGGCCTTTTCTTGGTCGGGTGGTGGCCTGCCCTCGTGTCACTGCTCAGAGGCTTAAGACTGCCGCATCAATACGGACATTAGAATGAAAGAAGGATTAGCTCGGGCTCGACTGGGTCTCAATGGACAACGTGGTGAAAAGCCGTCTAAGCTAAGAAGGCATTAGATCGTAAGTCGATTTAATCAGTACTCCACCCTTACTCAGTGCGAGTGTGTGGGGCCACTTCGAGGCCGGGGCATCCTCGATGGGACATTTACTGGATAATCGTAGCGCCACAAATTTGAAATGGCTTTACCCCAACTGTATTTCAAAGAGAAAGTGGTTCATATGTTTCCAGGAAAAACATATTCTTAGACTTATGCTCAACTTAGCCCCGGCTGCTGCGAATAAACCTGTCAAAATTGTCTTTAATCTTAGCAAATAGACATACATAGCTTCAGTAGCTTTACACTATCGGAACACCCACACATACATGAACTAGTGAGCAGGAGCTGGAAAAATGAACCTCATCATTAATATGGGATAATATAAAGATGGCTTTTATTCTTTCTCTCTGTGCAAATGCCCCCCCCCCCTCCACACACACACACACACACACACACACACACACACACACACACACACACACACACACACACACACACACACACACACACACACACACACACACACACACACACACACACACACACACACACACACACACACACACACACACAGCTCTGCTGCCTCAATCAAATTTTCTCGATGCAAAGAAGCAAGGCAGAGAGAGGAGTCGAAGAAGAAGAAGACGATTCTTCACGGCTCCTCAGAAGTAGGGCAAGGATAGTCCCTGCAGGGGCCTGGGGGTGGGGGTAGCCGCACTGCTGAGTTGTCTGATTGGCTGGTTGCGTGGTGATGTCATTTTTGATGGGTCTGAGAAAGAGACTAAAGACTCGAGGTTCAAAATCCAACGGTTAAAAAAATTCTAGACATCATACGAAAGCTGCAAATGTCAAATGTTTCACAGCAAAAATCATTTTGCATCAAAAGGAAATTTGTTGTCGAGTGCAGCTGATTCAAACCAAACCTCAAATCTGCCTAATTATATAGAGTGCTCCCTGCTGTGCTTTAATGTCTAAAGCATCTGTATGGTGAGCTCAGAGGGGATCAAACCTGAAGAACTAAAGAAAACAGAGTTCTTCTTTGTCTTCTTGTCCACATGTGTCATTAAAATGGCTTTAACTGAACGTGACATCACGACAAGGTTAGTTCATGATGATATGAGAGAACCAAACTCACCGGATGCGCAGTCCTCCTCGTCCGCCCCATTCTCACAATCTTTCTCTCCATCACATCTCCATGACAAAGAGACGCACTTGTTGGTGGATCCCCCACAGTCAAATTTCTCTGGAGGGCATGTCTGTTTGCCTGTGGGCAGAGATAAAAGCGATACGGGGATTACTGCAGTGGCTTTATGGCCATATAAAGGCAGCAACAACAACATCAAAAAAAATGAATCTACACGCAACCGTTGGACTCGATTCCTATCACACCCATGATGCAGTTAAAGCTCATCCAAAACTCCACAACTCTGGCCAATTGATTTTACTGTCTGGGCTGCCTCGAAAGAGATGTACAGAAAGATCATGAAATACAGCAAACGCACACTTGGCGCTTGCTGTATTTCTCCTCCTTTTCCTGCCAATCTGGTCGAGTTGGCACAGAGTTGGGTTGATCCAGATTACAGTGAGTTTAATATGAAGCATGCAGTTAATTATACATCTTTTGCCTTCAGGAATGAAATCAAAAGGTCTGAAATCAAAAAGGAAATCAAGAGGTCAGACTACATGACAAATCATTTCGCTTTTTTATTATTTAAAGAGACTTGGGAGACTTGGGAGCTATATCTCACACTCTCAATGGTTTCTATTGCTGTGTTTTCCAATTGTATGTTTTCATTTAGGTTTTTAAACATGTTTGTAGGTTTTAATCACTGATGACTCTGATCTTAACTTCGAGCCACTTTGTTGTAATCATGTCAGTCATATATTAATATTATATGTATATATATATATATATATTGTCTGAACTCTTGATCTAAATTTGAACAGGACCACCCGATTTTCATCTATACCAAAGAGAAAATGATCCAAAATCAGCTTCAAACTACGCGCAGACAATCTGCTTATGATTAATAGCAATGATTGATAAAAGCAAATGATGGACACCAAAAGGCAGAAAACAATCAAAAGAGAACAAACAAATCAGGAACATAAAACAGAATTAAGTGGCGCAGATTGAATACACTCAACAAGGAGTAATGGGCACCAAGTATAAATACATATCGAATAAATAATCAAGTTAAACACAGCAAAAGAAATAAAAAGAGTATTGTTTTACTTCTTCAATAGCCTCAGAGGCTTTTTAAACACCTCAGCTGACCTTTCCATCAATTAGAGCAACTTATTTTGCTCATAAACACTTTGGCAGACAGCCGGGCAAAGATCAGGACCAACGTGCAAACTTTGGACAACAAGTCATTATTCCACCTGAGCCTCAGACAACAAGTGCCTGAATCCACAGAAAAATCAAAAACACAGGCTAAAAAGTGATCAGTGGGTCCCAATTTCCAACAAATGATATCAAATACAACTCAATAGTCAATTACACACTTATTACAAAGTTTCATAACTTTCACAACTCATAATACTCAATAGCAAGGTCGTCTTTCACAGGTTCACTAAGACAGTGCTGGAAAACAATGTTGCAAGAGGCTCATTTGTATTGTGATGAATGAGAACAGGCTGCATAATGAAAACCATTATGAGGTTACAACACAATATCAGATGCAGTCACTTGCAACGTTAGGTGTGAACTCCACTGCAGATAATTACACAAGAAAGGGAGAAATCCTGCCAAGCCACCTCTCCAAACATTGTACATTTGGAATATGGAGCCTCATTAGTTAGAAATTTGCACGTATTTGTTGTTGTTGGTTGTTTCAACTGAGTTTCTGTTTGTTATTCATCAAAACAAAAAGGACCCGGTACAGCTTCCATTATAATTCAAGAAGAGCTTTGAAAACAGGCAAACATTTATTTGTGATCCTTCTTGGGTCTGAATGTGGTTTATGTTTACTTTTATTATCATTTAAACACCTACACTATAAATTTATGTTCTATTGAACTAGTGCCAGTATCGTTTATATCGCACACATAAATCTCCCTTCGTTCCTTTCAGTGTCCCGACGCGAGGGAAAGCGCTGTGATATGCATGCGTACAGCAATTTAGGATTAGGATTTATCATCAAACAATGCACACTGAGAAGAGACCACTGGTATACCAACACCACAGGACGAACTGTTCTAGTCTCCCACAAGACACAGCTGACAGATCTGAGTTTGGACTGAAGCTTTGCCTTCAGCCTTTCATTTGTGAGCGTCCCTGCAGTATAGAGAGGTGACAGTGAGAGGGGGGGGGAGGCAGCCGGTGTCTGGGGAGAGAGAGGGAGAGGAGTGAGAATGGCTGATGCAGCCAGGCCCTGACCCCACAGGAAAAAATAAATAAATAAATAAATAAGTCCACTGCAGTAAAGGCAGTTTCTACAGCAGTGAACGTCAGAAAACTCTCCATTACAGTGTTATATATGATAATATCCCATGCACCTGTTTTCGGTTTATCTAATTTTGCTGAAATTACAGGGTGGGTGAACAAAAGCCTTCTGTAATTTATGCTCCTTCAGTCAACATTCACAACAGGTGACATACCGCAAAAAAAAAGGCAATAACATACCATTATGGTCATATATAGCTGCGGTTAATTTACTCCACCTGGCAACGTAGGTGAGGTTTGGACAATACGATTATCAATTGGGGAAACAAGTCAGGATGTGGAAAATGAACACCAAAGCGAGCAAAATGAAACATTAAAATGTTAAGTAGCATAGACATTATTCATGGGAATTTGACGACAAAATAGTGACACTGGAGTAGTGTTGAACTAAAACGACTGAAGTTGAGTAACGTCTGGCTGGTCTGGAAACATGAAAGGATGAAAGAAACGAGGAGGTGGAGTCCCTGAAAGAAGAACCGCCATGCATTTCACGCTCATGGATAACCTGGCAGAAAACAAGGCTCGGGTAGACAAAAATGAAAAAGTAAATGGTAGCGGAGAGAGAAAGAGAAAAAAGAAATTCAGAGGGCAACTTCAGAGCCAAAGGGAATCCATAAGGAGGGAGACACAGAGAGCGAGATGCTGTAACGGGGGAAGGGAAGAAGAGACAAAACTGCAGCATGACCTTTCAGATTCTTATCCTAAAGCAAAATCAAAGCCATCCCTGGCAAGTGGAAAGAGACGAAGGAGGAAAGGCAGGCTGAGCACAGTGTCGAGCGCGATCTGAATCCACCCTGCAAAGGGGGCGAGCTGTCCTGCCATTTTAACTGATGACTCCTTAATGAAGCGTGAGCGCACTTCCCCTCGGATTCAAACAAAGAAAGCAGACTTCACGACAACAGGGTATAGTGCGACTCACTGCTCATTGTGACAGCCACTGATTACTTAAACCGCAGACTTTATAAAGACATGGGTAATGGGTTTTTGCTTGAAAAGGATGCAACTTAATAAAAGCCAATTACTCACAGACAAAACTGACTGCCGTGCTGTTGTTTACCATCGGGCTGAAAAATGAGGGTTCATCAGTACGGTGGCGTTTCTGGCAGGAGATCAGTGGAGAATTCATCACCTGCTACAAGACTCGCGGCAGCGCTCATCACAACTATGATGTAAGAGCTTTAGTTTTCATTTCACCTTGTTTTTGCTGGGGTTTTTCTTTTAACTTCACAATATAGCTTTTACTGTCAAAATGCAGAAACCATTTATATCTTCAGCTGTCAGTGAGCTTGTAGCACGAGAACAGCGCGGACATAATGAATATGTGGGTGATAAACGTTTGTTAAACCGATTCCTGTAATGAATTGCGGCTTTGTAACAGATGTAATATTACACCACAACATCCCATGGGATTGATCATTTGCAACCTGGCTGAATAAATCATTGCCTATTTTGGCTTTTTTTGATGAATAATAGACATGCAAGAAGTGTGATTCATCCTACAGCCAGGTCATGTCAGCTTTCAGTGGATTTGAAATTGAGCACAGCTTACTATGACGGCCTGCCTTCTCTACGAAACGGATCCGACACGTGCTTCCATTCAATGCCTCAAATCATTATTCATAATCACATTCTGATTTAGAAAAAAAAAAAAGTCGTAATGGATTTCTCTGACTGTTGGAGCTTTTACTGTATATCCGCTTGTCTGTATAAGCATCCTTCAGGGTTCAAGCTGCACGTTGGGCTCTCCATCATGTCCTGTACACTCGTGTTGAGGTTCTCATTGGTGGAGGAAAAAACTCAGCCACTTTGGCTGGGAGCTAAAAAAAAAAAGAAGATACAATTGCTTCAAACATGAGTCATTCTCATATTCTGGGCTTCATTAAACTGGGTTAACATAGCCGTGTCCTCCTCTTTAAATTATATATCTGTTACTGAGGGAACACATTATTGCTTGCACGCTACAAGATGGGACATTTTGTATTTTAAGTAATGCACTGCAGCATGTACTTTCTGACTTACAGTAGGTGTTTCCCTCAGCTCCTAAAATGTTATATACTTTATGAGATGCACAGCGGCCAAACAAGCATCTCAGAAACTTCTGTCGTGCACTTTTTCTTTCGTCAAAGTAGGAAGACGCCAACATCCAGTGGCTTCAATAATTCTGAAGGAAATAGTGTAGATATCATTTGCTTTCTCACTTATAATTGTCCCTAAATCGAGAAATAAAAACATTTAGTGATGCGACTTGTAGTCATTATTGTCCAAATCATAAAGGATAAACTTTCCAGAGGATCTGAGATGAGGCTGATAACGTGGATATTTAAAAAAAAAAGAAAAAAAAGAAAAGCAGACTATTACTGACAATATATAATACTTTTGAAAATATGGGACCTACCAGAATAATATAATATTGATATATTTTTTATCGAAACTGGAAAGGTTTATATTATAAAGCCAAAGTTTCATTGAAAATGTTACTGCATAATGACTTTGCTTTTGTAGAAATCAAAAAATCCACGTTACTTTATTAAAAGGTACGAGACATCTACCTATTCTCTCACTTGAATTCTGTATACGTTAGAGAGAAGCTGTAAATATCATTAAGAATCAATCCAACACTGTCGGGCTCTGCAGTTGGTTCTGTTTTTTTCTTTCGTATTGTTACTGAACTAACCCACATAGGAGCTCGCCGAAGGAAAGGAAAAATGAAACAAAGTTTCAAAGATGAGACGTAAAACACATACAACACATCCATCTTCTAAATTGCTTCATCCAATTCAGAATTGTGAAAGCCTGAACCTGAGGGAGAGGTGAAAGACTCTGAACCAGACTTGAACCACGACTGCACACTATCAAAATGAAAAGACTTCTGATAAGCAACGCAAAGCAATAAACAGAGGTACATCTATTTCAGCACACCCTTATACAAAATGAGTCCCAAAATGATACTGTTCAGCAGTAATGACAGGCCTGTACACTCAGCGAGGCTCTCCACGACCACCATGGCCTGCACTTTCACAAACAACCATGATGTGTCGAAATAATTCACACCTTTCAGTCCACGATTCTCCACAAATAGCTAACAGTGCATTAACACTGGTGGGTGGACTGAAACAAACAAAAAACAAAACAAAAAAAACATGAAAAGGTAAAATTTGATGGGAAAGTAAGAGCTCATGCTGAAGTGGCTCGAACAAGATGTGAGATGAAAGGCTCTCTGGTGCGAGCCAACTCACGGTTAGCCTGTTTTCCAACAGAACGGGTTATAATTACCGCAACAAAAAGTTAATAGGAAAAAAAATAAATAAAAAGCAATCACAGTGCCTGGCTGAACACCTTTTTCATGCATTTCACACAAGAAATAGACAAGAAGAGGAAAACTGATTAAAATGTTCCGTTAAAAGAGGAAATCGATTTTTTTTCAGTTTCCATGCTTGTCAAAATATACCTGTTCATTAAATTTAGCAGATGTTAATGAGACCAGTGCTTTTTAATATAAATACATAGAAATGGAAATGTATAATTTGACTGAAGAAAGCAGAGCAGGAACACCAGTTCCTCCCTGTAATGGCGGCATCTCCTTTTTCAATGGCATTTTCTGAAGATTACATCCTACTGTGTGTGAATGACAGAGGTCACTGATGAAATGACATTCTCCTCCTCTGTGAAGTCTCTGTCAGTGCAACTAATGCTTTCACATAGTCTTCACAAAGGAGCAGCATCGCGAGGTCGAGCACACACAAGCTAATGTTGTTATTAAAGTGCTAAGAGCACTAAATACAATGTGGAAATAATGATAAATCACACTTCAAGAAAATACAAAGCTTTACAACTTCATCATAAATTCATGTTTCAATGAAAATTCATGTTAATGGTGTAATGGAAATGAATAAAGCATGAGGCCGTCATTTAGTGAGAGTTAAGTTGTGTGTTAATATGATGAGATTAGACTTAATCACGCGAGTTTCACTCCTGATGCCTGGATGGTAAGTACTCTGATTGACTTCCATTGTGACATTTGTGTACTCAATTTACAAAATTGTAACTAATTAATCATAACTAACTCCACTTTTATCAAGTCTCAGTATTTGACAATATTTTACATTATATTGTGAATAGATTTATGTATGTTCACACAAGTAAATTATTTTTTTTTACATATAGCAGTTTGTTTGTGGCCCCATATTTACTATTGTTGCGAAACCAAAGCCTTGAATTGCTTCTATGACAATCCCTACAGTAAAAAGAGCATTTCTCAGGTGCACTGGCAAATGGTCCATGTCTTTTTAAAATGTTTTGTTTTTTTTCCTTAATAACTGAATTGAAATTAACCCTTTGAAGTACCCTCCTTGGAAGACATTTATTCAATGTGTTATATCCAATCCTCTGGTGAAGTAGCTTTAATTACCCCCTGCAGTGAAAATAATGAGGCCACAGGTTTGAATCAGAGACCTCCCATCCAAGGCTGATGCAACTCTGTTGTGCTCGCATTCAGAAAGCCTGAAAAATGTACACTGAGTCGGGTTCCATGCTTTGTTTGAGAAGCCAATATTGAGAAACTGTGAGCAATATCCAGCTGGCACAGTTAAACTGTCACAAGTTGGTCAGGTTTAGCAAAACTTAGTTCAACTTTATAACATGTTTCATTGTGTCCTTGTTAAGTTTTTGCATTGCTTCCATTCTATTTACTCATTTGTTTCTCTTCTGGGTTGTCCTGATATGATCAGTCTGCAGTAAACTTCCCTTTGAACTGTTTTTTTTTTTTTTTTTTAATGACAATTCACATCTCGAAGATGAAACAAACAACCAACACTAAAGTGTTCAGTCTAATAAGTGCAGTTCAATATTTAAAAGAAAAATGCTTCCCCATTACAGGGTCAATTTGAAAGCAAGGCTTTATTATGAACTGCCCCGGAAAAAAGCTCAGCAGGTTTTGAAGCTTAATATAGAGAGAGGAGTTTATAAAAGGAAATTTCATCAAACCGTCCCTCAGAGAAATATCTATAATCCACAATGAATTATATAACATCACAAAACCAAATTAGAGACACAACAGAGTGGATTGAGGAGGAACAGCTTCATCTCTGAATATTATTTTTGAACACACACCAATCGAAGGTTATGTCCTCACACAATGAAAATCACTGTAAGGATGAAGAACCACTGAAGTTTTTAAATGCTTGTCAACTCCAAGAAATGACTTTCAGAGCAAGAAGTAAAAAAAACTGACAGCTACACTTTCGGAAAGCATTCAAGACCGCATAATCTCCCTCTCTTCTAGTTTTAGCCGTGACACAGGCGGGATGGATTGTATAGAAGTGCTGATGTATTTTGCGAGAGAGCCTCGAAGCTGCTGCACAGCTGGCTGCGGTGGCCCAGTTCCTCCTTGATTACACATTATTTGGATAGAAAAACTATGAGGTCTGGCACCTCACATGCTTCTCCAAAGAGCCATTCATTTTTCAGAGCTCACGAGTAACTCACTCCGTGCGGCCCGAGCTTGAATTCTTAATACAGCAATGTAACGCTACTCCAGCGTGTAATTGGGAATCCAGTCAGTGAGCCAGAATGATTGTGGCACAGATGTCTGCAGCACCGGGTCCAAAATGTCTGCTCTGTGTGTGTTCGTGTATGTTTGTGTGCATGCGAAACTTAAATAGACATTAAGTGCAGATGAATCGGGAGGAGGCCGTGAATAAAATACAAGTTGAGGCTTATCAGGCAAGCGGAGCATAACGCATTAATATGTGTATGCTGCAATATATGTAATCAGCCAGTGTAAAACAATAATGCTGTCACCGGTCTCTTTCATTTCCATAATCGTAAACTTGAAATCTTTGTCGCATTAAATATCGAAAGCAGCCTTTTTGTGAAATTCAGCGTCGGTGTTCACTGTTGAAACAGCACAACGAGCCCCACTCCAGTTACGTAACATGGCATCGATAACATGGCATACACCCCGAGCTCGTCAGCAATCCGTCACAGGACAAACACAGAGAGACTTAAACCAACAGTGAGAAGATCCAAACTCCACACAGAAAGAGAAACTGAGAGTAACACCAGTGTCTCGGACAAGTTTGACGCCCTGCGTCTTCACTCCAATCACAAATTATTATACATGGAGAGGTTTTACGCCAACAGATGCGCGGTTCCCACAGTGGATTTGTAATCTGACTCAGGTGATTAGTACAGGCAGGTCATTTAGCAATGAAAACGAGAGCAGAGAGAGAAAGAGAGAGAGAGAGAGAAGATAACAGAGCCACTCAAGTGCTGGCTGACTGGCACACTTTAGAATGCGGTGTACATATTCATACAATGTCCATTCTTGAGGCTTCCTCGCATCGCGTGTCTTCGACGTGATTACGGCACAGCTGCATTCACTCAAACAGAAAGACGGCTGTGATGAAGTGGATATCGTTAGCAGTCCTTCTGTTCAGGATGCAGCCTCCATCAAGCAATCCTCATCTGAACATATAATCAGGAGGCCAACTGCCCGCAGGGTGAAAAGTACCGGTGCTGCAGTTTCTCCCGACGATCTGGGAAAAGGATATTTCCCTTTTGCCTGCCGCACAGCAGAAAGTATTGATCCACGTCTGAAGAAATAACTGATGAAACTAAAACCGCCATATGTCTGAGAAAATGTCAGAGTGAACTCATTTCGGTTTTTTAGAAAGACATAAATACACCAAATATTTCACTGTTGGTGTTATGAATGGGTTTTTTTTTCTACATTGCAACGCCGTATGAATACATAAGGGATTTTCACATAAATTACTTTCTTCTCAACCCAGATCTCGATCCTTTTATTCTGCAGCCAAGAGATGAATCCGTCCTTCATTTATCTTTAATTGGATTTCCAATCTAAACGTGTTATCCTTCAGAGGTCCCTTTATGCCCCCCCCACCCACCCGCATTCAACTTTTTAGCGAATGACATTAGAAGGTTTGCTCGGCTGCTACATTATTCATTGAACCAACCCGCACATCCACAGCCAATGAAATGTAACAAAACCAGAATGAGTATCCTCTGAAACACTCATTCCACTTTTTCTTGACTAATTTCTCGCTCAACTGAACGTATTTTAATTCTCTCCCACAATAACTTTAAGGAACAGTTTACGGGTTTAAAGGACTTTTTAAATCCAAGTAAAACTTTCAAACGTGATATCATTGGCAGGATCAGCACCAACCACACTCGACTTACCTTTGATTCAATATTACATTAATTCTTCAAATCCTGCCTGTGGAGCTTGAATTACTGAATATAGTTTCTCACTTGACCAACGTCTACACCCAGAGATCAGTCCAGATTAGCCAAGTACCTGTAATTGGTGTCAATCCTAACCCTTTCTAGGGTTACACTATATAGGGTTAACTATAACACTGTTATGTTACAGCTGATATGATACTGTACAACCACACTGCCTCTTTGGACTTTAACCTTGTTTTATTGTGCCACACAAAATGTGCAATTCTATCCACAATACTGTGAAGTACAATATTGAATTCCAGTGTGTGTGTGTGTGTGTGTGTGTGTGTGTGTGTGTGTGTGTGTGTGTGTGTGTGTGTGTGTGTGTGTGTGTGATCTGTTTTCCCTGAGATATTGTTGTTTATTAGTGGAATGCCGTGAGCTATGTCTGTTATCTCTAACCCCAAGAGAGACCTGAGCAGCCATTGGAGAAAAGAAAATTAGCATTTAAAGGAAGAAAACAATTAATGCCAGATCCAATCCTCCCACGCCGGAGTGGCTTTCCTGGTTGTGGAGTCAACTCACCTCAACCCTATCAGGACCGGTGTGTGGGAGTGCGAGTCTGGCACCGGCTAAAAGTGAGCCAGCGATCCTCGGCTCTAACAGCTTGGCAGAGAGATAATTGAGGCCTTCTCTCTCTCTCTCTCCCTCCCTCCCTCCCCCCCCTCTCTCTCTCTCTCCCTCTCCTCCATCAGACAGCATTGAGTATTGAAGTGCGTGGGTGAGTGGAGGCAGGCGAGATGGCTGAACTGCCACCGCATGCCCAGATAACAAGGGGAATTAGCAACCTGAATGTGGTTCTAGGAGAGCCAAATTAAATCTTGTCTAAAAGGACTGAGATGAAGGCGTGACAGAAAATCCAGTTGCAGCAAATGACATGGCGATGTAATTAAGAGGCCACAGCCACTTTTCTCCTTTTACTGCAAACAAACTGACCAACTGTGACAGCAGGTTATTGACAGATGCTCCAGTTGAGATAAATAAAGAGGATAAAAAAATAAAAAAAAGCTGTGCTTAGAAAACATAAAGAGAGAAGAAATTCCAGTTTCGCATGACCTGAAATTGTTTTGTTTAAGTTTTACCACAGTTATTGCAGTGACATAACCAAAAAGCCATGATGGGACTCACACCTGCAAACAAAGTCTGTCCAAAAAGAATCCAAGAACTCAAGAAATCATGTTTTTAAAAGCTAGTATACAATTGTGGTAAGTTGCACATGATATTTTCATGCATTGCTCATTACTTAACAATGTTTTAATACTCATCCATCTTTGTTTATAAGCCAAATGCCAAGTCAAGGGGGAAAGGTGCTGCAACTGATCCCAGCAGTGGTGACTGGTGAGGGGTGAGGGTGAACCCTGGAGAGGTCGACAGTCCATCAAAGAGCAACACACACACACACACACACACACACACACACACACACACACACACACACACACACACACACACACACACACACACACACACACACACACACACACACACACACACACACACACACACACACACACACACACACACACACACACACAAGCTTCTTCAAGGCACTTCAAGGTTAAATTAGGATAAATGTTTGAAGTTGTCGCCATTTAGAAATTATTGTGCAATGTTTTTGCAGCTCAGGCTACTTAGAGATGATGGATGTGAATTTGACACTGGGTAATGTGCTTTTCATCAATTTATTTGCAAGTGATCCAGCAAAATACTTAAGTTTTTTTGGGAGGGGTTTTTTTCCATCTTTTTTTGTATCCAAGCATTCAGGATTCATCTCATGGCCAAGTTGTGAAGACCGTTTTTCTGACCACTTGTGTTGCCTATCGAGTCTGGCTGCTTTGCTAAAGCGATCATTTGCCCAAGGTCCCTGAAGCGAGCATGGCCACAATTGTGAAAGTTGAACCAGACCTGAAGTGTGCCGCTAAACACATCCTTGATGTAAGCAGCTGAATGGTTTCACACTTACTGCAGGTCTCCTCCGCTTCGTCGGAGCCGTCCGGGCACTCCGGTTCCCCGTCGCATCGCCAGCGTCCCGGCACGCACTGTCCGTTCAAACAGGCAAACTCAGCAGGGGCACAGGTTTTCCTGGCTGCTCAGAGAGAGAGAGTGAGAGAGAGAGAAGCACAGCGGGGGAAAACAGGCTGAGGACGGGAATTTATACGCTTGCATAAAACTGCTCACATACAACTGAAAAGTGAAACTGCAAAGGAAGAAATATACATCTGTGGGGATCTTCTTAGACAACTTTTCATTCGACACCACGCTGGGGATCTGAGAAAGAAAGCCGAGCGTGAAGTCATCTGGAGTAGCAGTGCTCGTAACCTTTGGATGAGCGGTTCTTGAAACACCTGCGAGCAGAACTCAGCTCGTTCCAAACAGCCACGCTTTGAACGGGCACCGCGCCGCTTATCTGAATTGGAGCAATCATCCCTCTCATCGCAAGAGATCACTTCCATAATTTCTCACATTATTCCTTTGCGGCCCTCTACGACGCTCTCCGTCCTGATATCCTTCACTAATTATCTTGAGTTTCCCAATTTTCTCTCCTCTAATTCATTGTGCTGTCTCACCCTCTCCACCCATCCCTTCTCCCTTCATCTGCTCTTCAAAAAAAAAAAAAAAAACCGACAGCGATTCAATCTCTCCTTCAGGTTTTTCCATCACAGAGCAGTGAAATGGATGCTGAACACCGCCAGCTCGGGGAGGTTAAACCTTTTACCTTCCTAACCTGTTTAAAGCAGAAAGCTACAAGCCAGCAAGGCCACGGGCTGATAAACATGTCAAGCGTGCAGAGAATTGAAAAATCAAAGAAACATGTCAGAAACGGGCCATTTCGAGGCAGCGTGGAGAAAAGTTTCCCCAACAGCCCAGAGCTTCTCACAGTCGACTCTGAAATGTGGGTGTCTGTGTTTAAACCTTCAGATAGCGCATGAAAACAGGCACTTGGACACAAAACACCATGTATTCTCCACCTGTAGCATCTCCCGCCTGCTGCCAGAGAGCCAGACACAAGCATAGGTCAGACGATTCAATTTCCTCAGCCCGTTACGCCGGCAAGTCCCACAGTAGAGTCTAATAAATCACCTGCTAAAAGCCCTCTGCTGAGTTCTCTGCTGTTGTTACACAACCACAGCTGTTCCTAAGGTGGCCCCATCTTGGCTCTGATACCTCAAATTAGATTTAGCGTTTAGAGATGTGCAGGGAGCTTAAGCTTAGCTGAGGGGCTGCAAACTATGAGAGCAAATGGTGGCAAATGATATTTCTTTGCTGTGCTCATTTTATAATGATGATCCACCTTGGTGGTAGGGGCATCAAAGATCAGGAATGTCCCCATAAAATAGATTTTCTCATGTCTTGGTGGAAACTTTAGCAGATTGAGTCTTGGCTCGAGTTTGCATATTCACCCTGTACTCTGGTTTTCTCCAAAACATGTATTTGTGGTTAATTTAAGACTGTAAAATTGCCCATATGAGTGAGTGAGTGTGTGTGGCAGCCTCTTGGATCAACTCCAGCTCTGACTACTTATCCAACCCTGAATTGAGTAAAGTGCATAAAGCCACAATGTGAGACAATTAATTGAAATTGAACTAATAGTTATAAAACATACATGTCATAGGAGCAGAAAAGCACAGATGCACAGTGTTACTGATGGATGGAATATACAGTAGAAGAAGAAAGACTGCTGTGACAGATTGCATTCCTTCGCTCAAGTCTGCATTCCTGTTACCATTATTTAGAATAAACATGGACATAACAAACTCTGGGACATTTTCTAGTTTTTCCATCATGCAATCAATAAATGATTACGACAGGACAACACACAAACACAAGTTCTATTGTCCTTCATGAGTTTCATTGATTGTGGCACAGAATCATTTTCAGGGTCGATAGTGCACTTTCCGACGACGTGTATCTCATCTTTTATCTTAACTTTTAAGTTTGTAGTTCACAAACATAATTCAACTTAAGATCGAAAACATCTCTGACATTTACATGGAGAAAACTGTACATTATTTCTGAATGAATCATATGTACCTTACAGTGCTTTTCTCAACACAGACTTTGTGGAACATTTCTTACCATAAAATGTACTTTTGAATGTCCTTACTGTATGCCAGGGACATTTCCTTATATGCAGTCAAGGTAGAAAACCCCAGAGGCTACTCAATAGAATATCATGGGAAAACTGAAGACAAAAGACAGCGGGCGAAAGAGGTTAAACCTTTTAACTACTAAATGTCACCATGATACTTACCAAGCTGATTACTTACATTACGAAAATTGTTCTTTGAAATGCTAAGTTCAATTATGCAAATGTAAATTGTGCAATTAAGTAGGCCTCCATTTGCATCAATTCAAATAGTGAATGAAACAGGCTCTTTGTGCTCTTTTCATTTTGTTGAGGTCTGTGCATTACCTATATACATATACTTATAGAAACCACCTAACATGCACAAAAAGAAGATTGCAAAATGAGACATGCTGCAGATTGTGAGCTCTTCTTAACGCAGTTGATGAAAAGTCCTCACTAAAGTTACAAGCGCCTCACATTTTTAAATGCTTAGAGAAAAACAACTGGCATAATAAAATAATTGGCAGATAGCTTGGCATCTGTCTGTACATATCATGATTCCAGGCAAGTTATTGTATTGAAGTGACCCCCCCCCCCCCCCACCCCCCTCTGATTTACAATATATAGGTCATGTAAATAGCAGCTATGCTGTGGTCCTGTTATTCCAGTCTGACAGTACAGGGCATCCTATAGAAAGGACTACGATTAGACAACAGTGACTCATCTCCAACAGATATTGTTTTAAGGTTGCCCTAATAATCTGTTTATCCCCAACCCTTGTTTCATTAGCTTCAAAAATTGCCAATTAACACACTTCCCTGCCTTTTTTTGCAAAACACTATGAGCTGACCCCATTACCCGACTCAGACAAACACTCCCTTCCCATCTCGTCGCCCCCTCCCATCCTTTGTTCTTTCAATCCCTTCTCTCTTCTTCTCTCCCTCTCTTTGTGTAAACCCATTGCGTCTGCTTAGGTTTACTACCACAACGTATTAGCATCAGTTATTTTCCTTCTGTCACATAAAGCGTGTGGGTTTTTCTTCTGGTGTGACGCTCAAGTGCCACTTGTGTGCTCATTAGGAAGCCTTTGTTAAAGGTGAAGACGAATACAATTAACAACAAACAGGGATTGTGACATCCTTTTAACCAACACCTCCCTTAAGAGCCGAAATCATTAGTAGCATGCTCACATTATGAAAGAAAGTACATTGCGCGTTCACACTGCATGCATAATATTAAAATTCATTGATCGGTCATGTAGGTTTGGCAGCATCAGAGAGGCGGGGTTACGCGCAGAAATCCGCAGGCATAATTCAAGCTTCAAAGTCAACCCACCTCCTGTGACCCAATCATTAGATCTTCCACACAAATCCTTGACAAAGCACATTAAAATTCCTATTGGGAGGCAAACTGAACATTTTAGGTTTCCAAATAAACCTTTCACTCCTGTATATCCAAATGCATGCATGGGTATTAATATTGTGTTAATTAATCTGACTCCCAAGAGACGCACAAAAAGAGAGACGAGGGCAGAGCTGAGAACCGAAGGCGCCGCGGCATGCTGGTGCACACTGTGCTTAAGACTTTATTTGATCGCATGACAAAGTCTTTGAGAATCTCCTGCTGATCCAGTACGTTGCCCCCGCAGGTCAAATGTGCCCACGACGTGCAGATTTCTCTCCGAGAGACCTGAGCTTCTTCTTAACTGACCCAACTGAGCTCGCTACTCATTTCAGTCAAGGTCTACAGGGGCCATGGTTCACTTGGCAATAATTACCCAGGCCAGCTCATGCCATCTGGTTGGAATGACTTTCCGTTTTAATTAGGAGAAGTTTTAAAAATGTGAGGCCGATGGCGGAGGGGTGGGCGCGAGGGTGGGCTGACGGGAAAAGCGGAAAGAGAATCGGAGGAAGGCGAGGCATTACAAAGCCGAGAAATAACTGAAGTGAGTAATAGTGGCAGAGATGGATAGTGACACACAGTAATAATGCTTTATGGAATCCTAATGAAGAGTGTGACTGTGAATAAAAACCTGTAACATTACCGCAGCGCGAATGTCAGAGATTGCACTGAATGGGTGTAAATTTTTCTAGCGTGTGCACACATGTAAAGATTGCCGTGAGCGTGGAAACACACACACACACACAGTACAAACTTCGAATGTTAGACTTTTACCAAGAGTCAAAGTTCGACGAAAGAAAATAGCCATTCCACATGATGTGTGTATCGCCTATCGTGAGCATTACAAATGGGACGCGACACAGACAGAATGAGGGCTGTGTATAGGGGAGTTCACCCGGCCATGTTATGTCTCCTGGAGGAGGTACAGTTGGAGGAGCTCCACGCTCCGTCAACCCCACCTGGAGCCTTCTCCTCTGGGGCCAATGTTGTCAACACGCCGCTGCTTCTCCTCCTTTTCATCTTTCTTAAACAGCACTCACTTGGATGTGCTTTGCACAGCCCCACATTAGGTATGGCTTTGCCGTTAGTTTTGGCTGATGCTGAGAACTGCGTGAATGTTTGATATAGAGAAGCCAGTTTTGCTCACCACTGATTCTGCCTGATATATCAGTTCCTCAGCAGCAGCAGAGGTGTCAGAGTGGAAAAAATTCTAATGAAATGTGGCTTATCCTGCTTGGAGGACCTTCTAACCAGCCTTAAGCAGGTTTTTCTTCCAAGACAGCTATGGCTCCAGCGATGGAAGCGACATATCTGGACAGCCACTTTCATTTTTAGGTTGTTTCTTTCTTTAACTCCAGTTTCATTTTCTTTTAATGTGATCCGTTTGCTGTTAATCTCCAAGGCACCAGTAAAGACTTCCTCAGGTCAAGACACGATAACAACTTCAAATTGTGTAATGTTGGACTGTGTGTGAGCACAAACTTGATAATATGTGCAAAATAATACCAATGGTAAAAAGTTATAGATTTATCTCTCACAAGCAAAACTTATACGTAACTGCTCCTAATAATAATCCAGTATACGAAAACACAATATTCCAAGATGTGTTAAATGCCTGGACTAATAAGGATACAGATCCATTTCATAGTGCCCATAGTACATAGTACAAATGACCAAATACTAGCAGGGTCACAGTACAAACTGAGATGGTAAACATTACGCCAGCGCTGCCGTAAAGTGGTATCGGATGTCGTGGTATTTGTGTACACGTACTCATGCCTGGTATCGAAACGATACCCGATAAACCGATACCCAATACTGGTATAGGTGCATCCCTAGTTATTAGTGATGCTTCTGTCAAATGCTATGATGCAACTATGCTTCTCCATCAGAGGATGAAGTGACAAAATGAGGAGTGGGTCCATCCAACATGAGAGAGGGATTACATCTTTTATTTTCGTTTTTCTTGGGGTTCACGCGTCGGCGCTAAATGAATTTGCAGGGGACATGGATATCTGAGCTTCTTTTCTCCCCTGGACATCCTGGAAGCATCCTTATTTTATGCATTGTCCAAGCTTTTCATTTCCTGAGGATTGGGGGAATAGAAATGAGCCCAAAATCCAACAGTAAAAGCTCAGATTTGTTGGGTCTCTGTAAATATGCATGTGCCCACGTGAAGCCACGAGATGAACATCTTAATGCATCCCACCAGGAAGTAAACTCACTCAATCATTCAGTGTTGCTCAAGAGCAAAGTAGCAGACAGCCTTCGGTCATCTCGCACACATACACACACACACACACACACACACCCCTTGAGGATTTTCCTTTTTTTTTTTCCATGAGTAATATTAATGATAGCTCTTTCATTTTGGGGGCCATGAGATGTTTAATAGGTAATGCAGTGATAAGCACACTCTCCTGGGCATCAGAAGACAAATGGTCTCATTAGCCCAGACTGAAGTAGGGGAGTGTTGTCAAAGCAAAACACATGTATATCCTTCTATTGTATTGGCCTAAACCAGAACGCAAATGATTAAAGCTTTCAAAAATAATGGGATATCATGAGAGGAAACATCGACATGGCATCGACAAGACTTGAAGCAAGTCTATTGTTGAAATCCTTTTAGCAAATTAGAGTAAATTGAGCGCTGGGGCTTCTCTCAAAGTACCAAAAGCACATACAGAAAGTTAAGTGATTTTTGTTGTTTATTTTTGAAGAGATAACTTTGTTATTGCAGACAGTCATAGAGGTGCCTCTTAAACAAAACTTATAGCGGGCAGTATTCATCCCTCCTCATTAACTTATATGTTTTTATCCAAGCAAACGAAACAAAGTGTGTGCATAGTCTTGCTCGAGGTCAGGTCTGTGTGCTTTGCAGTGAACCACCAAAAGTCTCACAGGGCTGAGTTCTGCCTCAGCACCGGTTGATAGAGTATTGATCCAAAAACACAGAGTCGCACTGGTGACATCCTAAGATTACATCTCCTTTTTGTTCCCTCAATTGCTGCACACTTTAACTTTTGTTGTGCTTGATTTATCTAAATTGTATCACAATGAGGGTTTGGGACGACAAACGGGGGCTATCCAACTACTGGGGGGCGCAACTATGAACAACTCTTAAACAAAGAGTAGTAGAGAAGTCATTGGTTGTTGGAGTGAATCATATTACTTCCTTACTGTCTCTCATGAAAGTTGACCAATAGTGGTCAGCAGCAAGTAACAATGCTGCCAATCCCCCAATTAATGCATCCTGAAATATATAGTCTCATACATTTAACCAAAACATGACAAGGATTCTTTAGCAAAACACACATTGCTTATCATGAGAGCAAATCCCCTCTCTTCAAAACACTTTATATTTCCAACACATTTTTTTCACACCAGAAATGTGTCTGTCCTTGTTTAAAGATTTATAAACCCAGATCTCAGCAGTGTGACCTCTGTGTAGTAGTTGAATACCAGGAGCAAAGTTGAATCATGTATTTTTGAATGAAATGTCTCAATGAGTTTCTGTACAACGGCTCCCTTTCCCAGGATGGGCCACAATGAACCCTTAACAACTTGCACCACCCTTCCTCATACACTCAATAAGGCCATTTCATATATAGAATGTTCGAAGATGAGAATGGAATACCCGTCACTGAGCAGCATATAGCTGTTTGTTAATCAAACACAGGATTATTTAGATCTCTGATCTGCATCATTTGTGTTTATCCATCAGCAAAGCAGCAACTACTCCGTAACCAACAAGACTTATTTTCTTCAAACATGCAAAAGGACAACTGGAGGACAAAATTATGGATCCAAAAAAATCAAACGAGAAAATGACAGAAATTTGAGAATTCTGACGAAAGAGACATGGAATGAATCAAGAGAGGATATATGAACAGACGCACGTGGACCACTGTGGCTGTTACCAGGCAACAGCTTGCTCCAATTGTTGGTTTGGTGATGCTGACAGTCAACTGCAGGCAGTTACAGAAAAAGCTGTTGGTGTGAAGAGATGAATCTGGTGATGATACCATGAGAACACAGACAAACTCAATATTCAAAATACTGTGGACGAGGTGCAAAAACAACAAATATCAAAAACTCTACCACCCTTTTGCTTAGAATTCATGATCCACCTTCCATATCCACTTCATCCAATTAGAGTTTTCTGAGAGCTGGAGTCAAACTGTCGGCTTCAGGCAGGTGCACTTCCATTACAGGGTTAACAAGAAAAGACACACGCACACACACACACAAAACACTAACAGAGCCAATTCAGAGTCACCAATTAACAAAACCCAACAAGCATGTTTTTGGAAAGTGGGACAAAGATGGTGTTGCAACAAAAAAAGAAACTCTACATTCTAACATGGAACAAAGAGAAGCCTCTCAATGTGTGGCCAGATTGCGAACCTCTTCTCCACCGTTTGGACCACAAGAATTATCAATAACAACTGAAATGTGAGATTGTACTATTGATTTTAGATGGAGCAAGATGCAAAAGGAATCCAAGAAAGTAAGCCATGAATTATTTAAAGCTCACCAACACTCACTAATATGATTACTAGTGCAGCCTGCAATCAGAACTGCAGGGCGCCAGAGGTATGGGAGGCAACTTGAAGCTGTTCCCTGTATTTCCTCTGACCTTGTGTACTGCTCAAAGACACATACTGCGCTAATTATAACCCTCAGCCTCCGAAACGCCAGATTTTCTCCCTGCCTGTCAGGTCACATTGGCACAAACACCTCCTCACCAACATGAGCCTCTGGATCCTCAGCAACTGAGGCCTCTAAATTGTGTTAAAGAAATATGAATGGGGTTTTGTTTTGTTTGTGTGTTTGTTTTTATTTGCTTGTAAGAATGTTTAAAGTTGTTGATTCTTGGATTATTAAGACGTTTGTAAGCTGAGAAAACTCTTCATGAAAAATATACATCGCTTCCAAGAAAAAAAAACTTGTCTCAGCTCTTAATGTGCGCGCGCACACACACACACACACACACACACACACACACACACACACACACACACACACACACACACACACACACACACACACACACACACACACACACACACACACACACACACACACACACACACACACACACACACACACACACACACACACACACACACACACACACACGCCCCTGCAATTCTCTGCATGTTGCCTTCTCCATGTGCCTGACCTTCTGTTCCACTCCCTTTATTCCAGTGATTCCTGCTTTAGAGAAGCACAATATGTTTCACTGAAGCCATATGTCTACATTTTCATCATGCAACTTGGCATCTTCCCTGCAACACACTGTACCGTTAAAGCAACCACAGGGAAGGACAAATCTACAGGGAACTGAACATACTGTATATCCAAAACAACCAAGCTCAACCTAAAATTTACATTATGCGAGTTGTATATCTTAACTGCATTCTGTACCCGTAGCACATTTCTCCGGTTTTACACTCCAGTAGAATCTGTCACGATTTGTAATGTTTTGAGAAAAGCAACAGCAGTTGAGCTGACATCACACATTCATCCTGTGTGATTTATGCATAATCATAGAAAATAAGGCAGATTTCTGTCCACAGAAGCTTCCATTGAAATTTCACTGTAAGCTGAACTAACATGAATGCAGCAGTTAGTCCAGAAAGTGCTTGAAGGAAGGACTGCCAAAGCACCATGAGTAGCAGGATTGAGAAGACCAAAGAATGTGCCATGTACTTTCATCCCACACACATTTCACTGTAGCATTAACTGTTAAACACTATTCCCCTATGACATATATTATAATGAAGCATGACAGTGAACTGCAATGCTGCAAAAATAATTAAGAGATACTGCTATGCACGTGCCAAATAGTTACAATTCTGAGTTCCCCAAATCTCAAGTGTGATCCACGGGCCACATACGGCCTCCATGTACATCCACATCAGAACAAATCACAACCTTTGGTTTGAAATTGGTTCTTGTTACCACAGGTGCCAGGTTTTATAGAGAATGTGACTCAGAGCTGATGTGGCGGCATGGAAGACATTAATCAGGCAGGTGTAACTTCAGCATGATGGAAAGGACAAAAAAGTAGTGGCATTTGTCTTCCCTTGCATGGGACTTTGATGAAGTGTTTGCATATGACAGAGTGTTGCCAGTCAGATAATGAACCTGACCTATATTAGCTGACAATAGTAAGTTTAATTCCACTCCAGCTGCTTCTTTAACCATACTTAAATCTCAATCCAGCACAAGGCCACTGAACGTAATGGGCATTAAAATTATGTAACTTTTTTTTTTTTTTAAATAATGTCAGTATGCAGAAAGAGATTAATACTAGAATGGGTTACTCAGTCGTCCAGATATAGGACCCACCTGAGTATATACATTCTGGGTTAATAGAGATTCACATCTGAACAGAGAGGAAAACAGCCAAAGGTGATTCTGGATACAAAATGTACTATACCTCCTTTACAGGTCACACACAATGATTCCAAAGCTGTACCAGTGATGAAACTCAGCTGTAATGTCATTCAATGCTAGGTAATTACCTCTTCTACTGGAAAATGCAACCTAGATTCAGCCAGGAAGTTTGAATCTCATTACAGAGTTCAAATAAGTGTAGAAGTGGTTATATGCTCATATTTGGTGGTTCGGGTTCTGCTATCAGGCTCCCCCATTCTTGTATGAATTTCTGCAACCAGGTAATGATTCAGCGGGAAGAACAATCACACCTCCAGCACCCAGCAGACATTGGTGATGGATCAATACAGAAAACATGGCTTCAAGAGGAATGCCGCAAGATACAGATGGCAGGAGCCACACAGGAGGAAGGTGTGATGGAGGGAATGAAAGGTCCTGAGCTGCATATCAGGTAGAAACCACGGGGGCGCACCTTAGATGAACTGCTTTGTTTCATGTGTTGGATGTGATTTTGTATTACATCAGCTGAAAGTGTGGTTAATGTGACAGCAATGGCTAATGTGTCATGCCTTAACAAGAGCAACGTCTCTGCGATTTACCTGCAAAAACAGCAGAGCATTTTCAGGAATATTCAAAGCAGCTGCAATAAAGAGCCAAAGCACTTACTGAACCTTTTATTGCCAAACCTGCATTTGAGGTGATATTAAGCTATTTAGTAACACAATTCAATTATGGTGGACAGTGGCAGAAACAGGCACGGTTGTAAAGAGGAGCCGTTTCCAGGATCTCGTCCCTACCGCTGTTTCTAAATCCATGACAAGGGTCAGACCGTGTGCCCTTCTTTTCACAATTGGAGCGGGTAAATGCAACTCAAAATGCAGCTTTTATCAGAAAATAACACAAAAACAGGAACCTTCCAAATAAAATCAATCCTCTGAAAGACAAAGAAAGGCCTTAGATGCGAACACAAAACATTCACAGCTTGATTGTGAAAAAAAATAAAGAAAGATCAACTTTCAGAATTAAACAAAAACAAGGTTTTGTTCAACTCAAAATGTAAATTAGATCTAGAATCTGCAACTTTCCAAACGAGGACCATCCAAATGAAGGGCAGTACACTTGCGGCACAGTTTTGTCACCTGTCTCACACCTTTTGGTAAAATAAAAAAATATCCCTGGCCTTGCGAACATAGACCCACACAGTATGGGGGTGCCACCTTAACCACTGCTCTTCCCTCCAGAGCCTCTTCTGCACGCTTCAGTGGAAATGAAGTCAAATCAAAGTAAGAGCCAGATGCTCCTTCCTTATAGCCTGGAACGACAGTCTGCAGTGCAGAGTTCAAAGTAAGGTCCTGAAAAACCGAACGCTGATATTTTTGCACATTTTACACACTTCAGGTTGGTTTGGTGTTTGTTTTTGAGTCATGGGGTCTTGTAATTCTCAGTACAATCATTGCAATCTTCCCAGACCTTTTTCCCCAGAGATGTATTGATCAGCCTCGCTGTTTTGAACCTTTAATGGTTTGGGAACTATTCCCTGCACGCAACACATACGCGCTCATCCACTGCAAAGGGCCTCTTCACGTACTGCATGGAGTCACAGCAGCTTCACCCAGCCGGTTTTCAGCAAAACAACACCCTTTAACTACCAGCAACTGCTGGCCCGACGACGAGTTGCTTCGCTTGAGGTTCAAATATACCTGAGAGCAGCTTATCACATTTTCTCCTTCAGATAGCAGAAATCCACTCTTGGAAGTCCAAATCTTTAAAATTATAGCTTAATATCTTAAGCTTGAATTTATATGCAGTCAAAGCAGTTCTGAGCACTTTTTTTGAATTTTCAAAGAGAGAGTCACAATTATATTAAGCACAATAATCCAAATCCAGCAGTTTACAAACAACATCCCAAGTGTGTGCAAGCTGCAGCGCACAGCTAAAACTGAATTCTGGCACACACACTCTCCTCTCCATTCATCTATCAGCTTTTGCAGCATCGATAAATACGACTGAATCCTTCTTTTTTCGTGATTTGAAAGAAAGTGGAACACAAATGAATTTCTGCACTGCTGAGAGATCAGATGAATCAAAATTAATAAAAGGGAATCCTACAGCGAACTCTCTTCACATTAACAACCTCCTCTCTGTGCTCCAATGTAGCCAAAACACAGGAGACACCCCTTTAAACAATCATTATCCATCTGTCAAAAGTAATTACAACTCCTGGACCAAATGTCATCATTCACTGTTAAGACCTGGCTGGCATAATCTATAAAGTGTGACACAATGCAATAGCTGCCAGGTTTATCACTGTAAGACAGTTTATGTGATGGAGAGATTTCATAACCAGAGTCTGCATGACCAAAGCTCTGTGGAGTTGTACCGACTGAAAATTAATATTTACATGCTATCGTGCTACGATGCTCACAAAGCCAGAACTAACAGTTGTTGATTACAGCCGTCACGGCAATTATCCATCACCTGCTATATCATGGACATCAATAATATGGTACATGAGCCAAAATTGGCTTGCGTGAAGGTCAAACATGTTCCTTGCATACTGTAAAAGCTACAAAGACAATATTATCTGCAATGTTTCAGTAAAACTATTTCAAGCCCACTGGGTAAATAGAATAGAATAGAATAGAATAGAATAGACATCCTCAGTGAGAGCAATAAGAATGCACAGTAGTAAAAAATACAAGACCACGAAGAGGCAAAATATTAAGTATTAAATGTTAAAAACCAAGTCAAGGAGGAATGAACAAGTAAGGTGAACAACTGAGGTGAATGTCAGCTAGCAAAATAGCGTTATAAACAAAGACAATCTTTGAAGGCTGCAGAAACAGCTGCCATTAATGTGCTTAAAAATTCAAAACTTTTAGGTTTTTGCAAAAACTGAGTTCTTTAAACATTTCAGGATGTAGAAATTAAAACTAAAGGAAGAATTTGGAGTCATAAGTGGTACCTTTTTATCTTAGAGAGCAACATGAGCTGCATGCAGCCCCTTAGAGGATGGATTCATCTTCAATAAAATGAATGTTTCAACAGAAATGTGAGGAAATTCATCTGACAAAAAGATAAAGTGGCTTTGTCATCCCTTGGGCCAGAGAGGTTTGGGTGAAAATGACACACTTTCTTGGCAGATATTGAAAAGGTGTGAATCCTCTCAACACCCCCACTTTCACACATAATCTTACTCCTTCAAAAGTGTAACCAGGTCAGTACAATTTGTGAAACAGTCAATAACAAAGACTCCTATGTGAAGCAAGTGGCTAAATAAACCATCCATCACAGTCCTGGTACATTGTGTAATGTTTTATTAGAATATTGTGATAATCAAGCAACAAATTACTGTGAAGAACGTATTATAATTAATTATTATTCATATATCAACCATTTGTTATATGAATCACTTGAATAGTCAGCAAGTTATGACTATTTCAAATGTTTAGACATGAAATTCTAAATGTTTAATGGAATTGATGCTCTCATCCAAAATGGCGGTCACACGGGATTAGGGTTCCTCGATTCCAGGCCTCGAGGGCAGGGTGCCCTGCACATTTTAGGATTCTCCCAGTTGCAACACACCTGAATGCAATAAGTGCCTCGTTACTTGGCTTTTTTTTACAAGCTTGATGATGACATCAGCATCAGATTGAGATGTGCCGACGCTGGGCGAGAGCTAAAACACGCAGGACACCGGCCCTCGAGGCCTGGAATCGGGGAACCCTGCACTAACTCAAGCTCAAGCAGACAGCTGCTGTCAATGAGGTCCCGTGTCTACTTACACACATCTGTGAGGTTTTGGCTGCTGATGCGCTGTTGATTCACTATGTGTTGGTAAAGTTGTAGGCGTCTGTAGGATGCTATCAAACACGTACAGCGACTATATTCCACTGTCATGCATCAGCAGGAATGTTTATTTTAGTTATACTATTTAGGTATACTATAATTTTGGCCAAAATTCAATACATTTTAGTCTTTAGCATGATAACCCAACACTGCAAACCTGGTTTATGTTGTCAACTCCATCCAGATCTAAGATTAAACAAAGGACAACTGATTTTAAAGCATTATAGAAGATAAACCTTGTACCACATATGACGTTAAAATTATAAAACATTAAAACAACAAATGTAGAATTGACTATACCGAATGCATTTGTGACATGTGTAGTGATAGCCATGGTTTCATACAGACATGAGTTGTTTTAAAAAAAAAAAGGGTTAGAGACGTCCCTGCTATGAGCAGTGTCTCACGTTGTGACTGCCGTTCTTAAACTCTACTGTATAAATTAATCTATGTGAGTGCTCCAGGGCAGTGCATATCATTACAATCCAGTTTCAGAACATCTCTAAAAGCCTTCAGACGTTGTGTTGTCTGCTCCCATTACTCAGAAGTAACCTTGTATTATGCATTTTCAGTTTACAATGGATGTGGGTATGGGAATAATTGTTCAAAACTGTTCCGCCACTCCGAGTCACGGTGGCCAAATGCATCAGGAAAACATACAATGCACTCACTCCTGTATACGGAAATGTACGCCACACTGGATTATTGTGTGTGTCTTCTAACTGGGAAACTGGAATTGGAATTGTGAGATTAGTCTTGTAGGCTATGCTGAGAATGAGCTGAATCTCCTTCCTTTCAATTCGTCTGTCTTTTTCTCACGCTGACATTTATACCAACGCTCCAACGTACAATGCCAGTCGACCAAATGTTCAGGAACAATCTCACAGGCCTGTGGACTAAGGCATTGGAATTGCTGTGACCAGTCGTTGAGAGCACATTTTACATTTCCCACAGCAGACGAGAATTAACATAACTGTAACACTGCCTAAGGTCAGGCTCCTTGTTCGAGAAAAATCTGCCCCTAGCAACAACAGCGAGTAATTAAGACACGCTCATATTTTATTCCCAGCTGCTGTTTGAACATAACCCGACAGTTACATGCAAACACTCGTGCACGCAAGTGCACTTTTACTCCCCTCCATTTCTGCACAAGTGAAAGTCGGTCTTCTGTTCTCAGTTTTAAAGTCCCAGGTTTTATTTGTGTCGTTTTTATTCTTCTCGCACACACAAAACCCGAAAAGCAAACAGAAGTCACACGGGAGAAGGAAAATTTGCAGACAGCTATTGATGGACTCCAGGAGGGTTGATATTTTGTGGTGCGGGCCCACCGCATACACACTTTCTAATCAAAGGATCCAGCAGCAAACCACACCACACGAACAGATTACTCAAACTGTGACTAAACGCTTCCATCTCCCCACCAGAGCTGTTCAATGTTAGCGAAGTAGCAGCTTCTCTACAGGGTGGGCATATCAGACCAACTGTGCAAAGCTTTAAATGCAATGAGGACCGAATCCACCTTGAAGCCCTGAGGATCGTGGGGGGGGGGGGGGGGGGGGGGCGAGGTCTGGATGTTTGCAACCCACCACATAAAATGAGTTGCAGTTGTGAAGACTCTGGATGAATATTTAATAGTCAAATCCAACCACCACATTTTTCTGTCAGAAACCTGAACGTTTGTCTTCCTCCTTACGTAAGAATCTATATCTGCATCGTGACAAACAGCAAATACACCACATTTTCAGTGTCTTTATCAAAGCGGAAGGTGACGGCTCTTTAATGCAATTTCTTTCATGGATGGAGAGCTCAGGCGGCCCCATTAAAAGCATGGCACATTTGTTACACATCAGAGATGTAGCATTTCAGTTGGCCTCATTTAAACTAATATGAGAGCAGTGATTCATTGGCTGTTTTCATCAAATCTTACTTAAGCTTTAATGGGTTGAGGAACATTTTTGCAACATTGGTCTGCATTCCTCAAGAAGAAAATGTCACGACGTAAAATTGTTTTCATGCAGTAATGATTGGCCTAATGGAGAGACCTCACTGATACAGAATCAAACATGACGTTTGTTTGACACTGAGCGACATTAAAAAATGTGAGAGACTCAATGAGAGGCATATGGAAGTCAACATTATTCAAACGAGTACAGTCGAAGCTACTATCACAAGCCCCTCGCGTAAAACAAAAGCAAGCTTGCACATTAATGTCAACATGACATTTTTTTCCCGCTGCACCGTACAAACGGGTTGGAACTTTAAGATGCAATAGCAGCTTTGAGTTGCATGAAGAAATTTAATGAAATCTTCTTTTTTTTTTTTTTTTTCCTCCTTTCTCTGGGGCATTTTTTTCCTTTTTCATTGTCCCGTACTAAGATATGTGGTGCTGAGATTCAAAGTAGGCCGTGGAGTCATACTTTATGCAAAAGTGCAGCTCCCGATATGTGAATACAGACGTCTTTATAGTTAACCTTGCCGACTGCTACATGCAAGAAATGTACAATAAGTGCACTTTATGGGATTTTTTTTGTGCCACTTGGAGTCTCTCAGATAAAACGGTACTTGGAAGACAAATTCGTAAGAGCTGTTGTGCAATAAGTCATTAATATTTAAATGACCATTAATGTAGAAAATACAAATGATGTGAGCGAGACATTAAGGGAAAAAAAGCGAGAAAAACGGATGAAAAAAAATGAAAGAGGTTTTTTTTTCACTGATATCTGAGTTAAAGTTAAAGTGAACGCAGCAATGAAATCTGTGATAATCCATGAAGAGAATTGCAATAAGAACACACTGAACCAGAATTCGGAACATCTGGATGACAAAAGAATGTCAACACTCTGGCCACTTGGCGCACTGCGCAGCACTGATTTCAGAATTTTGGGTACGATGTCCACCTCCACTGATGTCCTCAGACAACTAGTGAAACAGGCTGAATGGCTCAATATGGAGGGATAATGAAATAGCAGCACCATAATAATGGGGTCATGATTGGAGCTGGATGAAACATTTCGCAAACAAAGCTTCTGGTGCCCCCTTTTTTTTGTAATACCATAAACTTTTTTTTTTTTTTTGTGTCACCTCTATTAAAAGCTGTCAACTTGTTTCGCTGACATGCCTCGATCATTGTGTCATGTTTTGATTGTTTGGCGAGTAGCTGCAGGTTGCAGATGAATTTCAAATAATGTCAGAAAATCATTGCACAACTGTGACATTGGCCATCTGCGGAATTGCTCCAATCACGTATGCCAAAATCACTGTGTAGCCGTCAGTGGGTACAGTACAACAGCTCCACCATAAGTTCTTCCTTTACAAAGGTGATCGTGTGCTATTTCTCAGCTTTGCTTGATATCATCAGGAAGACTTCCGCTGAAGAATATGGTTTTGTGGTTGTAGAGCTGTTGATTATTAGGAACACCCCTCACTGTCTGCTGAAGCCGAATTGTAAAAAGACAAAAAATAAAGGAATAGAAACACTATGTTTTTGACATGTTTTTGCAGGTTAGCTTTAAAAATAGAGGTGCAATATGCCATGACGCGTCTGTGCAGTACATTCAGCTCTGTTACGTTTCAGTGCCCTGACTTAATCAATTGTTTCATTGCAATACACATGCATAAACAGCTCATGTTAGTTTGTATAACTGGTTTCTATAACAGTTTTTTCCCCCCAAAGTAGAAGCCTGCTTAGCCATGCTGTTTGACAGGTAAACCCAGAAAATGAGCTTCAAACAGCATTGTAAGTAGAGCAGCACACGTGCCAGGTGTTCCCAGCAGCCCGGCTGTCTGATCGGAGGAGCAGATGTTCTGCTGCGAGTTGCAGCCCCCATAGAGCATCTCCGCTTGTTTTCACTCAAACCCACCAAGATGCCATTGAAGTCATGCCTGCGTTCTGGCTAGAGCAAGGAGTTTCATCGTTCTTATTGCTCATCACATCCACGAGTTTCTGCTGCTGTGCCAGCTCCTGTCCCGTTTTCCGCCTTCACACACCATACGTGGCGACACCCTGTGGCACACATTTACCCAGCGTGGGGCAGGAAACACAACCTCAAACTCCAAAAAAAAAAAAAAAAAAAAAAAAAATGGACGTCTTTCTTATCTAACTGCACTCTGTCTGATCTACATCACAACAATAACACGGCAAAACAAGCAGTCTGGAATCAATGAGACTGCAGCACTCTCCATCCCCGCCCCCTCTCTCTCTCTCGCCAACATGTTCCTTAGCTTGCCTCCTCGCTCACTCCTCTTTTATTTTTCCCCACTCACAACCTCCCCCATTCTTTTTCTCTCTAGTGATCCATGTCAAAAGAGATTAGACAATTTTCAACGCACAATAGGTACGCACAAGCAGTCCACATATTGTCACGTTAATTGTGGATGGAGTTCATTTGTGCGCGCATGTACGTGGCCATAGCTGTGCATTTAAAATATATCTGTCTCTCGGCAGAGCTTGGCTGCTGAGCTTTGATCACATTGCGTCTCCTCAAAAGCACATAAAGTCAGGCACAACACAGACAAACAATCTGCTTGGGGACGTCTCCAACTACCCATCCTATATATCCAACCGATTCCAAGAAAGACTTTGCAACTTTGGTGGCAACACACAGCAAGTGTGAATCTTACAAAAACCTGAATTTGTCATACAGTCAATGATTTAGATTTAAGCTTAAAAATGATAACAGGATGACCCTTTTTGATAAGGGGTCAATTTTTTGCTTTGTAAGAAATTATTAAAACATACAAAGAAGTGATATAAATTAAAGTAATTCTTTGTAAAGGCAAACTCAGATTCAAGCAACAGTATTCAGGAGCATTATGTGTTGTTTTTTTTGCAAAATCATATTCACATCAAAATATGGGAAGGTTTTGAAGACTTCAAAAGAATAGCAACTACATTTATATCGACAAGCATTAATATATAAACACACTAATAAAAGGAAACTAAAGAATCAACTGTCACTGCTAAAGTAAAAAAAAAAAAAAAATCTAGTTTATCACTTCCATCTATCAAAGTTACTTTGCATAAAAGCTCTCCGTTCTTAAATGTTGTCAGTCTGGTATGTTGCACTCCCCGAGTCGAAGCGTGTCCCATTTGTGTCTGCACAACAAGAAGCATCACAAGTCTGTAGCCGAAACATTCGATTAGCACATGTAAAATTGGTCTGCTGGTAAATGGAAAGCCGGCTTTGTAAGGAAACCCATTGATAGCCCCCATCAGGCAGGATGCAAGACTTCAAGGCTTCTCACACTGAAGGCTCAACTGTTGAGTAAATTGGTTTAAGGCGGGTTCTTATTTGCCATCATTGCTCAGGTAATGCAATGCTTGACACTATTAAATCCCCTTTTAACTTTGGTTTAGCACATAAATTCTGCATTTGTGCAAAAATTAATTCCCAAATCACCGCTTAGGAAGGAAAAAAAAAAAGGTCCACAAATACAAGATATCCTGAGATCTTAGTGGTTTAAAAAAAAAAAAAAAAAAACCTGCAGGGGGATTTTTAAATCAATATTCTGGCATTGTATGAGTATGATTACATATTTAGGAAAATCATCAGTGGATAACCTGAAAAAAAACTAAAGAGTGAGATTACAGGAAAACATAAACGGCAAAATGGAATTAATAGATAGCGTGGATTTTACAGTGACTATTTAATTTAAGAATAGAAACTGTGTCTTCTCACTGTGAGTATAGTGCTTCCCACTACGTCACCATGTGATCTAAACAAAAAGAAACCTTCAATCCATCCAGCAACATAGACTGTGAGCTGAGGGGATTCATGTTCAAATTGTCCAATTAGAAAAACAAGGAAATACAAAGAATATGAAAAAGAAAGGGTCTGTTTTCCCCTCTTTCCACTTCTGTTAATCACTTAATAGGCCACCACTTCTGTCTGAAGACTCAAAGCGACGGAGCCCTTGGCTGGTAACCACTGGACAAAACTATAGCTCACAGTAAATGAAGCAGTTCAATTAGCTCCTTCTCCAGCAGCTAATACAGTAACACGCTGCTTACACAATGACGGTCATTGAAATAATATCATAATTTAATTAAAAGCCACAGAGAGAGAAAAAACAAAAAAACAAGTGCATATTCTGGCACTTTTATTACGTTTTGCTGGTGAGATTTTTCACACTGTTCTGCACTTTCAAAGGATTTAATTCAGACATTGCTGTACTCTGACATAAGCGCAGCGCCACTGAATCCATCGTATGCCTTTAATCTCCGTACCGCCACAGTTTAAAATAAAGAAATAATCTGACCGGCGCTCTGAACGTAGAGACGTGTCTGCAGGTGGGATGATGTTGCGGCTGTGACAGGCTGCCCGTGAAAACTTTAACACTGTGATGGTGGCAGTGTTATGAGTCAATACATGGCCGGGCAAGAGGAAGCCAATGATGCCCGTGTGAGCCGAGGTGACACTGATAATTCATCCGGCCACAATGAATCATCATGTAGAAAAAAGAAAGAAGAGACCGAGGGCTTTGGTTGCTGTGTCACAGCCATTTGCTCATCACTCCAATTCCCCGAGCACGCACACGGCTGCTGCTCACTGTTGCTCTTGTTTAACTTCAGGGCCTCCCTGAATGGCGGAATGTCCTCTGTAGTTTTGTGACGAGTGTGTGTACTCATCCACACACAAATAAATCAAACTAAAGTGACACTCGCAGCCACACTCGGCCAATCTCCATATCCCCAGAGCCGTCGGTGAAGATTCCCACGCGTGTCCATTGACACACATGAAGTGGCATTTTTCACCAAAATGAGTCACAAGTTGCAAAGGGCCACATTTCCCTCAATGCGTGCCAGCCACTTCCCTCGTGGGTTTGGTTTTTTTTCCCTGACAGTGATTTTGGATGAAAGGCGCTGTCTGCCTGGATGCCAGAGGCCGCTCAAGGCCTGAGTTCACAGAGCAGGCAGCCGCTCTCCAACATGCAGCATGTATCTTATCGATCTTCAAACTAACCTGGGTTCACCGCTACAACTGAATCTCTTCGAGGAAAGCTAAAGTGATGTCGAGCAGCGATCATTTCATCTGGAAGATCTCTGTGTAAACTGAACGGTTCTACCTCAAAAGTAGCCTGAAACAATAAAAAGAAAAAAAAAACGAGTCCTTCAACTGAAAACAGACTGTTCACGATTTCACCTGTCCACAAACCCACATCCAATACTTCCACTTTTAAGTTGACATTTTCAACAGTGCTCTGGGTGCCTTGTTGTGGTCTGAGGAAATGTTATCTTATGAATTGTTTGATGACAAATATGCTCTAATTATGCAAAGAAGGTTTACTATACAAGAGAAATATGACCGATCCATTCAAGCCCTGCATTTAAACCCACCTGGGTTCATGACAGCGTAAGAACATTATTCACAAAAACAACGAAATTAAGTCTCCATAGCTTTAAAAAAAAAAAAAAACGACCTGAAGCTAAAAATGTCATTATCAGACCAAAGAAATAATCATTTCATTTAAAGACCATCATTGCTCAAACTTCAGCTCACTCTGTTGTTTTAATTCCTCAGCTGTATTTCAATAGTTCAACCGAACTGAAACTGTATTTTTCATGAGGCAAAACACACGGCTCACAGCGTCCCTGTAGAAATATGGGCTTTTTATCCTTTGAAATGAAAAGTGAGATTTCTGGGAGGTATGATCTTTAAAATGTTGCTCACAATTTTTTTCCCTCTCTTTTAGGGATCGAGCATTAAAAAGTGGAGTGGAATAGGAGATAAATACATGGCAGATGATGGCATAAGGATGAGAGACTAAGTGATGTTTTATATCCCCAGATTAATCCGCCTCCTCCCCCCTTTTCTCCCTTCCTCTGTGCAACTTTGTGCAACAGCACACACTAATCTGAGATAATAGCTCAATTGCAGCCGCAGACTTCTTAATGATCACTTAGGGCACGCAGGCTTTGAGACATGCAGACACAGGGCAGTGGGCCAGTAGGACCAGCAAGCAAACAAACAAGCACAGTGACACATAAAACACACATGAATGAGGCTGAATTATACAAATTGACAACTGGAGTTGAAGAAAATGTCAAATTTATGTCTGACCTGCATGCCATGGATGTTCTCCGAACACACGATTCAAATAAATGCACGGCTTAATAACTCGCAGATCATTTAAATCAGATGTGGAGACCTGTTGACCCGTCGGGTTGATGCAACACACCCACGACTGGGTTGAACTTTACTTGCTTCAAATGCTTTTTTTTCCGTGGCTATTCTTTGAGGAATTCGTAATCCCAGCAGAGGGAAAAAAAAAAATACTGTGCATTGCAATAAACATCGAACTGTGACACTTACGTCTACTGATTAGGAAAGTCATTGCTGCATTTGTTTCAAACAGAATGAGCACGCCAGACTAGTTTGCACCTCAGCTCTGAGATCTTATTGGAGGCTGGCTGCGAGGTGGGGCTTCTATGTGACCGTGTGAACTGGCACAGCGGGAGTACCACGAATGCATACACACTGACGATGATTTACACCTTGCGCATCAGTCCCATCTCTGTTGCAGGTATAGGGCACGGGGGGTAAAATTCACACACCAGGCAGTGTGCATCGCAGTAAGCCAAGGACGGGAGGTGAACTCATTACAGCCCTGTGAGGAACATTTGAATGAAAAGGCATCTGGACTCGCACTGTTGTTGCCAATAACGATGCAATCTATGACTCAAAACCATGAAACCATCAGGATGTTTGTCATCTATTGCACCTCTACTGATGATAATCATTCTGAAAATAATTAACTTCAGTCTCCCTAAATACAATGTCTCTAAAAAGATCTTCAGGCGCCAGTGTTGCCAGGTGGGAAATCTAGGCTTATCACACCAGAGACTGAAAATGATCAAATATTGAAGGAGTCTGTTGTGCACCTTTCTTACAAGGCTATTGTTTCCCTGTAGTCAGATAGAGTCCCTCCATGCATGTGATAGGATCCTCCATCCAGACCCAGCTCACAATGTGCCCACCATCAGTACTGACGAAACGTCTCATGGGGTGGGCTTAACTGACCACGTAGCCAATCAGGCTCATTGTTTCCACGCAAACATCCCTCATATCGCACCCTCAGCAAAGCATCATTCGCTGGAAATGAGTCACATGGGAACAGATGCAGAGGTCACATAAAAACAGTCCGGCAGACCTAAGCAGCTGATTCCATGTTCACAACATTGTCAAATGATCATACATTCAGTGTTTGGGAGGGATTGTTTATTGTACATCTTACAGTGAGTAAAATTATTGCATCAATCCAGTAACTATTGTATACTTGGTAATGCTGCCAAGCATGCAAATTAATGTTCACAAAGTCATCTATTCAGCCAATGCAATGATATTAAGCCCTTTTTTCACTCAGCCACTCGGATTTTAACACTCATGTGAAGTAGCAACACCAGGGTGGAGTTTTCTCGGGTGATGAGTCGAGGTATCCCCCTTCTGCTGAGGAGGAAGTGGGTGGAGTCACCAAATCAAGTCGAAGGTGGGTCAAAGAGTCTCCACCACTCCCCTCTTCACCACCTGAGGTGGAGATCTTGAAGTTTGAGCACCAACTGACATGAGAGCAGTCTATAATTGGAACAATACAGGAATGAGATCTCAACAACATCCTGGTTCCACTGTCTTGGATCCAGGCAGTTGCTCACATTGCCACAAAATACAAAATAAAACCTGCTGATTATTCACCAAATGATTATTTATTTATTTTATTAAAGAGGTCTGAACTTGTTTTGAACAACCCGTTAGATGCTATAAACCTTGAATGCATTGGAAACAAGCTTTCAATTCCCCGACTAAATGAAAACAGAGAAAATGTCAAAATAATAGTGAACTCGTCAATTTTATATGCTGAACTAATACGGTACGTTTTATATCTCATCAGTTTTCGCAAAACAACGTTGTCCAAATCACAGCAATCAAAAATTGTAAGACGAATTAAGACTTTTTGACAACCGTGAACTCTAAGCAACAGAAAACAAATTGACCACAGACTCAGACATAAAACAATCCTCGTCGTGCAGAGGGATAAAGGCGTAATCCTTTCCACGCCGTGTGCGGTTGTCAACAGCCGTAGAGATTATAAAGAGAATTTGATGCGAACACAAACAACTTTCCCCAACTCACCCCACAGGACATCGCATCCCTCCCCATTTTCTTTTTGCGCTTCAACTTCATTCATTTCGTTGTTCCAGATCATCAACAACCCTGACAAACGGCGTCGGTGCTGTCAACCACATTGCTTCAAACTGCAGCGATGTGGAGAGACTGCGGGGGGAAACAACTCGCACACAAACGGAGATGTGCTTAAAACACTGATAAGTGAAGAAACACGACGCATTTTTTTTCCTTCTTGCTCAAACTTTCTTCTGTACTTACAAGTCGATCTCAGCTCGGGGAAAAAGAGCGTTTCCTCATCTATAACACGTCTAAAGATGGCTGTCAGCTTGCCTGGGTAGGTGGCGTACACACAACGAGAGTAATCAAAACAGAGCCACCAGCACTCGGAAAGTGGAAGTTGGCCTACAGCCACCCGTCAGTGCCGAGAGATGCGAGTTTCAACGTATCTCGGGATTACGCCGTTTTATCTGGTTCTGCTTTTCAAGTGCGAGGAAGACGACGTGCTGTTAATGGTAACTGGGTCCAAGACTGGGTCAAGCAAGGCATTACTAAAGTTTGTGATGACAAATCTCAAGCCGATGCAAAAATTGAACTGATGAGTCCTGCATGTGGAAAAACAAACGCCGTACCGCTGTGTCTGGTTAAAGTTGGGCCCAAGAAATGAAAGAGCACCGTTATATATAGAAGTACAAATCCCAAAGCACAAATATTTTAACATCATATACTATCAATAACAAAATGATCACATATGAAATGCTTAATTAATATCATGCAACATTAATTCTAACCTCGGATTTAATGAGCAACAGACAGATAGTCAGACGTAACAGTTTTACATTAACTGTCAGGAGCAACCAGAGGCCCTGCTGGAATAATACATAATAATGGATTTGAAGATGTAGGGTGTCTTTTTTTAGGTTTAAACACTGCAGCAGATGAGGCTACACACACCTAAAAGGCATAAGAAATAAGTAATGACTACACCAGGAGTCAAGGAGCACCAGCAAAGTCAGTTTGTGTTTGAAGGAGTTGAAATTGCACAAATTTCTGAGGTAAAAAGAACACAGAGAGAGGAGACATGCAGCTTGTTGCTGACTCTGCATCACGGGGGGAAACAAAAGAAGACTTTGAGCTCTTCGTGGCAATGTGAAATGTCTCCCTGCAGGTATAAATGTTAAATTCATGAACCAGGATGAAACGGATCCTGATCACATTCAAGGCTGAGAAGAAAGTCAAGCGGGCACTCTGGACTTTGAAGGTAACGTGGGTAGATTGAAACTGGGTGATACGGTGCTATAATCAGGATGAGGATTAAACTGCTGCTCTGTGTCAGAGTTGGCACAAATCTGACTGAGAATTGGAGGCAGAGCTCTTTTGTTGTCTCAACAACTGCTCTCAACTCGAGATGAGGCGGGAGCCAGGGTTGGCTTTGAATCTCATCGTCATTGAAAACGTATTCAACCAGTGAGGAATACTTAACATATCTGTTATGGTTTATGTGGAGTCAGCTGCTTTGGCTCCAAAACTGGAGAGTTCAGATATAAACAGTTACTACACCTGAGCTGTTTGTATGCGTGCAATGATGCTGGTGTGCATCAGGTCCGTACTCATGAGTCTAATGATGCGTGCATGAATGCTTGGGTCTGTGCGGCTAGCGACTGGTCATTGGGGGATAGAGTTTGATGATGGGGGATGGTGGGGTGGACTGGTGGGGGATGGGGTCGGTGGGAGACGGGGTGGAGGATGGAGATCACAGCGCATCAAGCATACAATGTTAGCATGAAGGAAATTGGTTTTAAAGAGCTTAACAAGTGCTCCGTGAGGCTCCACTACCACCACCAGTCAGGTTGAGGGGGGGCACTGGCATGACAAATAAGGAGCTGCGGCAAAGGTTTCTTCCTGTCAGCATATTTCACAACCATGGTCTGTTGCACACATTCACTCAGTGATTCCGTGGCTTGGCATTGTGCTGCCAAATAATGTATTGTGAACACAAGTGGACTAAATAGAAGAAGGAAAAAAAAGGCAGCCTATCCACTCAACCATTCAGAAACTTTAATTTAAAAAGCACAACCACAACCACTTCAACATCAACAAAAGAAAACTAAGTGTGTCATTTCTGCAAAGGATTTGCTGTGTGTACAAGTAAAATCCTCACCACCGTCGCCCCCCCGAGCAGCAAATGTTACACAGGTTTGCACTTCGCTGCGCCACACTGTCTTTTACCAATGGGCACAGAAAAGAGGCTTAAAAAGCAACTTGCGAGAATGATCCTGATATCAGGACAATTTAAAATAAAAACGTACAGCGCCAATGTGGCAGTAGTGCCTATGTCCTGCTGAGCGAATACGAGGATACTACAGCAGGTTTTGAAAGCGAGTTCATAGACTGAGAGAGAGAGTCTTCAAACACAAGTACCTGTTACAATAACTCCCGTAGGTGCATAGGGGATAAAGCCAGATTATTTTTTTTTTTTTTAATTGCTCACTTCGTCACACTCACAGGCCCTTTTTGAGCTGAAAACATCACGTCAACATGTAACATGTCATTTGATATTCCAGAGCAGTTATCACAGCGTCCAACTGAAAGCATGCACTTCAGACTTTAAATACAACGGGTCTAAATTAGGGTTTTAGTAGAAATACCCCGAGGGGATTTATTCATCAAATTGTGAGTAATGGGGCAATGACAGACTCGCGAGGTGAAAGAGGACAAAATTGCAATTTTTTTTCTGTGTGTGTGATTTATGTCTACAGAGGAAAAAGGTGAACATAAAAAACGTTTTTACACCTTTTTCTAGATTTAGAAAGGTATCGAAAATCACAGAGAGACATTCCTTACTTTTCAACCAATTTCTGCAAACAAGACAACTATTACAGAATTGAAAAATTCTATAAAATGTCAAATCCAAATGATGAAAAAGCATTAAAATAACATTTAAAATTAGATTTTTCTTCCCACAAACTGTTGAATTCCTTTTTTCTTCTTCTACATAAGCGAGCCTCAATGAATTACAAGAGTCTGTAAGGGTTATCGTTTACCAACAGATATATTTAACCTGTTTCAGCTCCAATGCTACACAGACGCCAAGGCAGAGACTCTGTGTCCATCTACCCACACAAGGAAGGGACGCACACAATGTCTGGAGGCCAGCCTAATATCGCTGCGTCTGTCTTAATCATGAAATTGTGAACTGACAGCAAGTCACAGCTTAAAAGGCTTCCAGGAGTTGTGTTTTCATTCAGACTCTAAATGTGGCAGAAGCTCTGTCTGGTGGGAACTCACAGGTGGTAATCAAACCCCACTAACAATTTTCTATTCGACTCATGAAAGAAATACAGAAGAAATGAAGCCTGACAGGGAAATAAATCTCGACAAACATCCGGGTTTGCTCGTCTTTGCTTGTGTGACACATGAATGTTTTAGGAGAAAAGAAGCTCCAAATGACCTGCTTTCTTTTGCACGCCCGAGGACACTTCCTGATGGTCTCCGAGACAGAGAAGCAACGGCAAAACCTCCAGACACCCATGAAGCGGGTGGTGGTGGTAGTAGTAGTGTACAACAGGTCTGTGTATGCGTTTGTGTGGGAGTTGGTACAATAGAAAGACAGAAACAAAGACCGGAGCAGGTATGAAGAGGAAAAAGAAAAGAGAGTATGCTTGTATGGGGAAGGTACCGAAATTCCTCCCAAGCCACAATTAACCCAGACACAAAAGAACGTTGAGGCACAGCAAACATGCGGAGCTTGGCTTCAGCTCTGGCACAACTTCACTGATTTCTGCACAAGCCGTCTTTCAAAATATAGGCCATTGGCTCACAGTCAAAAAGGAGACTGGGGTTCTATTTATTCCAAACAGAAACAACACATCCATGGTACCTGTCAGAGCTCTGAGCAGCAGACCGATGCACCATGCATATGTGTCTCTCACCAGGACAGCGTTTCATTTGAAGCTGATTGGAAAATGGTTCCACTCTATCAATGCACATTTTAAAGAAAGCACTGCTTGTTGAGCTTTCTATATATAGGAGCATTGGGGGTGGGGGGGTTGAAATCACCTGCATGCATGCTGGGCCTAAGGCAAAAACACACTCACATCCACGGTCAAAGCATGGTGTTATTTGAGTCTCTGTGTAAACTCTATTGCTCTTGAAATCTGAATCTCAGACAACCAATAGGCAAATGGAGGAATAAAAACTCATAAAATGCTAATAGCGCAGCAAATAAAAAGTGACAGCATATTATGAGGCGAGTGAGAAGAGACATGGGTGCATTTCAGTCCGAATAGTAGAGGTATTATGAGGAAATTGAGCTCATTGAGATACAGATGCTGCAACAAACATTACAGAAATGATCAGGGCACTATGTCAAGCTGGAGTCGTCCCATGTTTTCAGCATAAGAATAATGCAAATAATAATGTGGAGTTTTCTGGTGTATAGGATAAAAAAGTACCAACTCCTTTCTTTTTTTATTTTGAGATGAATGTTTCCATAGTGTATTGTGCTGGATTGTCCCGTTTTGGCATCGTTTTCCACGTGTAATTCAACCACTTTCATTTATCTCATCAACCGAGCCCATTCTTCTGAACCAAGCAGATTAGATTCGTCTTAATTTCTGCCATGATCTGAAGACTTACGACAGTTTTCTTCATCACTGTTGTCTGAGCAGTCGTCATCGTCGTCGCACCTCCAAATCGTCGGTATACACCTTTTGTTGTTGCACTGAAACTGTCCATCCTCACACTCCTCGGTGGCTGAAAGGAACAAGGGGAAAAAAAAGGGAAAAAAACAAAACAACAACAACATGAGTGGAGATCACAATCCAGATGGACGTGCAACAATCGGATATGGCGGGGTAGTACCCACTAGTAGTTCAACTGTCATTTGCAAATGAATGCCTCATTGATATTCAGCATTCATCCAGGTCAATTGGCTGAGGCGCGGAGGGGCTCAGTGTTTTCTTTCAGTTCCTGATCTACTTTATGTGGGATATTTAACAGTGTGTGGGGTGGGACTGTGGCACGGGAGGTGAAGACAAAGATTCAGTCAGCCAGTGTGGGCTACTACATTTTACTACCTCCGATGCAGTATGGACGCTCACAGCCGGGAAACACATGACACCCACGAGCATTTTTTTTTTCCTTCTCCATCCTGGATATTCAATACGCGTTCAGAAAACACACAGTCACAGTGACAGAAATCATATGTGTATTACTGATTTTCAAAATGATTTTCTGTTTTTAGTCTCGTGGCATCAAAGGCGCGCACACACATACACTCATACACATCCATCCACGCGCACACGCGAGCGCGTTGGGTACCAGGAGCGCTCCATCCCACCACGCACCTTATTGATTATATTACATTTTGTTGAAGGAGTAAAGACAAACGCAACGCTCTTACTGACCTTTCGAAAAATGGAGCCTGAGGACGAGGAAGCAGAAAAGTGATAATGTCCTTAGATCCGGATACATTTCTGGAGGAGGTGACGGAGCTCATTCACATCCACAAAACAAAGCCCGAGAGCCGCTCCGCTCGTGGCGCTGCGACGCTGCTGCTGCCTTCCTCCCCTCGTGAACCCCCCCTTCCGCCAGAGTGGCTGCCCGTGAGTGGGGGCGGAGTCAGCACGAGAGAATAGCATAGAATAGAATAGAATAGAATAGAATAGAATAGAATAGAATAGAGTTACTCGGACCAGAGTGACAAATTATGACCATGTATGAGCAATGCACCTAATTTAATGAGTCATTCATTTTATGTCTAACTATAGTCATTAAGTCATGCATTTAATTCCCTTTTAAAATTTAAATATACTCTACAACAGCACTTTTAATTTACACCTGATTCAACTGTGTTTAGATAGACTCTGCAAAAGGCTCACAACCCAGGTTGAAAAAGTGTCTTAAAACAAAAACAATAAAAAGTATAAAAACATACAAATTAAACAGTGATGAAGATCCAAGATACATCCTAAAACGGCACTGGTTGTGGCACTGAAAATGATTGCTCTGGGTCTATTTTGATGAATTATTGCACTGGACATCGGGTCATCCTCAGACGTGACAGCAGTTTAAATTGCCTTCACCCTTAACATTACATGTGAGTGTGCTGCCAGTTGTTTTCGCCTGCCTGTAACAATATCTGGAAAATACCCTCAGCACTATTCGTGGACCGAAATAACTTGAATTGTAATAAATGACTTGAAAAAACGGGGCTTTGTAAATGTTTAACCTGTAATGTATATCTGGACCATAGTATTATAAAGTCAAACCCCTTCACCAAAGTTATTTATCATATTCGACATAAAAGAACAAAAGCAAAAACTGAAATATGATGATTAAACTTGCTATATAATCAACATTTATTTGGATAGGATTGATATCACTTTTCTGGCAGAAAGACCCAGAAGCACAGACGACTGAGGACCAAATAATAAAGTAATCTTCAATGCATAGCTGTAACATTCAGATCTCAAAATAAACCCATGCATTAACTATTTTGAAGAGTACCTTCCTGGCAAAAGGTTGATTTTCTAAAGTCATGGCCAGTGGTTTTCAACTGGTTGAACTCCAGAACTCTGGTAAAACATAATTTTCTCCTGGTCATTAAATCGTGATGCTTTTTTATTGAATTCAAAACAAGCTTCAAACATTTCACTTTTTATTCTTTATTATGTTAAAAGAAAAATAAAACGTGCTTGTTACTCTGTTATAGAAACAAATTTAATTTTTAAAAAGTGCATTTACTGGGAGGTGCACAAGACAGAAAGCTGAATACTAAAATGACAAAAAAGCGATTCAGCCCTGGAATGATTTCTCACTCCTACTTATATCTTCAGAATCAAAGCACAGTAAAGGAAAACTGAAGAGGACCTTGAAAACTGTACCAACAAAATACCAGTATCTTCAATGTCGGCGAATACAAATTCACATTTAATTCTCACATGAATGTCAATCAAATCATTACCCCGTTAAGAGTCCATGGGTCTGAGACCCCCTTTGCTGTCGTCCACCACTGTTCCAGGAACGCTACTATAATGACATTTGATTTCCAACTTGGGTGCAAGGCTTGATGCAGGTAACAATGTGGTGGTTTTGGTGGGATTAGCATGTTAATTTGTATGGTGCTTGTTTGTTAGCAGCTGAGGAAAAACCCTGCCAATTCTTATCACTTTCCAGATGTTTACAGGCAGCTGTTACAAGAAGGGACAATGTTTGTCCTTTTTCCAACTTTTCTCAGATGACATGCCTTAAAATTGGCATCTCATGTGTAGAAGGTGTTTTATAAATGTAAACCCCCCATTCAAGGAGAATTAGATGTTGCAGGATGAAACCAGTATGTGTTTAATGAGGCGGCACTGATCTGTTTCCTTTGAGTGTCAGTACTAATCATGGAAGTATGAGACAGAGTGGGAAAGAAAGTTGTCTGCGAGTTGTTCACGTCACACCCGCTGAGCCAGTGGAATCAATTTTAGAGCGTGACGGACAGGTAATGGTGGCACAGCGGTAGCAGCTTGCAGAAGCAGAGAGGTGGGTGTTGGGAGGTCAAGCAATTGTATGTGGTGTGTTTGTGTTGAGTTTCAGGCAGTATGAGCCCAACTGATACTCATGGTAAATGGATTTCACTTATATGGCGTTTCTCCACCACTTCAGCAGCCCCCAAATCTCATGAATGTAACACAAGATTCATATGTTCACCAAATACTCAAAACCCTTCCAAACATAAACAATGAGGTGAAGTAAACAAGATATGTATGATGGAAAGCAGAGGGATGTGAAACATGTGGAATAATGTGAAGCCACTGATTCAGAACTCCCGGCTCTGGGCCCCACATGTTTCACTATTTACCAGATTCTCTTGTACATTACGGTATCCTGTTCAACAACCCTATTATTAATATTCCCTCTAAGCAATAATGTGAGATGAGACTCATCTATATGCAAATTATGCGAATATTAGGGTGAACTGCAGGCTATACGGTTTCTCAAAGGCAGCAAAAGTAGGAAAGCCCCCCCCCCCCCCCCCCCGTACTTCTTTCATTAACCAAACTGCAGCGTTATTACTCTGACTAAACACAATGAGGTAATACTCATCTGCAGATAAAAGTGCTCCACTGGTATTTACAAGGTCTGGTGGCTGCCGGCCAGAGCAAACAGGGCTGTCTTTCAAATATAGGCCAGGACCATTGCTGGCAGCGTAATCATTTTAAATGGAGATAAGCTGAAGGATAACTTAATCCCTCCTATCCTCGATATATATGTAGTGAATGCACAAGAGACATCGGCACGCATACTTGTACAAGTAGTCGTATTCATGGTCAATAAAAATCACAGCCCTGAGGAACAAATCACAGCACTTAGGGCCTGTTGTCATGGTTGCACAGCAACTCTCCAGTAAGGCTGAAGCACCAGGAGCAGAGTGAATGGAAATCAGATGGTCGGCGCTCAACAGGTGTCCCAATCTGTTTCAACCAATGCTGGCCAGGGCAGCAATGGCTCATTCCTGGTCACTGTAAACATATATGAACCCACGGTGTAAGCTAAAGTTTCCTGTCATTCAGAAATATTCCCCAAATCACAAAAAAATGTTTTATGTTTTATTATTCTTGGGGGCAGTAGTGATGTGCAAGATGGTAAGATGTTTACTTTTATACTAAAGCCATTGCTGATACTGAACTGAGTTCAAAAACCTGTTGTGTTCAGAGACAAGAAATAAAAAAATCTAGTGATTTCTGGATAATTTCCCCTCTTCATATTGCACATATTTCACAGATAGTGTTGTTCTCAACTTCTGACTTCAGGATTATATTGCACCTGCCTGGTTCCTTGCAACTCAGGAATATATCCTATTAGTTTTGGCTCAATCTTATGCAATGAATTAGATACATAAGCATTTACCGTACCTTATATAAAGGAGTCCCTATTTCGACTGGTCCTTTGCAGTGTTACTGGAACATGTTGTGACCGGAGTATTTTGATGTTGAGCAGTGCGACTTCAACCAGTAAACTTCCAGTTTCAAGACTGCTTCTGTAACTTCAAGGCATAAAGTGTCAATATTCCTCAAACATGAGAATTGATTGAAACAAACACATTTGTTTACATAATTATTGATAGCTCACACACACACACACACACACACACACACACACACACACACACACACACACACACACACACACACACACACACACACACACACACACACACACACACACACAGCTAACATCCCATCATACAGTAGTTTGGTATGTACTGTAATACTCTGCTATGCTTGAGAAGAAGTTAAGGCGACGGGCAACACTGAAACACAAGAGACATATTTTTGGATTAGTTGCAAATCTGATTCACACGCATCAGAGATATCGCAAGGCTAAATTGAGTTTACAGTCAATTTGCTGGAAGGAGTGAGTCATGACTAAATGAAAATGCTTTTAGCAGACTGAGGATTAAGCTGGAGGCCGGGCATATCCATGTGTGCATGATTGAGAGAGAGAGAGATTGTCAATCAGGACTAATATGAGAATACCAGAGTGCAGCGTTTCCATATCTTAACACACATCATGTTGATTCTACTGCCCAGGCCTGTTTTTCTACTGTCCGTGCTTTAGTTTACCTCTCAAATTCACTGCATGGTTGGTTTGTCTTCAAGTCACTGTACATTCCACAGTTGCAAATAGTATTTATGACTTTTTTGATATTCTTTCTTTTTTCTTTTATTAGTGTTTAACATTTAGTTTCATCTTCATCACTTGTTTATCCTCAGTCATTTCATTACTCTTTCATTTTGTTGAGTTCACTTTGTCCTCTTAATTTGAAATCAGGTTAGTTCGACTTAATTTTTATGATCACTGTTGGTATACCTTGTATGAATCATCATTATTGTCTTGTATTTATTGTTTAGTGTGATTTGTGTCAGTGTCAATTTTTAATATTCCACACTACCCTATGCGATGTCTGAAAAGTGTGATGGTCAAACAAAATCACTATAATGCAATGTGTTTACTATTGATGCTGTAACAATGTGTTTCTGGTTGCTTTTTTGAAAATGCCTGTTTGTTACAAGATGAATAAGTTTACGAAATGGGACATATGGATAATATAAGCTTTTGCAGTATATCGTCTAAAGATCAGTGATGTCAACCTTCATCTCCCAGGATTATTAGTGCTACGAATGTCAACTTTATCTCAGTGCCCAGGTTCACAAGCAAGGCAGTGGTAAGAAGCCCCAAGTTTGCTTTGCCTGAGTTTGATGGTTTGACACAGGTTGACAGAGAACTGACAGCACTCCATTTACATTTGTCACAGCAGCCAGTCAGGATGATGTACCCCATCACTGAAACGACATTAATTCAAGTGAAACCTCCATCATCCTCACATTGGACCACTGCATTAAAAAAATATATATACTGTTTTAATACTGTGACTTTGGTCACTTTTCAGGTTAAGCAGCAGCTCAGGGACATGTGCTTAGCGTTTAGTGAGGCTTTTGCTTTCATTATAGTGGTTCCTGTTTGTGGCTTCAGGAGCTTTCATCAACAAACTTCATAGTTTAGTGATAATGTAACAATCAACTGACTGAGAGCTGCATTTGCTTGTATTTCTCTCCACTTTTCAGCAGCAGGTGTAGGGAGCAGAAATGTTCTCGTCACAGACTCCGTTTGTTTAATCCACTGGTCTGCAACTGTGAGATTAGTTCATCCTCTCTGGCTGATGTTGCACCGGTGAGTTAAGTCAGCACTTGGCGAGTCGAATATGAACGGGAAACTGTTGGCCAAAAATCTGTTTGGACATCCGCTGGTTTGGAGTCACATACTGATGCAGGTTGGACGTCATGGTTGCTTTCGAACATTGATAGCGTATCCCTCCTCTAATCCTGTACACAGTGATTACTCTCCTCCCCGCACAATTATAGTAATTGTCATCATTAATAGAAGAATTAATTATAGAAGTCCATCCATCATCTCCTCTGCTCTTTCCAGCTTAGGCTGGGCGAAGGGTGCATCCTGTAAACAGACACACAGACATCCGTCACACGTTGACAATTTCTTTCAAATGCATGTGTTTGGAGTGTGGGAGAAAGACAAAACATATTACCTCACAGGGAGAACATGCAAACTTTCAGCTCTAACCTGAGATACTCTCTCTGTGAAGTAAGAGGGCAACAACTTCCCCGTGTGGCACTCTTGTTTATGATGCAAGTTGAAAAATCAACATAGCTCTTCATAGTCATTTTTAATGGTATAATGATTTTCTTTGTATGGTATGTGACAAAAAGAATACATAGAAGAACATTTAAAATATATGATAATATGAAATATATGATAATATGAGGCCCACAGCAGCCAAGAGTTATACAGACATTTAGAGATTATATGATAGTTAGAAAAAAAAAAATGTAAGGAGAATTTTGATGTCAAGACTTTTATTGTAACAAAATCTTATGTCAGTACACAAGAAGAAATACATTAAAAAGCAGACATTTGAAGATCTGGATGCTTCTTTTACCTCTGCGTTTAAAATAGTTGTCCAGCTGTTTTCTAAACTTGGAGGCTGCTGCCCTCTACAGGCGAATTTATTTTTTCCGTCTATTTATTTTTAATTCAATTTTTACAGAACTGGCGCTTGGATTATGAATAATTTAATTGTGGAGACTATCAAAGACAGTCATCCTATTACATAATGCGGGACTCCTAAAGTATAAATAAAATAACAGTCCACACTTTGACAGTTTTGTTTTGATCATAAAATGACTTCTCTCAAAATGTGTGGATAGACCTACTTTTTGGTACAGCTTATATTCGTGCAGTGGTGTGAAATGCAAAAACTCACATGAACAACACACTGAATGTCCACAGTTTCTTTTAGTAAACTCATACAAAATACGGAACCAAATACTTTCAATGGACATGATTTTTCCCTTCTCATTTGTCAATAAGGTTTCAGCATTTGTTCTAATTCTGATGAATCTTTAACTATTTTCCCTGAAGGAGAGGCTAATGGCTTTCTGTTGTGTCTCAAAGTCTTACAACCACATGATTTCACATGTAAAAAAACAAAGGAAATTTCAAAAGACACCACAGCCTGCCACAATAATTGGTCCACACTGTCTCAGTTGCTTTTCTTGCTGTTTCTCTGTAACATTTTTAGTTCACAGACGAGTAGTTGTGTTTGAGTAGAAAATAAAAAGTTCTCTCCATTCTGCCTTGCAACTATGTATTGGTGGTGCATCAACAAGTAGTCAATGATTGATTATAATGAGTCTTGTAAGTCCATGTGTCCTGCCTTGGGGCTTTGTTTGTTTCTAAGAATAAAGAAATATCTTAGACATATTTATATGTACAATGGGAGTGTATAGTTTGACAATAATCTACAAAATAATAAAAAAAACATTGGCAATGAGTCAAAAAGGAATGTTTTTATTATTTATTGTTTTTCAAGAAAAAAAGAGTTTTAAACACGGCTTCCTAATTTGTCGTTCTCGTGCAGTTCACAACGGCCACAACACTCATGAAAATAGTCTAAAATAGAAAATGAAAACATTAGCATATTATTGAAAGCTATATCAATATTAATCAATTATAGGGCACTAATTGAAACTTGCTGAATATCTTTCTTTTTCCACTATTAAGACATAGATCAGCATGTTTATATGCAATGTATATGTGCAAAACGTCCAGAATGTTTGAATACTGACATCCATGTGCACCTATGGAATGAAAAATTTGAAAAATGTTGCAGAATCTGGTCACTTGCCTCATAAAGTCTTAAATCCACAACTTGGAGATTTCAAAAATAGGTATTTGTTTTTGTTATATAAGTGATGTCTCCAAGACAATGCGTACATATCCATTCAAGCACATAAAATTGGTCAGCATTTGCAAGCTTGTTTCTGACATGGCCTCCTCATGTGAGTCTCACTGAGTAGATCCAGTCTCTGCTGTGGCCGAGCGTTTGAGGCCTGCTCACTGAATGAATGAATGACGCTATCCGGAGGGTCACAGAAACTCCTTTATCAGTGCACACTGACATCACTCAGCCCTCCAAGGCAGCAATGTAGCAGACCTCCACGTCCTCTCAGCACACCACCGCCCGCCTTCTGTGGCACAGTCATTGTGTTTATTGGTCCGCCCATTGTCTGAGTTGGAACACGGTGAACAATGTCACCAATCTCTTTCCGAACCGTGATCTAAAGCTGCCATTGTGCCCTGTGGTTTTCCCGCTCTACCAGATAAGATGGCGTTCCCGAGGGATGAGAAGAGCAGGGCGGAGTATCTGTTCTACCAGGCACTGGGGTAGGGATTGTAAAGAGGGTCAACCTGTGACACCAGTACTGTCAATGTGGTGATGAAGGCTTGGAAAAAAAAAAATGCTTGCACAAGGCTACGTCAACACCGTCATCACTTCGCTGCTTCCCACCAGTGGGACTCTGAGGGAGTCCCTGCCTTGCTGTTTTTCTGCCTCCAGTCTGAGTGAAGATACTTCTGCCAACTACAGTAGTGGAGTTTTAAAACTTTTTAATGGGCTTTTCTTTTTTGGGGGGGGATTGTTTTTCCCACAAATTGGACTAATTTGACCTCTTCTACAAAATGAGAAAGCAAAACAAGCTATGGGATCGTTCAGACTTTCAGTAACTAACGCAGAATGCCGATGGATGGAAATTGACACGAGGTAAATCTTTGAACTGGGACCAAGTACAAGCTCTGTTTCTCATTGTCGATAAGACTTTGAAAAGTCCTGCTAGAGGTTTGTTTTTGATCATCAATCAATATTCTGCACAATCTTCGAAGATCTCACCCTGATTTTGGATTGATTGAGCTGATTGCCCATGTCTGAGATGCAGACCCTCTATCACGCCATGTATCAATCCCAGAACTTCTACCTGGACCCCTCCTTTGTGCAGCAACGTGTCCTGGATGATCAGGTGGAGTTGTGGTGGTTCAGCGAACCGCGGCGCTCCTTGATCTGCTACTGCGCCTCGGTTGTTCTCATAATGGGGCTGGGTCTTGGTGGCGTTGGCCTCCTGTCCACCACCAATAGCCTGTCTGGAGAATGGCGTCTGGGAGTGGGAACCACCCTCTGCCTCTTGGCCCTTGCTGTCCTGCTCAAGCTGCTCCTCAGCTCTGCCATACAGGACATGAACTGCGTCCGGAGCCGGCGAAGGATCAACCAGCTGAAGAGTGGCGGGAGGGCTGACCCTGCACTGTTTTTAGCTGTGGGGTTGGCGGTGATGCTGTGCGGGACGGTGCTGACTTGTGTGGTCATTATTAGAAGTAAAGCTCATGATAGGAGAGAAATGCTGGTGTCCGGACTGGTGCTGATGGCCGCAGGAGCAGGCATGACCCTCGCTGTAGCAAGCTACAGCGTGCTGGTGTACCTTAAGAGAAGGAGGGAGCAGAGGAGGAGAAGGATGATGAGGATGAGCAGAGGGTGGAGGGCCAGGAGTCGAGCTGTCCGTGTGTTTAATGTTTCAGGAGGACAGATGACTCCAGCCAGAAGAGAGACGTCGTCCAGCAGGACCAGCCTTATATGAAAGGATAAATGGGCAAAGTGTACAAAGAAGACACATTTGTGAAGAGCTGGATTGAAAGAATTGCATCAAATTGATTTCAAGTCACAGAATAATTTAACAAAGACAGAAATTAGAGACTCGGGAAATACTTTTTTTTCTCCTCTGGATTTTTGTTATTATTGTTGTTTTACAACTAACTGGCTCTGTCTAAACAATACAAACACTGTAGACAGATTTTTACTTGTCACTATATGAATACACCATTTTTTTTTTTTTTATTTCAATGTGAATATTGTTATGAATAAAGACTCTGTGCTTCATCAAATTAAAACAACACTTTCTTGTATTTGGTTGAGTTTTGAGCTACCAGCAGAAAAGCTTGCAAACTATATTTCAGAATGAAAAAGATCTGAAAATCTTTTCTACCAATTCATCAAACTCATGAGGTCAGGGGATGCAGCAACTGTTTCCTACTGACTGTCGGTGAAGAGAGAGTAGATCCTGAACACACCATCAGTTCATCACAGGGAAACACACGACAGACAGACAGACATAATCACTCACATTCACACCTACAGGACTTTTAGAGTGACCAAATACCGAAATACAAGTGTTTGAACTGTGGGAGGAAGCCAGACAAAGATCTCTGAAACCAGTTCCACCCACTGGGGGAAAGTATCACTATGAAGAGAGAAGCATAAAGTGGAATTTATTCATAAAAGAAATGTTCAATAAAACAATTTGATACTGTGCTCGCAACGATTAGATATACACCGAATAAATTACAGAGATGAGTACTACATCACCTCCTCGTGATAGGGTTCACTGTCAAAACAATCATCTTACATGAATGGGAAACGCAGTCCAATGTTCTTTAGTGAAATTGGTCATTTCATTGTACTTCGGTCATAGTTGGATAGAAACAGAGTGCGTCACAACAGTTCAGCTCAGAAATATTTTGGCATGATGAAAATTGGCATTCTATTAAAAGTCAAAGATCAATTGACAAAACGTGAAGTAACTTTTGAATTCATGCTGTTAGTGGTGTTAGTCCATCTGATCAAAGTATTTTCAGCATAACTGCAGTGTATTACGTCTTGAACTGAATGTACATCAAAGCTGCAGTTGGATTTGAACGGGCGTGACTTCATTGTGACAACTGTGGCTGTTTGAATGTACAGTATCTATCAAATACCATTTCACATGTTTAGTTGTTTCCAAGAACTGAACTCCTCCCGCGACATTCAAATAAATCTCAGGAGTTGTTAAAGGAGTCCTTTCATACAGAAAAAATAAGATGCTGCTTTACTGTTTTAAAATCTCTCTATGTTGGTTTAAAATTGTTGCTGCAAGGCAAAACCTTTTTTTTTTTAAATCACCCAATAGTGAACTGCAAATCATCATCACTGTCTTCCAGCTCATCTTCCTCTTCCTCTATTTCCATCTGTGCCCTGACTTTGTCGCTGGTCTGAATGTAGTTATCCTCAATGAAGCCGTCGTCGTCGTCGTCCACGTTGCCTGAAGTCACTCCCACCTGGCCGGACACATTGTTGGGGTAGGACATGTCCTCTTGACCGTACTGGCTGACCCCATCACTTTCCTGGAGCGGGGAGTGTCTGTAGCTGGCCAGGAAGCGGTGGAAAAGCCGAAGCTTTACAACCATCACAATGATGAAGGACATGGTGAGGAATCCTCCCAGTGCTGCAGCCATAATGGACCAGTTGAGTGGGTTCTGGCCCTCATCTTGGGCAACTTCTGCAGAAACAGTAAGAAATATGTGCTTTACCACAATGTCATAAAGAGAACACATGACTGAACCTTTAATAGATTCTAAATGTTTCTTGTAAAAGAAGGTTGGTAGAGTCCAAGGTCCTCAAAGTACACATGGTTGTAAATAGACAGGGGCTGTTAAAATCCCCAACAGACTGGTTGTTTTTTGTTTTGTTTTACTTACTGTCAATGCCAGTAGAATTAAAACTATCTACTTCCTCAATCAGGAGACGTCTTCTGGAGCCTTTGTGTCCCTCAACATCAGTTACTGACGCGGCGTATACATCTTCAATAAACAGTTCTTGGAGGAAAAACACCAGAAAGATGCACCAGCTCCACTGACCCATCGTCCTGTAGGCACCTAAAAGAAATCAAACAATTCTGCATTGACTGAGAATCGTGAATCATAGTTTAATTAACTTGAACGTTTCTTGTCTATGTTTTGCTTTCAGTCGATGCCATGGATTGTATTTGGATGTGATTGTATCACAACAAATGTTTTCATGTTTATGAATGTGATCGGGTTAAAGAATAGTCTTTAATGTCATCTGATGATAACATATGCAATACCCGGTAAACTGTAGGTAAAATACTTGTCAAGTTTGCACAAAGCTCAAGTCTGAGTAGGAAAAAGTCTAAAAATCCTATATAGGTAACTTTATTTGTACATTATAAACTTGGAAAACCTGAAAATGTCTCAGATGATCCGTCTCTATCCAGTAAGCTTTCACACGTTGTTCTATAAGGTAAATGTAACTACATTAAATGTGTCTTTGACTTTTTTTGCTGATCAGGTTCATAATTTTCATTACATTCTTGAAGAAGTATCTAAGATTCACAAACAGCTGAAGTCTTGTTTTAAAAACAGGCATTGTCACATGATGATACTGACAGTCCTGAGCAATGCCTGCTGTCATAGCCACAGCATGCTTAGTAATCAATTAACTTTACAAACTCTCCAAACACTCATATTGATATTCACTACATTCTCACAAGGGGAGAGCTGCATAGCAACAGATTACGTCTCCCAAAAAAATTTAATAAGTGTTCATTGATGTGTTGGTGATAGAGGTCAGCAGCATTCACCGACTTTGTCTCAGGAAGCCTGAGGTAAGTTGTGACAAGTCAGATGACTCCGGCCCACTCAATAACAGAGTCACATAAACGATCACGAAGACTGATTTACCCAGACTGGACTGCACAAAAAGATGAAAATAGCCAAAGACTTACCTGTACAAAGTGAGAGATCTGGCAAAGAAGGTGTGTGTCTCTCACTTCTGATTTATCCCTCTGCCTTCCTCTTCTGCTCCTGCGAAACAAAATAAATGAAGATATTTGTGGGGCAAAGGTTGCTCTCGATCTGCTGTATTGTCACTCCCCACACATTAGACTGTCAAGAAGGAAACGTTAATAAGTAACTTCATTCGGTTGGTCATTTGTTATACTTGCTCTTCCTGAGCAGGCCGATCCGAAGACTCCCTCCACTACCTGGGAACTGAGAAAAGACTGGGAGGTGGAGGAAGAAGAGGAGGTGGAGAAGAATGTTGCCATGGGTAGAAACTATTGTTGGGGGGTGGGTATGTCTTTCATTAATTTCCATTTGGGTCCAGTGTTCCTGTTTTAGTGTCCTTAGCTTTGTTTAGCTGCCAGTTTATGACATTTGGTCGGATCAGTTCGATTTTATTTTTGGTTTATCATTTCTTTGTTTTGCTGTCACCGTAAATGTTTGAGAAAAAAAATCTAAATTAAATAAACATGGTGATATACTCTCAAATGTGGATATTTTCAGGACTTGTTTTATTGTGTTTACCCTCTTATGAGTAATAATGAATAACACTTGTGTTGCTAAATATATCAAATAATAATTAAATAACCACATTGGTTCCTCTAAAGTAATTGTTTGTCTTTTTGACCATTTAAAATTTCAAAAGTCAGGAGTCAAGGAACTGAAGAGTTTGTGGACTTTGTCGCTGCCTATGCACATGTGCTCTCAGGCCAGATAGTGGCACTGTAATCACATCGCTTCACTCATATGAAATCCTCTCTTAAAGGAGGGAGTAGGTGTGAGTGGACAGACTTCACACAAAATGAAATGTGCTTTATTTTGAACCCTTGTTTTTTCAGCTAGAAGTCAAATTTATCAGGCTTAGTTGAGCAATCTTGAGGAAAGGTTTGTCCATAAAACAAGCATATAAGGCAAAATATAGCATTTTTAGTAAAGAAATGATTAGACATAAGTTGTTCTTGAACAACATGAATAGAACATGAGTTTTTTTAGGTGGACTGTGTGTTATCATCACTGGATATTTGCCAAACGTCTTTGGCTCATTCTTTAGAGTTGAACATGGTTCATCTGTACTTGCTTTTCTTATGAATCAATTAAAGGAAAATCTGAAATACAAATCAATAGTAGATAGCAGTAAGAGTGGGGTGTTTACCTGCTTTTTTACATTTCACTGTAAATATGTGAACATTACTAATGACAACTGGACTGGGCCAGGAACACCAAAGCCTTCTTCAGAAACAACCATTCTCTGTTTTCTGAGGCTCCTTCAACATCCGCTGCACCTCAACAAAAAGCAAATTGCAGGAGTGCTGCTTGGGTGTCGAAAAAAGTGTTCCTCTGGTGCTCTTCAGTTTAGGGATCCAAGTGAGACTGCTGAGAAAAAATCTGAGGCATTCAAGTGGGTACCTTATTGAGTGGAAAAAAAATCAGTGTGGTCACCAGGGTGAAACTATTTTTATTTATTTATTTATTATATTTTATTTTTTAAAAAATTTGTGGGGGGGGGTCACTAATACAATTAAGAACGCAAAAATGTATTTCAATAGAAAACAACTGTTTCTATAAAAGGCACAACAACAAATATTGTTAATATATTTAGGATTCAGGCTTTTGAAGAGGCCAGAAAAGGAAACACAGTGAAAACAATATATATTATGCATGAATGTAATCAACAAATATATTTTGAGGATGGACTGCAAAGACATTTACAAAGTCTACAGATTTTGTCAGTCTAGACTTGACATTTAACACGCCAACATTGCTCAGTCGATTATCATCCGTGGGAGACCTCAGCTATGCTTTGATCAATCTCAGTGTGGAAGAGCTGCGTTTACATGAAGCAGTTCTTACAGGAATGCCAACAGCAATTTTGCATGACGGAAAGAGGCTGTAGAATATCTCTTTAAAAGGTTCATCATCATTTGAGTTAATTCCATTACTCTGGAGAGACTCTGTATGACTTTCCTCCCAAGAATTCTTTCCATTTGGCGAAGCTCATGGCTGAGGTTACCTATGTCAAAACCCATAAATGGATGCAAAGGAAAATGAAACTCCTCTTGGCAAAATGGGAGCGCCTGCAGGATTTAGCACTTGGATACCCAGCATCATTATTTAACGGTTCCTGTTTGCAAATCTTTGATTGAATGCACTGAGAATGTTATCGTGTGTCTTTGGTCTACTCAGAACACTCATAGAAGACAACAATACATCCATCTTGCTTCCTGCTTGATTTTGTGTCTGTCTGTGTGTGTGTGTGTGTGGGGGGGGGGTGGGGTAATAGCAGGTCGCTTCTCAACCATTATGATTACAAGCCCACCTTGTGTCACTTGAGTGTCGAAGCTCTCGATGCTCTTGGCTTACTTGTGTTTTTCTCATTGTTCAGCCACTTGTGAATCTTATCAGCTATACATACATATTGTTAAAACCAGATATAGACTACCTACCTGCCTCCTTAATGATAAAGACCGGTTTGCTTGCCACTCATGACTGAAGCAAAGGCTTGTAATTACTCAACCAAAGGATCTGTATAATGTGTTATATTCTGTGGACCCTGCAGATGCAAAGTGCATAAAGCGTTCTACATAATTTCTGAGTACTAAAGAAATCTGCTCCTTCTTTTTGATGTCTTGTTTCAGCTATGTTAAGAGAAAATGCTTCACTTTCATTTACTTAATTTGTAAATTAATGTTTTCTTTCCCTATGACCTCTTTGAGAAATATTTTGGGTTGATGTTAACAATAAGAGTTCAGCTATGTGCAGTTTTCCCATATTTGCTTACTGTGTGCTTTAGTTAGAGCACTCATTAAAGGCCATTTCAAATTCCTTCAAAACCATCATTAGTGTGACCTTTACCCTTTGCATGTAAAACCAAAGCCTCCCTCTTTATATGTCATTCTTCTATTTCCTGTATCCAAGGGCTGAAGTGGTCATCCAAAATGTCTGCATGACTTACGTTTGAGTACAAAAAATGGGGAATTCAATAGCAAATCTTTAAAATATCAATGCATGTACAATATTCAGTGGATTTCATTGATCCATTTAAATCCTGTCTCTTTTTTCGTTTGGCTACAGTTTTGTAATCAATCACATATCAGAGGATTCTGGTGTTTGAAATGGCAGGTCAATATTGAGGTTTTGTAAATAATGTATGCAAATAAATACATTTTCAGTCCCAAAGCATAACATGCTTAAAGAGCTATTGTGACACAACTTAACCCATCAGCAACATATGACTAATTAATGACTTCTCTGTGACTCATATGATGGTGATGTGTGTTGGACTAAGCAAACCAGGAAGCCATATTCCCTTCTATTTTCATCAATTTGACCAGGGTCAAATTGATGAAAATAGAAGGCTACGTGTGATGCAGGCGTTATATTTAAGCAAGATCAGTGTGCATGAAAGCTGGACTAATAGAGCTTTATAAATATAATGATGGGAGAAGGCTGTGAATAGATGCATCCAATATAATGTACCTCCAGGAGTGCAGAGCATTTCTTGTGGTGAAGCCTAATGGTGGTGCACCATTTTGAGATCCTGAAGGACTTAATGAGAGAGGCACACAAAAATACTTCCATTAGTGAGCACAGACATGTGCGCTAAACATCCAAACACCCTGAATTCTATTGTAAAAATACAGAATTAAATTTTTTTTAAATTCCATTTTGGTCAAATCTGTACTGAACAATGGTGCTTTGTATGCTGTGATTATGTCAGTGTCACTTTAAAGCATCAACACCTCATTTAAATTACAGGCATGAGTTTGTTTGTTGAGTTTACACATTTCAACTATGCAAGTGTAGATATTATACAAACACACCATCTACCGCTCAAAGGCACAAGCGTTAATTGATCATGATCAGTGACTCTACAGGCCCCATTTTCTCTCGCAGCTCCCAGAAATGCGTTGGAGGTTTACGGTGACAAACATTGCCTGTGAGAGTAAATATATGTCTGCATCAGAAATGAGACTGTAACCAGCAGCTCTGGAGCCACATGTTACTCTTCAGTCCCACCAGAGTGGCTCCCTGGAGATTTCCTCCCAATTTTGAGCAAATTAACAAATTTACCAGATATTTTATTTGCTCAATAGACTCGTTTTCAATTTTTTTTTTTTTTTTTTTTTTTTATATACTGACTTGAAAAGTTTTCAACTTGCCAACATGGCTAAAGCAACAAGAGAATCTAAAACAAAATTGAATTTCAAGGAACAGCTCAAATAGATCGAATGGCTAAAACATCTTAAAGAATCAAAACCGGGAGCAGACAAAATAGTTAAAATAGCTGAAAATGGCTAAAGAGGAAAACAGCCCAAGACACTTGCACTTTACATTTTCAATTACAGAAACAGCTCCATGACTGGAAAGGAGCAGCAAGAAGAAAATATTTCTTATTTTGATCTTTTGTAGTGTGAGAGGAAAGTACCCCGGAGGAAAACCACGCACTCACGGGAAGAACATGCAAACCCCACACAGAAGGGCCACAGGCGGGATTTGAACCTACGATGTTCTTGCTGTGAGGGGAGAGTGCAAAAACACTGCTCCACCGTGTGGGAAAAGAGATGATAGTGATGGCAAATTGCTGACAAATTTAATATATTGGAAATATACTGAATGAGTAAAGCTGTTAAACTCTGAGGACTGCACAATGATCAAACTGGGTTTGCTGATTCCAAAATATTTTCACTGAATCCTTTTACCATTTTTTTTTGTAGGATACTTCTCTTTTACTGTAAGAACTGCATCCTTTTTGCAAAGGAAATGCGGACTCAGTGGCTCATGTGATGCATTTCTCTGAAAGTCTTCAACGGGTGTTCCAATAGTGAACGCCTTCACTATAGTTATATTTGACACAAAACATCTGAGAGAGAAATGATCTAAAGATATTCTCTTGTAACAGTGGATGGTATTACTTTGACCTCCAGTGTCATTGTGAGGAACCAGTAAACCAGTTGACCAGGACTTGTTCTTCAACTGCTACATTGAATATAGCTGCATGGCTGCCATTTTTCACCTGCGTAATGTCTCTCAAATCAGGACCACACTGACTCAGAGTGACGCTGCTAAATTAAACTAAGCATTTGTCACTATATAAATAATTCTGAATTGCCATGAACATCAAAGAGTCTCAGACTGATGTGTTTAACATAAATGTGCTATGAATCACACTTGTTGCGCAGCCTGTCTTCAGTCGATTTCTTTGAAATTAGTTACCGCGATAAATGTCAAGGTTGATCAATGAAGTCCAGAGAGAGGTACTGTAATTTGCTGCAGCCTTCTGATGTTTCATTTGCATTTTCGGGTTTCTATGTAAATATTTTCGTGGATACTATACATCTGGATGAGTGTGCATCAAACCACAGTTTCATATGGAATTGTGAGCTGTACTTTTATTCTTTCCCAACTAGTCTGACACGGCAGCGTCCCAGCACATCAAAAAGAGAGCATCGTTTGGGTCCCATTTTATTGATGCTCGTTTAAGAATTGTGTGAATAAATCAGCATTTACATTCATAGAATGCATTGGATAAACAATTCTAAACAAACACAAACATCTTTCGAAAACAAAACCGAAGCTCTCATATTTTTTTCTCGTCATCTTTCTTTTTAATATGTCTACTGACTGAACACATTAGCTTTCTTTGTTCATGATAATGTGAACTGAACAAAGACAAAAACCTTCAGCTTTACAAACACATGTATACACTGAGCACAGTAAATGAGGCCGTTACTGTAAAGTATCACATTTCAACTGGGGAAATTGACAAGAAACTATTGCAGAAAAATAGGAAAACTGACTTCTGTTTCCAGACAGCAAAGTCAAGTATCTGACGTGTTGCATGAAATGTGAAATATAGAGCAACCAGACTTACGAGTCTTGAAGGGCACTTGAAAGTATTGACTCTTTATCCAAAGTTTCTCTGGTGAAGGCTGTTGTGAGCATAATGGCGCTATAAAGCTGATCAGAAATCGCTAGACAAACAGGAGACAGCTCCAGTGACAATCAAGTGTCTGGTTGTATGAGCCAGGTACAGAATAATTTCTGTGACTATTTCTGGTAACATGAAATGTCACCGGTTATCAAAACCAGAACACGGTTTCAAGTTGTGAATAACGACACTCTTATTTCCCCAATGAATTGCAATTAATGACAATAAAAGAGAATTAAATTAAAGAAATAAAACAGTGACTCTGCTTGACAGCATTTTCTTAAAGGCTTTTTCTATTTTGTCTTCATATAATTTATGAGTGGATTGTTGTCTCATGGCATACGTTGTCCCTAAAGGCTACGGGTAATCATCAAACAATGCCACATCCCTTTTGGAGCAGTGTGGGCTATTATTGACGAAGGCAGGATTAGTGTGTGGAAGAGTGTGTTTCTGGCTGCACTCGATCCATCAAGAAAAGTCCTTCCAGCCTGTTCAAAACACTGCTCTCGAAGCCGAGCGGAGCGCCGTGGACAAAGAAACCACAGACAGAAAACTACAAAAAGTCAGAGAAGAGCCAGTAACATGGGGGACCTTTGTCGGGCTGCATCACTGCATCTTGTACTGAAGGCAATAAATGTATCAGAGAAATGAATACATCTGTAATTATCAAGGTGAAAGTGTCTCATGCAGTCATTTCACCTACAATGGCGTGAATAAAACCCCAATAAAAACATTTATAGAAAGGTTACACAGACAGGTCACAGAAATGATGAACACACAAGTGCCAAAAGCCTTTAGAAAAAAAAAAGATTCCAACAAATGGAAACCGTCTGGTGAAGATTCGGGAACAGATTCTTTGAGTCTGGAAATAAATAAATAACTTAACTCAACGGTTGTGCAGTGTCATTGATTTGTGTTTAAATGGTAGTGATGAACACAATGTGACGCAAGTTACATCAATAGTTTTTGTACTTTCTGTTCTGATTTGCTTTAAATGTCATGAAAACAGAGGCAATTGAGGTGGCTCACATCAAATCTCTGTACAAGGACAAGGCGGACAATAAGTTTGGTGCTTGATTTGAAAATGTTAATTCGAAATGTTTCTGTCTCAATTTATTTTGGCATTAACTTGACTGAAAAAAATTGAATTAAAATTGAATTTAAATTAAATTAAATTAAATGTAAATTTAAATTCAAAATAAAATAAAATAAAATAAAATAAAATAAAATAAAATAAAATAAAATAAAATAAAATAAAATAAAATAAAATAAAATAAAATAAAATAAAATAAAATAAAATAAAATAAAATAAAATAAATACGCATTATGGAAATGGAGTATATGGAAAGGTCAAATGTAAAGAAACATAAGTTATCATTGAAAAAACAGACCTCTTGTGGCTCCATCCATCCTGTCCACCTCTTTCTTTGGGTCATAATAAACTCTTCCAAAATACATCTACTGTGTGTTGCCCTCTTCTATGGGAGGATGGTCTCCCTGAAATTAAACTTGTGAGCTTTTTACACTGGAAAAAGTTGTTGCTCATGCCATCCCATCTGCAGTCCAATGTGCAGCCCGCCTCACTCAAAACGAATATTCAAACATCTGAGATGACAGTAATGACGGCACGGAGTTTACAATAGACTGCCATGGGATTTCATATACAATCAAAAGTTAGTACATTTGTTCTTACAATAATTGCAAAGTGAAGGTGCAGCAAAAAAGACTGCATTTTCTGAACAATGAGGCTAATTTGTTTTCTTCCTTGTACTCTCTAAGTGTAAGTGTTTATGTTTGAACTTAAAAGAAAGATGCCCAAACAAAGTGTTCATTGTGGACTACATTAGAGACAATGGGACCTCCTGAAAATAAAATCACAGGTACGCACTGTATATTCATGAAAACATGGCGTTTGGATGAAAACATCTTTGCCAATATAACACCTTAAGACTCACACGAGTTGAAAACTTGATGCACACAAGTAATACAACGGGAGTGTGCACTTGCATGTATTTGATTTGTCAATGCAGCACCATGCTCAATAAGTGAAAAGCCACTTCTGCGGGTTTTCTTTCTTTCATTCTTTCTTTCTTTCTTTTTTAATGAGACCACTTTACATACTGGGTGCTTCTCTACGTCACAGAGAATGAAAAAAAAATGAGCCGCTATGTTTTCTTAGTGCCTTTGTCCCCTTCGTCAGTGTCCTGAACTGTTGCAGTAATCTCGACTGAAGCGTCAAGTCTTTCGTTGGAGCTCCGCTCATCGGCTCACTCAGCTGGCTGGATATATCAGATGGCAGTGTCGCTGTTTTAAGCTTTAAACTTCTTCACGCTCCAGTGCCAACGCGGCAGTCCTTATATCAATAGATGCCTTTATGAAAATAAAAATCACTTTTCCAGCAAATTCCTCATGCGTCACACAGGCCTTCACATGAGGTCACTTGTCACAAAAAAAAAAAAATGTAAGTACTTGTCGAAACAACTGATACTGTTTGGTTTGGGTTTTTTTTTTTTAGTGATTAGTCTCATGGTAATTAGTCTCCTCCTCCCTCACACCCTTGGTCCCTGAGTGAAATGTACCACAAAAAATGAATGAATAAATAAATAAATAAATAAATAAATAAAAGACTACAAAAAAGCAGCACTTCAGTTCACAGTTATGCCTCCTGGCTTCACAAGCTCGCTGCACAGGCTCTGTTTTTCTGTTGGTGTATCCAGGCTTTTCTTCTTACCAAATGCCACACCATTAGCATTTTCCCTATGTGCAGATCAAGCGGAAAATCTGAGTGTTCGCTCTCTTGTCTGCCTCGGCCTATGTTTTATGATTCAACACAGGATAATTATCTCCACTCGTCATGATGTCAAAAGAAATACATTAAAAAAAAATTAGGGAAATCAACCACTTCAAACAAACTCATTAAGGTGAAACAATTTTAAATTTGTATTTTTTTCAGGATGTTCTGCAGGTCTTTTTTTTTTCTCTTCAATGGTTACTATTTTGCCGTATTCCTCATTCATTAACTGAGGCTTCCCTGCACACAACACGAGGTCAATTACTCTTTTTTTTCCCCAACCAAGAGCACTTATGAGCAGCTCGGGTCTCCTCCAGATCCTTTCATTCTTCTTGGCTGAACAATTGCTGGTAATATTTTATTCCATTAAGAAGCTTCTCAATGGCCTAATGATGGACTGTCCACTTTCACTCCAGTGACTGTAGCTGTGAAACACCTCTGGAAGAGACGCTCCGGGTCTGAAGGTTGGTTATTATCGCAGTCCAACTTCCTGCTCATGAAGTGTTTTCTTAATCCCTGAGGACCCGCAGTGCAGGTCACCGTCACATGGCTGGGTCCCTCACTGCACTCTCCTTCTGAAAAGAATGCAGAGATAATGAACAAAATGTGGAAAAGACCACAGTTGTATGATCTTTTATCACTCTCACTCCCTGAAAGCTTTGAATCTTGAAAGGGCCTTTGAATGGATGCAATAAAGGCTTTGTGTGGTAGATGTCTGCATTATGACACACACAAAAGATGATAATGTGCAATTGTGCAATATTCTGTTTTTCTGAGGCTTCTTCTTATTTTGAAACTATTGTTGACCAAAGTACACTCAACTCTGACAGATTGTGTAATGCATTTCGCAACTTCTTTAAAATGCCGTAGTTAAGGCACAGGATATCAGATATGTGCCATAATATACTTGTAATCAGTATAATAAAGGAAACAACTCAACGGATAAATGGTGAATTCCAAATCGCCTCTTTTTTCCAGTTAAGTGAGTTAATATGGAGTTCTAACATTTGAGGAGCATAAATCCTGAAGGAGTAACTCACTTGATGTCAGAATTTCAAATTTGAAGTTGGAGTTGGGTTCTTTTGTTGATATGGCTGCAAACAGTGTGCTCATAATACAAAGCACAGTTTGTACAGTGATTCTATCATGCATTCAGGAAACTATGTAAATATCATGGATATTTTAATTCATATTTAAAAAGAAGTAGACCAAGCTGTACTGTTTTCTGACATACTAAACATCTTTTATCCCTCCAAACTCTGAGCAAACCTGAACAACTGTGTAACAGACTCACTAAAAAAGCACAAACTTGCGAATCATAGCTGTGCCACTAATTTTACAGTATTCCAAGCATAGTGGTATTACCAGAAACATATTAACATACCACCGAGAATGCACTGCATGTAGGCAAATAAACCAAAAAAGCCATAACATTATGACCACTGACAGGTATAATACCACTGATAATCCCTCTATCATGGCACCTGCTAACAGGTGGGGTGTGTCAAGAAGCGAGAGAACATTTTGTCCACAAAGTTGATGTGTTGAAGTCCCAATCTGCTGTGGCCAGTATCAAATAGTGAATTGACGAAGGACCACAGAACAATGGCAGAAGTCGACCTGGTCTGATACATCACATTTTCTTTTACATAATGTGGATGACTGGGTGCATGTGTACTGCTTATATGTACTATGGGAAGGAGGCAAACCACTAATGTGACACTTTGGATGATTATTAGCTGTGTGCTGCCATTCATGTGATTGCTACTTTGGCAGGAATCAACTACTCAAGCCTGATTTCAGACCGATATGACATTTCTTGTTGGTGGTGCCCTTCTTCAGCAGAATAATACATCCAACCACAAAGCAAAATGGCTTGAAGAGCACAGTTTTTTGTGTTGATTCGATCTGCGACCTTTAACTAATTGAGCATCTGTGGAATGTGCCAGACAAACAAGTCCAATAGGTGGAGGCCCCACTTTATCATGAACTATCCGTAGCACACCCTCAGAGGTCTCGAGTGGAATCCATGGAAAAATGTTCATAATGCATATTGCTGCATGTCACATATACACACTAACCTGGAGCTCTGAGGGGTAGGCCGTTGTCAAGACGACTGGGTTTGGTGGCGATAAAGAGGTAGCAGAGGACACACACAGTGATGAGGAAAGCAAGGAGGACGACTGCTGCAATAGACAGGCCAACCAGAGCTCCGATGCTGGAGGAGAGCAGAGGAGCAGAGAGGGCTATTAACTGGAAATTGAGGTGCAAAGATTAGACATAGAGTAAAGATCAAGTATTGCAGCTCAAATATTTTTGCTTTTCTAACCTAGATATTTTTTTTTTTTTTACTTCAATATCAGATTTAGATTTCAAGTTCCTTCAAACACACGTGTTGGAAAGGTCAAACTGCTCTGATACTGGATTGATTCATGAATTCTGATCTGGGGTAAAACAACAGATATTAATCTGGTGATTGTGAAGAGGACTGTGGAAATGTCAGAGATTGGTTGGAGTTCTGTTCTTACTCTCAGTCAATTGCGTTTGAATCCTTTGCAATTCCAAAGAAACAACCCGCGTGCCAATTGAAACCAGAACTCATCTTTGTCTCACACAAATTCCACCACGACCACTTAAGTGTTGAAAGAATTCCTCTCGCCATATTTTAGAGTGAGCGATGGAATTGGAGCCCATATAGTGTGGGAATAAAATGAAACACGCCCACATAATTGAGTAAGTGAACAAAAACTAAGAGAAACAAAATGTTTTGGTTACACCACGAGCGTAAATATTTAGAAAGTACAAGTGAGTAACAATATAAGGGGGGGGGGGGGGGTATAGGCTTTACCTCAGCCACCACATATATCCATACTCATATGGGAAGAAACTGTTGGGATCGTCACAGCAATACTTCACATCGTTAAATCCACAACAGAAGACCGCGACAGCCGCACTTCCAGGTTTGGGGCAAGAAAACGCGCCCACGAACGCGCCGTCCGCGCTCTGGTAGCTGCTGCATTCTGCGCTCATACTGCAGCGGAGGAGACGGCGGGGGGAGAAACACGTGTGATCGCTGGAGTCTGGAGTTGGATGAAGAAAAAGAACAAGGACAAGAGGATCCCGGTGTGGCTGCGGTGCGCTGTGGAGGAGCCGCGAGTTTCTCCATGTGCGAGGAGGCGCAGAGTGAAGGAGGTACAAAAGTTTAATTCTGAAGAAAACTGTGGCGCAACCCCTCCAGCCCTCGCTCTCTGTCTCTCTCTCTCTCTCGCTCTCGTTCTTCCCCTACCCCTCTCTCTCTCCCTCGGTATTTCGCTCTCTCCCTCCTCCCCCCCTCTCTCTCTCTATCTCCATCCTCCCCCTCTCTCTATCTCATACATGAATAAAGTACCTATCTATCTATCTATCTATCTATCTATCTATCTATCTATCTATTTATCTATCTATCTATCATCCCCCTCTCTCCCTCTCCTCCTCCCCTCTCTCTATCTCTCTTTTCCTCTATCTATTTCCCTCTCTTTCGCTATCTCTCCTTTTCTCTATCACTTCTTCCCTCGCTCTACCTCTCTTTCGCTCTCTTTCCCTCTCTATCTCTCCCTCTCTGTCTCTCTCTCTCTATCCCTCTTTCCCACTCTCTATCTCTCTTTCCCTCTTTATCTCTCCCCTCTGTCTTTCTTTCTCTCTATATATCTCTCTCTTCCCTCTCTATCTCCCCCCTCTCTTTCTCTCTCTCTATCACTCCTTCCCTCTCTCTATCTCTCTCTTTCCCTCTATCTCTTTCCCTCTCTCTATTTATCTCTCCCTCTCTGTCTCTTTCTGTCTCTATCCCGCTCTCTCTCTATCTCTCCCTATTTCCCTCTCTACCTATTTCTCTCTCACCTCCATGCACAATCCCAATTCCTTCTTATCTTTCCACCACACACACACACACACACACGCACACACACATGGCCTTACCACACTCACTTTGTCTTTTTAATGGCAGTATTGAATTTAGAATGCATGTAGAATGAGATCATCCACTCAATTCTACTGTGAAATAGTATTTAGAAATTATAGTTTCCTTACTATTGTATGAAGGTCACTGCTGTGATGCTGCAATAATGAAAGCGGAGGACGCCTCACCCTGTTGTCCTCTCATTGTGTGACACTGCTGTGATTGTCCTTCCCATCACAGGAGTAAATTATATTTTGCGCCTGTGGCAAGAGTGAAGTCTTGTATCACACAGCCTCACACAGGGGATATTCTGACTTAAAATTAGAGACTGATTATCAACAGCAGACCTCATCAGTTAGATTTTATCAGTTCTTAAGTACTGAGGAAGGATGTACACGCCGTGTACAAATAACACCAATGATAAATCAATGAATATTTTTCTGTGAGGCTAATTCTGTATTTTTCCCCCGTAACACTCTGTCCCCATTGACGATGCTATAACACTGTTGTTCTTGTTTTGCACCACTGAAGCTTGAATAATGTCTAGTAAATATCTTATAACTGCTCTGAAGAAGCAGATGTTGAGGGGAACCATCAACCCGTTGATTGGCTCTAATATATTCCCTTCACAAAGAGGAAGAGAAAGCTAACCAAACCAAAATGGATGAAATGCAAAGTAATCCATTATAAAGTTAATTTAATCCATTTACGGTTTTTTTTTTGTTTTTGTTTTTTTTACTGATTGCTCAGAGGTATTGGTCGAAACTCAAGCGACATATTTAAAACTCTAAACACGGTCTCCATTTCCATCACGCAGCTCAGCTCAGCTGTTAATACTAACAGCAAAGCACAGTACATCAGATACACCTCATATTTCAAGTTTGAATAATTTTTGTCAGGTAAATCAGTGTTTTATAGAGGATCCTTTGCACTTTAATGGTTCTAAATTATTGCATATTTTGTAATATATTGCAACAACACTAAATCGGGAATGCAGAGATTTATTTCAGAACATCTGTGCTTTTGCATAAGTACTTCAGGACCATACAAAAAAAATAAGAAAAATTACAGAAACAGAATAATGTAGAATCTCAGAATTCCAGGGCTAGAATAGAAATTACAGTAAGAGATACAACTAAAAAGATCAAACTAAAAAAAAAACAAGATACATATAATGTAATATTCAGATTCTGCCATCTGTATTTGGCCACATGTTTTCGTCGACGTCACATCTTATATGTTGTCTGGCTGCTCAACTGCTCTTTGATCCATACCTTAACAGGAAAAAGAATCAGAAGCCACTCTTTTTTGTATACGCTTTCTACTGTAATGAGGCCAAATGCGAATCACCCGAATCAGTTTTCAGCTGGAAGCTACCATCAGCTGTTTGGAATTGCATTTTTGTTTGATTTATTGTTATTGTCAATATTTTTGATATAATTTTCAAGAGATTTCAATGTGGCTGCAGCGCCAACTCTCAGTGTGATCCCCCCCCCCCCCCCTTATAATTCTGTGTTGAGTGTGTTTTTAACTGTTTTGAACAAAGCGTGTGAGCGTTTGAAAAATGTGCTGTCACAGTAAAGCATGGTGTTTTGCAGGTGTGAATGAGAAAAGACTTTATCCATTCCGGTGACTGTGGTCACTGAATTGATTTTCAATTGAAAGCAATGAAAAGTGAGACAAAGTCTAGCACATGTGGATTTCTACATTAACAGCGTTTGAACATGCCACTTCAGTATCGACCAATGCATCTTAGCAACCGAAAAAAAGAAAAAAGAAAAAAGAACTGTAAGTGAGATGTCAGTGGAACCTTTGAATGCATTCAGTTTTTAATATGTTTGGGGGGGTTTTGTGTGTGGCAGGTCATCAGATTCATATCCGCTAATACTGCATTAATCTGTTGATGCACTGGCTTCCAGGCTTAGAAACGCTCATTAGCTAAACTATCCATTCTCTTTCCAAGAATAAAGCCCCTGCTTGCCAAGAACCCTTGAGTTTCTTTGTGACGCTCAACGTAGCTTGACATTTATGAAAGACGCTCCACGTGCTCTAAAAACTAAAAACTATCTGTCAGATCTGACCAGCAGCCCCGTTACAGTTAGTCATGACCTTTTCTTCCCCTTGTGGAAACGCCCAAATGAGCACCGAGAGATTACAGTGTGTGTGCGTGTGTGTGTGTGTGGGTGTGTGTGTGTGTGTGTGTGCATGTGTGTGTGTGTAAAAACAGCCAATGTTCTCCCCATTTTGTTTAAATAGAAACTGACTCATCGGAGGACCTACAATCATCATCTCCCGAGGTGCCACGCAGCTCTCAGAAGGAGAACATACAGGGAAAGCCAGGAAGTATTCACTTTTTTCCACATTTTATGCTACAACCTTATTCCAAACAGAAAAAAAGATATTGTCATAATCGTATACAAAATACCCCAAATTGACAATATAAAAAGTTTCTTTATTTTTTATTTAGCAAATTTATTACAAATAAAACACTAAGAATTAAGAAACTACACTCATACACATTATAGTATTTCTCTTCTCGGTATGTGGGAATTTCCACTTCAGTGCAGAAAAATGTTGGAACCTACAAAAGTATGTTTCTTGATCGATAATTTAACTCTAGTACCGGAGTGAAGGGTGCCCTTGAAGGTCGCTCTTCATACTGAGAAGACCTTAGCAAATCTTCCTGGACTATAAAGAGCAATACTGAGACAAATATAGCAGGTAAAAAGACATTTTAGATTCAGATATTGAGGTAGCTAAAGAATTTGTCTCAGCAGACAGATTCACGCACATTCATTAGGTTACCAAAGGGTCACCTTCATTTCATACGCTAATGTCAATGTGTGTGTGTGGCCTTGCTCATTTCCCTCTTGATCATAGGTTCTCCAAGGGGTTCAGTTCAGGAGAGCTGGTGCATATAAACACCGTGACCAGAATGGAGTTCTGTATATATCTTTCAATTTGCACAGAATGGAAAAGAAAATTAGTATTTCCATAAAGCCATTGGGGGGGGGGGGGGGGACCCTGAAAATTCTCTGGTGGAGAAACATGTCAGCTGAAGTTGTGATAAAAACAAAGATGAATAAGAACAGCAGATGGCAAGGTATCACACGGCGCTCGCTCCAGCTCGGACTCATTGATTCTCCGCTCTCTCTTCCAGAAGCTCTGAAATAAAATGAAATGCAATATTGACTTTAATCTAACACAAGGACTCTGGACCACTGAGCCATGATCTAGTTCTTCTTTTCCTCAGCCAATGTAAGACCCCCCCCCCCCCCCACTGGCGTGGATTCAATTTCAGCTAACCCCTGACACACTTTGCCCCCTTGGATCTCTTCTTCAGGAATCTCCTTCCCATTCTTGATGGTTCTCGTCCAAAAAACTAGAGTCAGCAGTCTTCCTCATGATTTACGTGGCATGTACATTACCTGGAATGCAAATATATAATGAATTTTTCTAATATTAAAACACTTTTTCCAGTTTGTTTTTTTGTTTGTTTGTTTTTTTTTATCAGAAAGCTGTAATCATCAAACTGGAAAGCAGACAATGTTTGGATTTGTGATTACACTAAAATATATACATTCCTTTCCCTTTCGAAAATAATAACAAGAGCTTTGGAACGTGAGCATTTTAACAACAACTCGATGTGTATTACAGTATAAATAGCACCTGGGCCACCTGCACCTTCAACCTACCTTCTGTTAAAGCTGCAATATTACTGACTTATCGCCAACAGCAACTTTAAGTGTCAGATGGCACTATGCACACAATCTGGTGTTGGAGTAATTGGTATGATGGAAAATAATTAACTTGAAGCCTTTCCTAACAAAGGAGAGGCTGGAATAATTATCAGGAAAAAAGGCTCACGTGTTCTTACTTGAAACCACAATATTTTAGTGTACTCCATTTCATGTTCCCATGATTTGAATATACTAAAAAGGTCCAATTTAGATTTGGGGCTCAGGCGGACTCATTGAGTTTCACTCAATCTTATTCTATAATACAGCGAGTGCAGTCTAGCAGCAATTTACTACCATACTCAACATACCCTTCATTAGACATTTATTTTTCATCAGAATCCTAAGAAAATTGAAGATATTCAATTTGCCAGGGGAGTTTGTGAGGAGCTGACAAACGAGTGAGTCCTGATTTTAAACCAAGCACAGGACACGTGGTTGCTGTTTGCTTAGAAACGTATTCTATAGCCGCTTTAAAATCTTTTGTCAGGCGACATGTGTGTTCTGAGTTTTAAACATTCATATTATCAGCTAAAGTCTATAGAGCCGATGGAATCCTGACGTGAGTTTCCTTACTGGGGAAAAGCTTCTAAATGTGGGGCGGTTGATTGGATGATGCATTAAGTAATGGCCAGCGAGCATGGATAGCTCCGAGTGAGTTCCACCACTTCATTTCAGATGCATCGCGATATAGGACAACTTGATACGGTTTGACAATTGAGCCCAATCACTAAGTAAATCACTCAGTAAATAGCTTTGAGTCCTGAGCCAGAGAGCAGGTTGCTCTCCGCCTTTTAAAATTCTTCGACAACACCAAGTAGTTCCCTTTGGAGGACAATAACCTTGCATGGCAGAATTAATTTGTTTGGTGAGTGGGCTTGTGCATGAGTGGGAATGGGGCAAATGTGACGAACAGTGCAAAGAGCTTGTTGAATGCTGACACACAAATGAACTCGTCAAAGTCACATTTCCTTGACTAATGTCCCCAAAGCTGAATGACTGTGGTTGGCCAGAATCATTAATATGTGATACAACAGACCACATCTCCCTCTACTCACTAAGCTATGAATGACATAGTTACTCTTGGGTTAAGACTCACCCAGCTGGTTAAATAACATTTAAATTCAACAATAGTAGACTATGCATTTTCTACAACTCAATGAGGATTTCCACATCAGCATATTAATACATGAGGAGTTACAATTAATATGAAAGCAGCCCTTCCCTTCTAATAAGTCTGAAGGATCAAAGTGTGGGGTACATTGCTTAGATGCAATATAATTATCTTCATGATTGACAGTGAGTGGTAAATTAATGCAATTAAAACCTAGTGAGACGACGGGACTCCGGGTTCAGGTGCTTCCATTACAGTAACAAGGCACTGGGGAACAGCCTGCACATGAAAGATCAGATTTCCATTCCTGGTTTTGATGAGGTGGTGCACTTCTTTGCCTTGAATTCCTTGAACTGAGTGACAGTCTTGTTCGCCATAACACCAGGCAAATGTTCATCTAGAAATTACATCACAAACAGATAACACAGTGTGAGCCCTGTGCGAAGAAGCGGTTGATATTGAGTAGGTCAGCTTTGAATTGAATGAAGACATCAAAGATCATGGCAAACCCAAAAGCAGACTCGGAGCAGTGATGATAGTTTAAAGAGTTTTTTGAAGAATCGAGAGTAGAAAAAAAAAAAAAAAAATTAAACCCAAAAAGACTAATCAAAAGACAGGTGGTCAAAAACACAAATAAAGTCAAGAGAAATACAGGAAGAGCTGCGGGATGGGTTAGGGTTAGATGGGGAAATGGAAAACATCTCAGATCTTAAAACCATTGCTAGTGTCAAAACCATCATGTCAAGATCAGAGAAGCCTTCTATAGGGTAGTTCCTTCATTCGTTCGTTCATTTGAATATTACATTGATATTTATCAATCTGTATGTACATGGGAAAAGATGAAGGTCATTAAAGAAAGAAAACGTAAAAAAGCCTATTTTTTTAATGTCTAAACTAAAGATAGGGCAGCAAATGATTCTGTCCACACTGATTCAATCACATCATTTCCAACAGGATTTTTTATTTTTTTTTCTCCCTTTTTTGGGGGGGATTCATGTATGGTTAGTCCACCAAGGACTGGGGGTCAGAAACTCAACAATAATTCCATGCAGTAAAACAATTCGGGCAGATATGATGACTGGATGTGGCAGATATTTTTAATCCATACATCCTCTATATCTCTTTATCCATTTCAGGGTTGTGGAGCGATGGAAATGCCTACGAACTGAGGGAGGAGGCAGGATACACCCTGGACAGGTACAATAACACCTGCAATAATGCAATAACAGCTCATTTGCATGCAGTTTTGTAAAAGCTACTGTATGTTAAAAGCCCCACCAAAAAAATCTATCCTGCTCCCAAGAGACAGGTTTTCACATAAAAGGTTTGAAAAATCTGAGATACTGAACATGAGTTGTAAAGTCTTCAGCGGTGAGACGTGAAAAAGAAAATGAATATATGGTAATACTGGAACATCTCCATATATTGTCAACTGGTGCAGTTGCATTTATTCCTGCTCGGTTTAGCATGCAACCAGCTCCAATGTGCTGAAATTTACCAATGAGATGATATGTAATGGAATATGTTGAGACACACAGCAGATGACCTGTGGGTGTTGACATGCTCACTCCATCTAAATGAATGAGGAGCACACCAGCCCTGACTGCTCACTCTAATCCCAGGATTATCTCTGTTTGACCAATCCAGAAACAGGGAAAAATTGGCAGAAGAAAGGGGATTATTTGACTTTGGTTGGTGGGTAAATGGTTGTGGTGGAATTCAGATCAACACCTATTTGTTTCTTCAAAAAAACATTTTTTTTAATCACTGAAATAGGAACGTTCACAAACATGCAAACATAAACATGAATGCGTTGCTCTATCTACCGCCTCCTTCTTGTGCTTCTCCCTGTACCACTCATCTGTCATCCGCGGCTGGTCTGCAGGAAAACATTGGTAAACATCTTTCATCCCTGCGCTCTGCTCCATGGCATCCATCTCTGCAAGCTGCATAGCAACAATCACCACCACAAGCCCAAGCCTCAACAATTACTAGAAATTGATATTTCAGTCATGTTTTGTTTGCATATGTATGCAACCTGTCAACAAATGTAAATAAATATATTGACGTACTTTTCCCACCAGACACATTTTATATGTAAACAATCTCTTAGCTCATGTCTCAGTGACACCTCAGAACGCACCATGTCTTCTGAAAGCCAAAATAGGTGAAACATGGAAAATCTGCTTTTTTATGGCTTTGGTATCCAGTGAATTATCGTCAGCTGAGCAATGTGATTGTTGTGAGATGTTTACTTATCGTGCAGCATCAGACAGATTTTCCATGTTCTAACACACTGAAAATAAACAGAGGTTCTGTAAATCTTCAGTAAATCTTAACAAGCTTTAGGCTCCACATTATTACAACTTCAATATTACCACAACGCTTATTTTACGGGCATAGAAGTTTTTGATTTAAACATTAGTTCATGTTTGGTGTAATATTAACGCAGGTTCTGTCTTTTAAAAAAAAGAAACGATGTGTATTATTTGGATTTGTGTTAAAAAAATGGTTTATAGTTTCAACATTTTTTTCTTCTAACCATCCGTCTATCTATACATCCATACATCTTCTATCCCACTTATCCTGTTCAGGGTCACAGGGTGTTGGAGCTGATCCCAGCTCACTGTGCAAAAAACCCAGGATGCAACCTGAACCAGTTGCCAGTCTGTCATAGGGCAATTTTTTCATGTGAAACTAATTTAAAGTAATGTGTAAAATAAGTTTAGAATGTGGCTTTATAGCTAACATGGAAGAATAAATTTGAAGTAGACCCTATTTACAATTGGGAAAAATCTGAATCACTAATATGTGTAAAAAAAATAATAGCTATCCGGCTCTAACCATAGAAAGCTGCAGGTCTTTGAAACTGACTGGTTAGGTCTGTGTTCAGATGACACATGGGTATCATCTGGCCTCTCGACCTAATGAAACGGGGTCTGCACAATGCATACAATACAACTGTTTCGCTTCTCTTTTAAAAGTGACAGCTTTCTTGGTTTTGTGTGCATTTTCCTGATTGCAGGTCTACATTTCAATGTGTTGGCAGATTACAGTTTGAATCACTACCACCGGTCAAAATATGCTAATGAATTCAAGAACTCGATGGATCGAGCAGAAACGGGAGCTCATAGAAACCCTGCAACATGCCGATTTGTAATGATGCACATTCAGTATAACTGAGTGTGTTTCGGCTCTATACATTTGTCCCAGGTTTTTTTTTTTTTAATGTGGCCCCACTTTAAGAATGTTTTGTTTGGATTAAATTGATTGATAGAGTTAAAGGTCAACTTGTAACATTGTGTCAAATTCCAACAAAAATAGAAAAAGAAAAAAAAAACAACAACATTATTGGTGTTTGCGTCTGTTAAGTTGTTCCATGTCAGATTTAGGTTGTCTTGAATACATGTTCATATCAGTAAATCTATAATTCATGAAGTTTGGTGTGGCAGATTGTCGTTGGTGGGTCCTGCTCACATGGGAACCCACACACTCAGTGGCAGAGGATGTCATGCCTGAGCCCAGTCCCGGATTACACTGCAGCAGCAGCAGCTGTGGCATCTGGGATTTACAATTAGAGTAATATTGCCCATCATGCTGAAAGCTTGTTACGCTAGCATAACAGGAGAGCCTCTGGTTTTGTCCTTGTGTTGCACGTGGGGTGTCGTTGTTAATTCAGGTGAATTATAAGCAGTTTGCATGTTGCAGCAGCGATCACAGGAACACAAGGTTGGGAGACCAGGGCTCATGACAGACTTCTGGGTGAAACCTCAGACATGTTGAGTCAGTCCAGTCAGTTTGCTTCAGGCTTTATGCATCTATCTTTTTCATGCACATTGTAGTCTGTCCCCATTTTTTTTTCATATAATTTCTTTTTTGTATTAAAGTTGTGTGTTCTTCTACTTTCATTGTCTATCATTTTCAGTTCAGTTTGTCTCATTCAGCCTCATTTGTTGCTGTCAAGTACAACAGCGTTGTTCTCGGTTTATAATGTGCCTGTTGCAATTGACCATGCCACCGCCGGGTTCCCCCGCAGAGTCGGAGCTTTCCAAATCCATTGTTTTGATTAAAGTAAATCAAAACCAAACACAAACTCACAGACCAAACTGCATCTTGCAGGCTCCTCTGCTGTTCTGTTTGTTCAAGCCCACCCGTCACCCTGCGTGTCCGGGCAGCTCCTCCTTTTATAGGCAGAGAGGTGATGCAGCACACCTGACTCCTCTCAGGTGCCTAATCACCTCTCAGCCACAGTGCCTTTCTTCATTGCTTTGTCTCTCATTTTGATCAACAACACAGTGGAATTTATCGGCATTTATCTGTCTTGTGCATCAATCTTGCTCATTTGCAACAGAGAATATGTTCAGGTGAACACATCATTTCACTTAAATTAGGTTGTCAGTAAACCAACCAGCTCTCCATGAAAATTACAGTTTATTCCCGATTACATTTAATGTGTCAAATGGTTTTCTGGCAGATTGCTTCAGTTTTGAGGTTGGTAGTGGCTGATTGGTATTCGAGTTAGAGTAAGAAGTTGTTGCCACGTTGACTCCCAAGGGACTTTGTGTGGGTCATCTGGATCCCAAAAGGGTTTGACGGAGAACATCAACCACATGTTCCTGTCCCCATAATGTGGCATTAAGGTTTTCCATGAACTCAAGACACAATTACTTTAGTTGTATATTGGAGTGTAATTCTTAGCCGACAAGTTTGCAATGATCTTATCAAGCCAGCACATGTTCATAATGTACTGGCAGTACAAGTTGGTTTCCACAGATACTTAAAACGAAATGACATTACCCTGAGTTGGGCTTCTCATACAAATATGTTTTGTGAAGTTCAGCTAAAAATAGATGTTGTGAGGAAAATATCACCTCAAGTCTGGATTTTTTTTAAAATGACACAGGGAAGCAGCAACACCAACTACCAACACGCAGACTGGTCCAATAAGTCGAACGTCATTTTCACAACCAGCTAATCCAAACTGCACATGGTAGACGCAGGTGTTTACTCAGCACCGGGAGCACGTCGTTGGTTGTCACTCAAATTCTGCTCAGCAAACGTGTGAACAATGATTGCGGGAAATATTGATCTGCCACAATCACAACAGCAACTGTCAATAGAAACATGGCCAGGAAGAACAAGTACATTGTGTTAACAATTCTGCAGGGATGAAGAAGGTTTTGTTGACGCAGACACAGTTTTGGACAGTAATATCACACTGATGTGAGCCTTCAACCATATGCATTTTGGATGTAATCAACAACTTGTGCCATAGAGGAATAACACGCCGCTTGTCAACCACGGTTGGTCAATTTCAGTGAAAAACCACCAACACATGTATTGTTCATGTATGCCAATCAGGGATGCACCGACACCAGTATTGGGTAGGGTCTGATGTGGCACAGAGTACTAGTATTTATACATCCCGGATACAATCAGGCGAGCACTACATGATGTCACGCATGAGCAATGTTGCCTAGAAGTACGCAAGGAAGCATGAGTGATGTCTGTGGTTTAGAGATTCTTTAATGTTCATGAGAACGGTGGGAGAGCTGTCCTGTTCGTAATCGGTACTCGGTATTGGCAAGTAGCAAAAGGTAATTACCCGTACTTGTATGCCTCCTTTTTTTCCCCCAAAAAAAAAAATAGCCGTGCACCACTAACTCCATTTTTACGATACTGGCAACTTCCATGGAGTGATGAGGAGGTCGAGTCAAGGCCTGTAAATGTGTAATGGAAAAGCGCCGTATGTGTGTGTTTAAAGGTTCTCACTCTGTGTTCTTTACCAGGTCTTGTTTAGGCACTCTGGTTGCTTCAGTACAAAAACATATGTTTGAGGTTAATTGAAAGTGCAAGTTCAGCATAAATGTGTGTGATTGCCTGTGTCTCTGTGCTTGTCCCTTTATGAAAACAAGAGGAGTAAACTGCCTTCTCCCACAGTAATAATGGATCGCCTCCGGACATAGAAGATGGATGGCTCATGGATATTGTAATTAGGACAAGTTAAGTGAGACAGCTATCCAATTAGTGTTTTATATTTAATTCTTACAGTGATCTGATGTTTCTGTCAATAATGACATTGAAATCATTTTGCATTGAAATACGGCATCATTTCATAATATTCAACATCAGTGGAGTTAAAGTAAAGTATGACTTCAAAGAGATTTATTCACCTTGGACTGGGCTGGCATTAACGTCATGGTACAAGAAGCTCTCCCTTTGCCTCAAGAAGCCGCTATGTGAAGTAGACCCATGACTGATCACACATAGATCGAAGAGGAGTGAAACATCCACCCATGTTGCATGTGAGACGAGTGTCCTCCAGGGTGGAGACACAGTCAGACACACCTGACTTACTTTAATCACGTCGCAAAAATAGTGCAGTCCCTCCACTCAACCAACACATACACGAGCAAAACCTTTTTCAATGTCTTGTCATTAACATGAAAGTAAGTTACTGAGACCTGAAAGTATTTTAATATTTTGATCTCTGGGCTCTTCATCTGAGTTAGTATGTACACTGTGCTATATATACTGCTTTTATATGCTTCTTTTTGCATGTTATAAAAGTCATTATCCCATATTTGATGGAACAACCTCTATTATAATGAAATTAAATTAAAAACGCCAAGGTTAGTATTTAAGGTATTCTTAACTTCCTAATCCTTAGAAGTACAAAACCAGATAAAGAAGCAGTTCCCTCTTCCTGTGACACTAATAATATGTACATTCATTATACGCAGCTGATGCATTGCAACCATTCTTCCAGTGGTGACAGACAAGTAGTGGGGGTTTAATTTTTTTACTATCTGCCTCATTAAATTCAGTGTTCTCTTGCATTTTCATATTCACTGTTCATCTCCTCATTTCCAGGAGGGAACATACAATATTGAGTTGTTTTGTTTTTTTTACGAGCTCATTGTTTTATGGTAAAGAGTGGATACATGAATCGGCAGGGAAGATTTTGGAGGTGCTAAGAATTATATCCCCTGGTTTTGGACCAAGGGGAGTTTAACATGTTTGTAATTCACTTGGTTTAGTTAGAAAACATCAATATCTAATGTGGTCCGCATCATTTGATCTCAAAGCGTCCATAACAGCAAATATGACAGGGATAGGGGCGACATCGGTGAAAAAATCTATTGCAAGAGAACAAAATAATAACTATCCTGTGGCCATGAGTTAATATCTCGCAGCTACGAATTAAATTATCTCATTCCCTCACATTAGTAACTTGAGGGAATAACTTATTGATCCCACGCATTTTGTTTGTTTTTTGTTTTTTGTTTGTTTTTCTGTGGCCTCTGTGGGGCTCCGTATGAAACTTAAATTTATTATTTTTTTTAATGTTTTTATTAGATTTGGCCCAAAACATCTGAGAGAGAAATTCTCTAAACATCTATTTACATTGAATGGAATTACTTTGACATCCAGTACCACTGTGAGAGGCCTGGAAGTTACTTTGGACCAGGAACTATCCTTCAACTCCCACATTAAACAAGTCTGCAGGACGGCCTTTTTTTCACCTACGCTTGTTACGTACAGAATATTGTAACTCCATATTACCAGGGTGTCTGACAAACTGATTAAAAAGTTTTCAATGCCGCAGCGCGAGTCCTGATAGGAGAGAGCACATGGACCATTTCCTAGTGAAGCTGCTCCATGTTTAGACTGTTGAAGGATCGACACTGAGCTTCGTTCCTACCTCACTCACCACGTTCACTATCACATGTCACTAACATTTGTCATTCTCCTGCAGTCTGTATGCTGATTTGAGTGGAGAATTCCTATCCCTTACATGAACCACTGTTTGAATCCCTCCTCACAATCTGTCTGTCCGATCCTTTTCTCTTCTTCTATCCCCTCACCCCAAATGGATCAGCAGAAAGCCGCCACCTCTCGGCGTGGCTTTACAGGTTTCTTCCTGCTTAAAGGAAGTTTTCTCTTTTTTTATTTCCACTGTCACTTATTCTTGCTCATGTGGAATTGGGTTTTTTTTCATCTCAGTAAAAGTGCCTTGAAATAACTGTGTGGTATTTGGCACTATACATTATGAATTGAACTGTTTGAAGGGAAATCAAGGGAAATGAATGAGGAGGCATTGATTACATTCAATCCCGTCAGTTATCATTACAGGTCATGCTTTGAATGGTGTTTTACAAACCAGTAGGCCTTCTGTTTTTCTTCAAACATGTGTCAAACATGTGGTCAAAACTGATGATTACCACATATTACAAGCACTGTATTATTTATAACCAGCAACACTCACATAGGATTACACATGGATGAAACTGTTTGTTGAGACATTTGGAATATGTTAACGATGGCAATTTCACTTCGTACAAGTTGCATATTTCCCTTTCAGAGTCACTATGTTGGATCATTTTGGTGGCATGTTTTGGTTGATGTCCTTCTGCTTCTCAGTCATTTCAAAGGGACAAATTATAGCGACGTGTAAAACAATTAAAACAAAGATGTAATTACTTATTTTGAAATCTTACATACCCATGAACAAAGAAAGTAATTCATGCAAAATATTAGTTCAGTTATTATTTCTCCACACCGTCCTTTATGACTCTACATGAGCAGGTGGAAACGCTTCACACAAGTGCACTTATTCACTAACGTGTCCAACTCAATATCATGATGTTGTGTGTAAAAATCATCCGAGCATACAAAGTTGACAAGCTCAGACTTTCAGCTGGTACGAATCGTCCACGGACAGAATGAGGCAGTCACAAAAAATATGGAGATACGATGTTGGTTTTAGGTCTTTCACGGGATTATCTTAAATAGATTATTGCCAGCCTTATCCTTTAAACATGAATTCATGTGAGTATTACCACAATGATGGAGGATGTCATGAACCTACCACTGTTGCTAGACGCTCACTTCATTTTCATAATTATTACTTTTATTGATTTCATCTGCTGTGGCACCGTGCATGGCGTGTCTCCAAATGCTCTTCAGCATTCCCATTACCACAGACCACCCCTGTGCTTCTGTTAGTACACATGTACCTTCGTTTGTTTTTTATTACATACAATCATGTGAATCTGCCTTTGTGAGATAGAGGACTGGGTCATCCTGCCCTGAATGTGCCCCACTGATGTTGTTTTTCCACTGTTTTTCCTTGTACCACTTTATTATGTTTTGTTTGGGGTTTGTTTTTTTTTTTCTTTTTCTTTTTGGTGGACTGGAACAATCCGCTGTCCAATTGTTCAGAGAGCTCTCTAATCCAGCCTTTAGATCTGAGTCGTGCAGCGGGGCCTAATAGGATCGTAGTATTAACCCTGATGACTGTGCCACCAGCTGTCGCAGAGCCCCCTGTTGGCCACCGGGAGAAGCAGGCCTGCAGTGGAGGGTGGAGGTGGGATGGGACAAGGCAGAGGGGTTGACTGACAGAGAAACGGACAGACACAGATTGACAGGGATTGAGAGTGTGTCTGCGTGACGCCTTTAGTCTAATGTGAAATAGCGAAGGAAGCAGCTCGGGCGGAACACGCAGCAACTCCTGAAGTGCTTTATTTTTTGGGGGATGACTGCCTCTTTAACACCTATTTTATTAATAGAATAACCTTTTTTTCCCTTATACTCTACTTTTTCAGGGTTTTTTTTTCTTTTTCTTTTTCTTTTTTGTCTCTCTCAATCCCATCTCCATCATTGTGTGTCCATCTATTTTACCCCAACTGCGGCATCCACACACTCAGACATTTCTAAAGTGTGGTGGCAGCTGTTTGACTCTGTGGCGGCTCTTATGGCTGAATAAGTAGTGAGAGGGGGGCTACACTCTGGTTGTCTTCACTGAGTGGTTGTGGAGTTGCAGTCAGGACCGGGACAAGCAGGAGGAGGTGGTGGAGGATGGCCGTGGCACTGGATGAAGTGTGGGGGCGGGTGAAGAATGTCTGCAAGCAGAACGGTCTGCTCATCCTGTCTGTGCTGGCCGTGGTCATCGGCTGCCTGCTGGGCTTCTTTCTCAGAGGCAAGCAGCTCTCCGAGCAGGTCAGTTGGTTAAAACGCAGGGTGCTGATTGTGAAATACCCCCTCCTCCCCACCACACACACACACACACACACACACACACACGCACACGCACACACACACACACGCCTGCTTTTCGCCCTCCTGCCTGTCTTCCTGATTTCCCCCATCCAGAGTCTCAGTGTGATACCCCATCTACTGCTTTCCTCTAAAATGTCAAGTTCGATTCAGACACCAGAACTCCTGCCCCCCCCCCCCAGTGTAATTTTACCACAGCTACAAATATAACAGTACTTGGAAGCAGCACAGCAGCAACAATGTACATGATCACAACATTGGCTCCATAGCAAGCTATGTTTCTAATTGTAACTCCACCATGACCGCCTCCACAGACACACAAAAGCGATGAAGAATTCACAGATGCAAATTGGAAGTCTCAGTCTGAATCAATAAACTCAACCTGTCGTGCTCATCTGATTCCGCTACACCTCTGCAGTGAAAGAAGTACCACCTAATAATTGCTGCATTGTGCTTTGGAAAGATAAAGAGAATGTTGTGCTGATGGATGCTCAGTTTCCCCGGGTTGACTTTCTTCTCATGCTGAGATCTCGAACGCTCATGTCAAAAATCCTCCCGGGTCAGCATTTTCTGATGACAGCAAAAGAGAAAATAAACGGAGCTTGCTCCTGGAATATTTTGAATAAGAGTTCAGACTAATGCAGAATCCAGGCTGCGGCAGAGAGTATATTGTAATGGGAAATAAAGGCATTCCTGAGAGAGAGAGATTTTTTTTTTAATGTGAAAACGTTTCTCATTAGTCATTCATATTGCCTTTGAACTGAGTGTATCAGTGGGATTGCTGTAAGGGAGATTAACCGTCAATCGCTCATAGAAACACCAAGTCCATCACTCCTGCTCCCTGACATTATTCACACAACACTGCCAGCGAAGTGGAATTAAGTAGCTGGGATTCAGAAAATAACAAGAGGCTCCTGACACTGCATGCCGCATCAAATATACACACACTACTAAACCTAAAGTGTTTTAACATCAGACATTGAGGATGTAGGTGTGATTAATTTGTATGAAGTCAGATGCATGTTTGAATTGCGTGTGCTGTGTAATTAATTTCTGGACTAAGACACGAGCCACCATCATTGTGAATGTTATTCAGAGCCATGATCTACTTGATAGTGAGCTCACATTTCATTCAAATTGCTTCCGTATTCATGTGAGCAAACTGACTGCTCCTGCAGGTGGGAACTGTCTGACAGATGTTGATGAAGTGCAGCGTCAAAGCAGTGAACTTGGGGAATCACACTGCCATGGACTCTCATTAATACTGCAAGTTCAACTAAAAGGAAGGTGCATGTTCTATCTGACTTCAGAAATCCTTTGATCTCAGTTCAAAACAAAAATATATTCAAAGTTTGCAGGGTACTAAGTGCTGAAAACTGTGCGGGTTGTGTTTAATGACAGTGGAAATGCCATGGAGCTCATTTGGAAGCAGTCAGATTATTTTGACCTTGAACCTTCAACCGATGATTCAATCACATCGCTGCTCACATCTCTAAGCTCCATGGCTGGAGAACACCGATGGCTTTTCAACCCAACTGAAACTGCAAATGGACAAACACTGAAGCATTAAAGAATATGTTAAATCTCCTCACAACAACAATCCACCAAGTAATTGTTATTGTGGTTATTACAGTTTACATAACAACTTCAAAAAACATCTCAATCGCCTCCTTTGAGTGCCTCGTAGAGTTTTTTTTTTTCATGTGAACTTCCCCAAGCGACTGTAGTTCAATCTTTGATTGGTTACTGATGAGGATGGCGTACGTCAACACTGGCAGCTGCTTCAAGGAAATAGTCATTCATGAACATGTTCAGAAGGTTAAAGGCACAACTTAGAGTTCAAGGCTCCGCTATTCATTTACCACTGCACAAAATCTGGTGATAAATTACTCACTCGTGCAAGATGGCGGTGCTTGAAACTGTGTTATTATGAATTTAATCCAGCAGGATGAAAAAGGAAATTTGTCATTCGTTTTTATACCACAGTCAATCTATAGCAGATTATTTGTGGCTCATTGCTCAGTCCACAGGCCCTACACAGCTTTTTGTTTATCCCTGACCAGCCTGCAGAGATCAATGAGAAATTATGAATCATATACAAGTTACTATACATGGTGCATTTAATGCCATTCTATTGCTTTCACTGCACAAAGTTTGTTTTCAGAGCCCAATATGCAACAAATGTAACAATGACCCAAATTCAAATTTTTTTTTAAATAAAATAAAAATGCTGTAATAAAACCCTAAATGTAATAACTGGTTAATAATTAAACAAACGTGCTGAGCCCAAAATGTGATAAAAGAAAAAAGAAAAAACACGTAATGAAACCGAAAATGAAATGACAAAATAGGCAGGCAAAATATTTTCCCCCAGTAGTGTAATAATTGTATTACTTCATAAAGTGAGTCAATGATTTATGGATTGGACTTGACCTTGAACTACTTGAACTTGAATAACACTGAAAAAATTTGCTCAAAAAGTTTGGACTATTTGTTTATACGTATATATAATAGCCTATGGGGGTTATTTGTTTGTTTGTTTTTTTTTGTTTTTTTTGTATTATTGCTGTTGCCCAACTCATTTATAGTCTTCTGTTCTCTATAATCTGTAATCTTTTTCTTCAATCATCACTACAAAATAATGTATAAGAATTAAACATATTAAGATCACATTTAAATTATTGTAAAATCTTTTCACATTATCGACCAGTTATGACATTTTGGGTTTTATTACATTATATTTTAAAACAATTTGACTCCTTGTTACATATCTGGCTCTAGCAGTTTGTGCCTGTGAGCACCTGTTAGAAGCTGACAATGTGACCCCACAAAAATGTTTATTCATTGTAAAAGAACTTTAGATATTGATGTAAAGTGCAGAGCTTTCAACAAAGCATGTACTTCTCAAGTAGTTAAATGTAAAACCATTTTCTAAGATCTTTGTGTTAAAGGGTTTCAGTTAAAACCTGCAGAGAAACACAAACATGTGAGTGACGATCAGAAATACAAGCGCCGTACAATGTGCTGCCTTTAAGTGAGAGCTTCTGTAATATGGAGCAGAATCCTCAGGAGGGATATTTGCCAACCCCATGTTCATCGACATGCAGTTGATGCTGCTAAGAACAAACGGTGTATGATGTGTTACCAACTGAAATAGAAGATTTTAAGTTCAATTTATATGTATGGTGCCAAATGCAACATATCCATCAAAAAAGAAAACCTGAACCGACAATAAACAATCAATAGAGCCAAAGGTTAATGTAAGATCTCTCACACAACTACAAATACATGTAGACACACTCTCACACACACACACACACACAAGCTCAGTATTACACAGTAACACTTCCTAATCAACCCATTATCAACATCACGGCAGCCCCCACCTGCTGGCACTGGCCTGAGGAACAAAAGTTATAATTATAATTACTCATCCTTGCAGAGCTCGAGGATCATCTCTGGGTAGAGGCACTCAGTGACTCTATCTGAGGTCTGCTCTGGAAACTAAATAAGGTGAATCTGAGACTCTAGGGAACTCAACATCCTTGTAGGAAAATTTTAATCCGACCGCTTTTCCACATGGAGAATGTTGCCGCACTTCAAATAATAACACAAAAAATAATAATAATCCTCATCATCTGTTGAAACACAGCAAGCAGCAGCCTGCTCATGTTTGACACCCACAGTAAGGTGGAAATGAATATGCAGCATGATTTACACCGAGGATCAGAGGAGGATCAGATTGGTAGGAGTGATAATCTGGATCAAATCTTTACACCATAAATCAAAGCAAGTTGATTTCCTGGGATATTTTATTTAGCAGAAGAAATGACGTCAGAGAAAATGAAGAAACAGGCCACACATTTAAAAAAAAAAATCCCAACATTCATGTCTGGAAAATCAGGCAATAAGAAGTGACGGAGGAATATTCTAATGCAGATTCAAGGTTTGACAAAGAGCAACCATGCATGGTATGTATACAGCCTTCGAAGAGTGGGAGGATGAGCCCACCTTCACAGATGCTTGTTTTCACACCAGGTGGTGATTATCATAACTGTTACACTCTTGAATACATGCTGAAGTGTATTATAGAATTTCAACTAATCTCACATACTGTGTTAGAAATACCTTTTGAGGAAATAATATATAGTTTTTCCCTCCACTTGTTTGTTGTTGTCATAGTATCTTTTCCAAAATTAGAAAGGGAAAATTAAGCTGGGAAAAGGCATCAAACTGACCACCATCATGCTTTATCAACCCGCACCAGACTTTTAAGCTTCAACAATTGAAAGCATTTCTGTTATTAACCAGTGACGGCACACTGCAAACATGAGAGTGTAAGTCTATACACACAACTGATTTATAAAGACAGAAGACCTCCGAAAGTGTTATGTGTGTGTGTGTGTGTGTGTGTGTGTGTGTGTGTGTGTGTGTGTGTGTGTGTGTGTGTGTGTGTGTGTGTGTGTGTTCCACTGTCAGCAGCTGCCACGACTCAGTGACAGCTGTGTTTGTCCTTTAAACACACAATACAAACTCACAAACACATGCATATCATAGACACGCACACATACACACACACACACCCACACACGTAGACACACATGCACATTCTTGTTTATTTGGCCTAAAAGCTCTCAGGCTCCAAAAACAAACACAAAAAGCTTTTATTACTCCATCATCTCACTGCACAGATGTGATGTACTTAAATTTCATTTATTCATTCGTAACTCCTCACCTCTCTCTCGTGTTCCCACAGGCTTTCCCTCTCCCGTTTTACTTACATCTGCTTGATTAGGCAGTCAGCTCAGTGCTACGTTCTCACTTGGAAAGCCTTTGTTGAAGCTGTGTTTGCCCTCCACTTTGGGCACTTTCATACTTTTAAGAAGTTGTCTCTCTATATGCTCAATATATTGTTGGAGAAAATATCAGGCAGTTCAGACAGTTCAGGCATGGTATTCAATCTTTCCTTCGCACTTTCCAAAAGCTTGTCGCTGACTTTGCGTATTAACCTGTGAAGGTAGTTTTTTCTGAAACCTTTACACTGAAATGTCAGTTCAGCAGAGGTGACAACGATCAATAGATCCCAGTGAAGAAAAAAGTAATTTTATATACGGTTATCATGAAAAATAATAGATACTGCAGTATGAATGCCCATTTTGGAGCTTAAATAACGGCATTTATTCTCCACAGGGTTTTTAGGGGTCAAGTGTAGATTTTTTTTTTTTTTTTTTTTTTTTCAGACAGTTTTCGTTGTCCCTGTCACGTCTCTTGCATAATGGCTGTGTGCATCTCTGCAGAAGATTCTTGTCACTTCTTTAGTTTACTTCGCATCGCATTATTATCTGCAGAGCCTTTTTTTTCCATGTCTGTAGGATAATCGTTCAAACCCAGATGACACACCAATACACCCTTGATTATTGCGTAGTAAATCAACGCAATGAATATTGACTTCAAACTTGCTCATGGCATTTGCCAGTGCCATTATTTTGATTATCAGTTTCCAAGCACCTGAGGCAGAATACATGCCATAATCATTAAAAACAGATGACCACTATGAAGTCTTTTTGTTTTCATGGCTTTAATGCAATTGCACTTACAAGTAAAAAAAAAAAGGGGGGGGGGGGGGTGAAGCTTGATTCTTTCAAAGCAGAGAGGTAATAATTGTCAGAAACCAAGGAGCAGAAAAACAAACTCTTGACCTCCCAGTCATGATGGAACATGTGTAAATAGAAGCCACCACAGATTTACAAACAAACAAACAAATTTATTCAGGCTAATGACAAACTTTGGGTTTTATTTGTTGTTTTTGTTTTTGTTTTTTTAGAAAATCTGAAAAAAAAAACTTGCTACGGTGAAACGAGCTGCTCACAAAGATTCATAGCAAACATGTCCCTCGTTGCTTCTGTGTTTTCAATAGTCGGTTTTCTTGAGGAGACATACTGGGGCCTGGTGCGACTGAGCAGTAATCTTACACACTAATAAGCACATCCAGCATGTCTTTGGAGATGGCTCTTGGTAAACACATCAGGCATCTCACTCTGGCTTAATGTGCATCTTATCACACCATCAGCCGCACAGAATATATTTCTTCGTCGACAGTCTCTTTACAGCGTGACATGTAAATTGTGCTTTGCTTCCACCGGCTTTGAATCGATTCCACTCATTCTTTCTTTCTTTCTTTCTTTTTTTAAACTCACACGGGCTACCATTACTAGACCACACACAGAAAGCAGAAACATAAAGGACACACTCTCCTACCTCTTTGGTTACTAAGAAGCACAAAGTATTATTGACAGGGATGCGAAATAAAACCGTCTCCAGTAAAGCTCTTTTGGGAACAATGAAGCTAAAACTGAGAAGCAGCTTGATTCTATTGAAGCAGCAGGAAACAACAGTAAATGTGACCTGAGTAGCGCTTTGCATTTCCATATATCTACTGTGTTTGGCGCACGCGCACGCGCACACACACACACACACACACACACACACACACACACACACACACACACACACACACACACACACACACACACACACACACAACACACACACACACACGCACAGTGATCTGCAGACTGTTGAAATGAAACAAGTTTTTCTCTGCTGTTTACAGGAGGTGAAGTACTTCCAGTTTCCAGGAGAGCTGCTAATGAGGATGTTGAAAATGTTAATCTTGCCTCTTGTTGTATCCAGGTAAGAGCAACATAGTTCATATTACAATCACAAGCGCTGAAAAGCTGTTTGTTCCAAACACTGCAAAGAACACTTGCGTGATTATTTGGTGGATTTTGATTTTCATCACTTGGAGATGGTTGAGAGGAATGTTTTGTTACTTGAAGTTCTTCACAGGAAGCTCAGGAAATACGATATTCCATATTGGACAATTACACAATCCAATTACGCTAAACTCTGAGCAAAACATCACTACGGTCCAAAGGGTATAATAAGTGCAGTGATGCTTCTGGCTGTGATTGAGAAATTGGTGCTGCTGACCCTCCGTTTCTACCTTCTTCCTCTGGACAGATTAACCGCAAGTAATTTGGATGTTTCACTAAAAGATATTTGGCTGCATAGTTGATTGTAACACAGCAGGAAATATCTTTATTATCGATGTATTACAGTATCACAATTTAAAACAAATGTTGAACTGATACATGAACTGAAACGAGAATACACAATAGAAATGCCGGAGGTAGATCTATTATTGAAGAACCCACAGAATTAAATCTAGATGCCTCTCTGAGACACAGCCATGCATTTTGAATTGGAGTGAAAGCACAATATTGGCAGGCAGTGTTCCGAGATCTTTCAGAGGAATGTAGTAGGCAAGGTAATTCAGCAAGCTTTTCTTGTGGAATGGAAAAGCTGCCGGACAAGATAATATATTAGACGTACAAAAACAAACATAAAAGGCAATTTTAAAATTTTGATTCAAACGAATGAAAAGAAAACAAAAGAGGCGATTGAATACAAACAGATTAAATGAGCCAATAAGAGAGGCAGCAGAAATCAAAGTTACGAGATAATAGACAGCAGACTTAATTAAATTCAGTGAAAGGCAAGTAGCAAACAAAAGAAATAATAATGATAAAGGAAAATAATGACAAGGAAAAATACAAACTAGTGAATGGTAAATCATGTTCAATATTCCTTTTAGAATTTGAATAGTTTTATCAATACAGTGCCAAATGAGAACATCATTTTACAGAATGAGGTCAGGACCTTCGATGTTACAACAACGGTAACTCAATTACAAAAAAAAAACCTTAATCAGTACTTGGAAGTAATCAGATGGAGAGAAAAAACTAAACTAAGCAATCTATATGCATTGTTTTTCATGAATACGTGTCTGATTGAATACTCCATTCAGGTGAAATATGACATAATGCTTTCGACCTGCTCGGTCATCTTCTCATGGCTGCATCGTGACTGACGCTGATTTTTTTTTTTTAAACACACACACACAAAACCTCGATGAGATTTTTACTGCACCCAATTACCTTTTTTCGACATCAAGGATTAGAGAGTAATGTTTATATGGAAGTAAAGCTGTTGCCCTTTGATAGCTTGGGATGCATTCTTAGTAGAGCACAGCCTGCCAGATTCTCCAGTTTGATTATTTTAGGACCAAAGCTCTTAGTTGCCTGCATGAGGTCACTGATGTCCCCAATACACACACACCAACAACAAAAAACCCTCCCAAAACAAATCATGCAAACGCACCAGTTACATGCAGGGTGCTTTGTGCAATAAGCTACTTACAATCTATGCAACAGCAAAGACTGGATGAGAAGTTAATCCTCCCTCTCTCTGTCTCTGTCTGTCTGTCTCCCACTCTGTCTTTATCTCTATCTATCAGTAGTTGTGTGCCTCATGTCTTTTCCCCTGTGCTGCATGATCAGAAGGCACAAGTGTGCTATATATACATTTCAAGACGGCCATGATCCACTCCCCCGGTTTTGCAGCTTCGTATCAGGGGATCACCTCGGGCGCAGGTTTCCTGCCAAACGTGAGGCACGTGAGGCCGAGAGATGTTAACTAATCTGAATCGGTCACTGTAGGCAGGGGGCCAAACACAGCCAGACACCACCTCAGTGCTCAGCAATGAGGAAAGCAATGGCAACAAATATGCCATACAGTAAACAAGGGCCACATCTGGGGAGCTCCTGTTCAGTGCACTTAATGTTCCCTGTGCCTGCCGGCAACGTGGCGGAGGCAATAATGGATAATGAAAATGGAAAACATGGCTTGTTGTTTAAGAGGAACAAGCCATGTTTTGTGTGAGCGGCATTTGTGCTAATCATTATTCACTGGCTCCCACTTGCTGGGTTGACTTCCTCATGGCGCTCCTGTCTTTACAATCCTCTGCGTATCGCTACGTCTCTCCCCCCCCCCCCCCCCCGGTCAAGTGACGCCAGCTGAGAGTATCGAGACCGGGTTGCAGATCGGCTGGTGGACAGGGCGCGCAGTACAGTAGGGCTTATCTACGGGGTGAATATCCTCCCTAGCCCTATAGCCTGTCTGTCCCCATTTTTTTTCCCTCCCAGCGCCATCTGCGCACAAGCCAAAGCGGAAACCAGATTATCCCATGAACGCGTCATGCAGAATCAATGGCCACTACACTTAGTGCTTCCTCATATTCCACGTCTCTTTAAATTTTAGTGAGGATTGCATTTTAAATCTTGCTTTAAAAGCAAAACATACTGCCCCCCCTCCAAAAAAAAAAATCTTTGTTTCTTTTGCCCCCTTTCCTGCTTAAAGAGAGAACTGGTATTCTAATTATAGCTCCCAAAGCTTTTACTGATCAATGGTTCACTGCCATCTGAAGGTCAAAGGTGATGCACAGTCGTTTTAATGAAATGCAGCACATCCACACGTTGACTGCAGTCAGGAACAAATAGTTAGGTCGGAGCCTGAGCACTGTGCTGCAGATCCTAGTGAGTGTCCAGCCACTTGTTTACAAGCTTTCTTGAGGTACAAATCACATGTAACCTCAAGTGTGTTTCTCTAAAATTCTGAAGTATAAATGACTGTTTCCAAGAAATGGTTAGTGGCTGTCTGATAGTCTTTCCACGAGTTTCCTTCATTGATATGTTTGCCTTTTGCTATTAAAGGGATGTGATCAGAATTGTTGAATGGCTTTTTAAAACAATTGAACCTTTTCACTATTCAAGGGCTTTTAATGCATTCATTGGCACATCCTATTTTTATTTCTGGAAATGGACACTTGATTTAGAAAATACTGTAATATGCGCCTGTGAATCACAGTGAGATCATTACCAGATTTAAATCCTCACACACGCTCTTGATGTTCATTCACCTAATTAGGTTTCTTATGCAGATGTGAATATGTCTCTGACTGGAAAAAAAAAAGGTATGATTACAGGTATAATGAGCTACAGAACTTTGCATGGCACAGTGTACTGTCCTATTAGAGCCTAATGGATTAGATGATGAAAGATGCATATTGTACTCCTTGCACACTTTTCCTTCTTATTCACTCAGTGAATGTGTCATTATTAATACTATGATGATGATGATGATGATGATGATGATGATGATGATGTAAAGCACAGGATGGAATTGAATTAAATGACAATTCAAATAATCTCTCCACATTATTATTAAAGAAGACTGCTTCAGCCATGAATTGCTCTCAGAACATTTAAAAGTGCAAGGCTAACCACCGAGAATACAGATTCTAAATGTTAAAGTGAAGTAGAAGCATGTTAAAGGGGATGTACGCATGCAGCCAAAACATAATGTCTTCATCTCATCAGAGATTAATGCATTTAGCGCTCCTTTCCCAGACCGTCTTATCTCCAAAGGGTCGAGACAATCAAGGCCATGTAGGAACTGCATGTGGTGAAATATAATACCTCTGATAATATAATGTTTATAGAAGCAAAGTAACCTCACATCTTGGCACACAGAAAACTGAACTTTCTTTATATTAGTCTTTAAAACAGACCAAACATTTACTTATCTTCAAAGGTTATGCTTCCACATATTTACAGTGCAATTGGCTTATGAAGGAAATTTAAATAGGTGGATTATAGAAAAAAAAGAAAATGTCAGCCAGTTGATTTTTTCTCTGTGAAAGTGCCTTGGGAACTGTTATTTACTGTGGAAGTAAAAGCGAATTGAATTGAACTGAACTGAACTGAACTGAACTGAAAAGACACATTTCCCATAAATTAGGACACGTTCCCATTGTGTTTTAAAGCTACTCTTCCATCATGTTGTAAAGTTCGTAAAGGCAAGTGATTTAGTCAAACCTTCACAGCTGCAAAGTGGAAGCAAATTTACGTCTGGATGCTGTAAAAAAAATGGAACATTCCAAATTACCAATTTGACTCGATCAGTCAATATCTTAGGATTTGTACATCCTCATGAAAAAGTGTATATCTCACTAAGTAACTTAATAATAAGCCCATCTTTGTGCAGTCGACATGAAAATATCTACAACTGATTAAAAACAGCAGTGTGACTTTAAGTGTGCAGGATTACTTTCCATTTCCCACTGCTGAGCAAACCACCTAATGTGTCAACAAATATATTTCACAAACCCTCACATTCTTGTCAAATGATTATTTCTACCCGCATTTCTGTTGCTAGCAGTCATGATTACCGTCAGTAAAAAAAACCAAAAAACAACATGTATATCTGCTTGCTGAAGCCTGTGCTGCATATCTGTCATTACCAGCAGACAGAGACTGACTGGTTGAAGAAGATTGATTCACCTTATCTCAACATACAGGCATTCATAAACACTTGAAGGTTTTCCATTTCCCACTCTGAAAACCCATCTGCGACATGAGTCGCTCCATAAACATGTCCTGGTTTTCCTAAAAGAAAGATTGTGGCTGAATCAGTATGACATTTGGTAAACATGGAGGATAGTGTCTTGCCTACTATACAACTTAGTGTCTTTGCTTTGGTGTGATATCATTCACATCGAATAAGGAATCTGCCATATAAAGCAGACCATCATCTCAATACTACATGCCATGGATAACCCGTTTCCAAGGAGCCTCCGTCTTCTCTCATTCATCGCGATGGTGGGATTACTGTAATGCTCTTGCTCAGCGAAGGTGGAGCAGAGAGGACTGTAAGCACCATATGGTCCAAAAATCTTTCTGCAGATCTGCTGTATGTGTGTTCAAAGCATCCCGATGCACATGACAGGCCGTGAACTGTAATCCCACCTTGACTCCGACAGTGTATCTGAGAGGAGCGCAGCCATCTCTGCTGAGACGCAGCTGAGGCTGAAATTACCTTAAAAGGCTCTGAAAAGGAGCAAGACGAAGCCTAATCTTATTTACTCCTCCCCCTTCTCCACCTCAACCATTAGTTACTCCACATCCCTGTAGTTATTTATGTGCACATGCCCAAAAAACTATATACATCTATATTTACAAGAAATATTGTAAATAAGTAAATAAGATAAATTGTAGTGGTGTAATTGTTCTTACGCCAGTGCCAACAGGCCGTCCTCCCTCCTGTACTTTGTGAAAACTATTGTTTTGTACTGCTTTTTGAGCTGGGTGGTGTTCGGACACAAGCTGAGCGCCACCACCAAACTGTTCCACAATCTCACTCTACATATAGAACCACAAAATGACTCCAGTGTTGTTGTCATGTTTCAACTTTAACCCTCCGTTCCAGTCAAAACCACATTTCTGTTAAAAAAAAAAAAAAAAAAAAACGTTTTGAATATTTGTAGGAAATTGGTTGTTTGAGATTGTCATTTGAGTTTTAGCATTTTTAATTTTAAGAAGAGTCAATTTGTATCATTTCTATACCCAGTTTTATGAATTGTCCTTATTGCTCTTTTTCGTAAAAATGTATATTGGCTGTCGTGAACATTTCTATGTATTGCTCCAAACCTCTGTACAGTTATTAAATATGGTATCACCAGGTACTTGTTATGGATTACAAAAAACTATTTAATACTGCAAATGAGTCAACCTAAATAAACAGCGAAATGGAATGGAAAAAAGATGATGAGGTAACAGACTTTTAAACACTTTAATTAAAGAGAATATAAACAAATTAACCTCTAAGAATAATGACATTTTTTGACTCTCCAGTTGCAATTATTGCAGCTTTAAGCTGTTGGGTTTATGATTTCAAGCTGCGTACCATTCTGAGATTGCAATCACAGTCTCTGCATAGTGTGCTTGTGCATTTTCTTTTTCCATTTAGCAGAAACGAGGATCACTATAATAATCATGACCTCCCTGAGTCCATTGACAGCTGTGCATCTGATTTTAGGGCATAATTGTTAGGGTGTGCTCAAGGACACTTACAATAGATTCAAAATTACATGGTTTAGTGATGGACTAATGTATGGACATTTCCACTGTACATTAAAAGTGATTCATATGCTAAACAGGCAGCATTTCACTGTCAATTTGTTTCAAGTGGAATTCAAACCTCTACAAAATGTTCACATCTGAGATTAGATATTGTTCACAGTTAATCTTATTCATCTTCGTTAAAACATTTGAAATACCTTCACTTCAAGATGCTTGACTTGTCGGAAGGGTTGCGAGTGTGTTATTTCAGCGACCGTGTTGATACGCAATCTATTTCAGTGGAATAAAATACAGTATTATTTGTCATTGAAAAAAATGCATTGCCCTAGAAGATCTTCAGGAGGCATGAATGAATGACAGAGAAGAACGTGGTTGTTTTGTGTAATGATAAGATAAGATAGTATCTTGGATCTGTGACAAGTGTTGACTTGAAAACATAAACCAGGTCATTTGATTGACCAGGAGCTGCAGAAAGTCAGAAAGGAAAGACCTCTTGGCAAAAAAACGTGGTTTGTGGAGGTGGAGGACATTATTATGTGCAAAGTGTCGAGTCAAATGCCGGCTGCAGAGCATCACCCCTGCAAAAAGAGGCAATGAGTGGGATGGATACGTACGACTAACCTTTTACCGAGCTGAAAGCTCTAACTTATGAATGGCTGCCTATACCTGGAGAAATAGCCCATTGGCCAAAAGCACAACATGTGACATGTTCACTACTCGTCAACGTGTTTTTCCTACTGCATTGTGGGTTTGCTGGGAGCAACAGTTTATTACGTGCGCAATAAGCTCATCCGCTTTATTGACAGTTAGAGCATGAAAAAGTTCAGGTCATTTACACATCAGCACTAATTACCAATGGGAGAGGAACAAGCCAAAAAGAAGTCCTGTTCCAGACATTCTGAGGTCTGTGGTAGATTTCTGGGTTTGTGTCATGTTCAGGTTTATTGGAAATGCCCTGAGGGTGGAAATGGATCGGGGGGGGGGGGGGGGGGGGGGGGGGGGGGGGGACTTTTAGCTGTGCAGAAGCTTGAGATAAGACTTAGTGGTGAGCTGCTCTGGCAGAGCGGAGCAGGCAGGCAGGTGGCTGAAGCAGCTGTGCAGATCAAGCAGAGTTTGGTAAGTTGCAACAGCCTGAGGGCCAGGCAGGCTGATAAGTCCTGGTGACAAGACAATCTGGAGTCAGAAAGGTTTATAGGCATCAAGAGGCAAAGTTTTTAGACTGTCATTAGCACGTGCAACACTATAAAGTATGTCAACAGTTGCTGTGCAAAACTCACAACACAAAGAAAGGCATCTTGCATCAGCACTGTCATTTGATACATTAAGAACAACAACAACAAAAGTTATGTTTTTTTTGGCCAAATGTTCTGAAAATCAAAAACGAAACAGTGGAAAAACATTTATGATACAGACATTCAGTGTTCAAATGGGGATCTGAAAACATGTCATACAAAGCAGCACTCAAAGCCAGTGCACAACAACATCTGCAAAAAATGTTTAGAGCTTTAATGGAGGGATAAGAAGGCATGTAATTATTTATTCCCCCGATTTATTATTCCATTAATGATAATTACCATGCAATGTTTGTGGTTTTGTGAAGCATGGTGTGTTACCTTTTGATTTACGGTGGTTGGGTTAATGAAGTGCCAACCAATCGTGACAAATGAGATTGTCGCTAACTCTTTTTTCTGATGGTTTGAACGTTTCTTAAATAACATCTTCAGCCTTTGAGGGTGCAGACTTCATGAGTCTGGTGTGGTCAGTAGCTCCTGGTGGTTCGTGTTGTCAAACTTTACATCACTGCGTGGATTTCATAATCCTGCTGAGGACATTGACTCTTTCTGTGATTATGTTATTTTTTTTACAGTGAGTTTTCATTTTTTCTGCGATACTGAATATGTCACTTGTAGCTGTAGTTCGGCTAAAGTTGCGCCAACCTGCTTCAAGCCTTGTTCATTTTTCAAAGATCTCCTGCTCCAACTTCTTTCTGAGACTTATTGCGTTACAGAAATATTAATTAGAGACTATAGAGAGATTTGTTAACACTGTTTTTTTCAAGTTTCAGTGCAGACATTTCATCCATTGACTTTTTTTTTTTTTTAATAATAATCTTTATTTCTATAGCACTTTTTATACATTAAGCAACACAAAGTGCTTCCACAAAAATTAAAAACAGTGCAAAGATAAAATAGATGAATAAAAAGCAGGTGAACACACACGCACACATGCAGACACACATCATAGGTGACAAGACATACCTAGTGATATGGAGACATGGCCAGACACTGAGGACTAAGGTGAGGAAAGGGACATATTTGGGCCGTCCACACTGGGGGCGGCACAACTTCCGACCACAGGGGGCGCCGCCCCACAGATCCCCCCCCCAACCGGGCAGACAAGCCAATCCCACCGCATACGCGGGGGACCTGCCAGGTGCCCAGGCAGGGAAACCCATGGGACGGCTCCACCAGCGGCAAAAACCGGCCACCACCAGTGTAGCGCCTCCTAGAGGAACCACTGGAGATAAAAAAGAAAATTAGATAATTATCTGAAATAAATAAATAGAAGTAGATAAATACATTGATCAAATACATAACTATATACACACATACATGTATAAAATCAGTTAAAAGCCTGATTAAAAAGGTGAGTTTTTAACCCTTTTTTAAAAACCTCAATGGACTCTGCAGCCCTGAGGTTCCCCGGCAGGCTGTTCCACAAACGGGGGCCATAGGAGCTGAACGCAGCCTCCCCGTGAGTCTTGGTCCTCGTTTGAGGGACAATTAAAAGGCCGGTGCCGGAGGACCTCAGGGCCCGCGAGGGTTGATATGATAAAAGTAGTTCGGATAAATAAGAGGGTGCAAAACCATTAAGACACTTAAAAACTAGTAAAAGAACCTTAAAGAACCTCTCACCTATGATGCGAGGGCGCTAACCACGGCATTACCGTTCAGTACCTTTTAACAAAAGCGACACTTCATTTGCAGCTTGTGCCTTTTGCTTTCAATTTAGCCTCATAGAGTGGCTTTAATACAATGCTACTTCACTGGCTATGTAGTGGCCACTTCATCATTGATCTCTTGATCCAGGTCTCAGTGGTTTGAGATGCCCCGTAATGTCTCCAATTAAGAAAATACAAACTACAGGATTGGACCTTCTGGCTGGTTTTGGCTCAGGGGCCGGGGGGTTGAACAGCCTCGGTTCATATAAAAATTTTATAATTCTACAGTTTACAGTTTACACACACACGACGTTACTATTTTATGTTTTGCAGTCTTGGGAATAGTAAAAGTGCGCGAAGCAGACAACAACTGCGAGCAGGCTTCTAACTGCATTACATACATTTAGAAGATGAGACCGCTGACAGCAGTAATCTGCAGGAAATCACAGGAGACGGTTTCACAGCGACGGAACAGAAACGCTCGTCACATCCATCTCAACACTTCTCGCCAAGTCAAGTCAAACCGGATTACGCTTCAGACAGACAAAATCTTGTCACCCCAGCTCAGAAGACAGAGAGAAGCTCTTTCCAGCGCTCGCTCTTCCCTTGTATTTCCACCTGCTCTGCCCTATAATCTTCTCACACTTCAAATGAAATGTGCTGGCTTCTTTTCTTTCTTTTTTCTTTTTATTTTTGGGAAGCCTGCTGGCAACCACATAAAATTGAATCATCACATGTTCTGTATTTCTTAAAAAAATATTAAAAGAGGCACTATTCAAAGCTGCACATTTAAATGCTAATGGACCTTTTCTAAATTTGATCTAAGAACGATGCACAAAATGGGCAAAGACACACGGCGGGTGAGAGACAGACTGAATCAATTTTTTTGGCCATTCACAAGTTGTTTTTCCTTCCCTTCGCATAAAAGCCATTTTCTCAGTGTCACAAACAGCCTGTAGAGGTAACGCCACGCACAGCGGGCCACTTCGCTTTAGGGTTGGCTCGTTGAGATTGCTAAAAATGATTCTGTTTTGAAGTGATTTGATCCAACATTCAGCTGGAGCTTTGACGGTACACATGCTGGAACATACACTATGTTTCCTAGAGGCATATTGCCTGATTATTTATTCTGATGTTTCCAAAATTCAGTTTGGTAGTTGTTGGTGCATATTGAATATCAATAGCTTGTTTTAATTCTGGTGCACCTTTGACTAACACGCAACGTGACATATTTTCTCTTGATAAAATCCCAACAAAACTGCTATCTGTGCAATTCGGCCATGAAGTCGTTTCCTTTTAATGCATTCTAATACACTGTATTGGAAAGCAATCCACTCTGACATACAATAAAAGCATCTCTTAGGCAACCATCTTCAACATTTTCTAACTATATCTTCTATTTTCTTTGTTGGTTTCCACGCACTCTGTACTTTTCCAGTTTAATGTCTGGTCTTGCTGCTCTGGACGCGAAGTGCTCCAGCCGCCTGGGCATCATGACCATCTCCTACTACCTCTGGACCACCTTTGTTGCGGTGGTTGTGGGCATCGTCATGGTGTACATCATCCACCCGGGCGGAGCGGCTCAGAAAGAAGACTCAGAGGAAAGCAAAAAGCCGATGACCAGCTCTGCAGACGCTCTCCTGGACCTTATTCGGTAAGAGACGGCCATGTTGGTCCCGCCACATCTTATAGTTTGTCGTGTTGATGGGCTCGTATAGAAAGTAATAGATCGTTCAAATGAGAAGTGCATGAGTATTACCACAGCAATGACTCTTCACACAAATGCATCCATGTGTTAAACTTTATATATCTAATTTGAGACACTGAGTCTATGTAGCATGTTACCCCCCCCCCCACAATATCGTCTTGATACATGTATTATGTGCATGGATGAACCTTAAAAGAGCTCATGCTCAGAAACTGAGCAGCATAGATGTATTGCTTTCATGCTGTAAATCGATGTGTTTTCTCTGCATTGCTGTTGGAGTTTTTAATCTTGTTTGTGTTGGACTAAAACAAAAGCGACACAGTGTTGCATGGCGGTTTCCCCCTAGAGTGGCCGCGCAGGATAAGTTTAAGAGGATTTGGAAACGACTAATAAAACTGAAGGATGTTCATGCAGCTCGTGATAGCTGAACTTTTTATCTTGTAATCAGAAACTTAGAACAAACATTGAATCACCTTTCTATTACAGTGTAGTCAACAAGGATATACATTTCTATAAGACAAACGTTGCAGACGCTTGCTTTCAGTTCTGTGGGTCAAAGATGTATTAGACTTGCTTTGCGTGCACATGAATACTGCAGCAGGCTGGAAGCTAGAGGTCAGAGTGTAAAGCCTGGTGCCTTATGTGCCAGTGGGTAATTGTGCTAATCGAATTAGTGTTGCTGAAGGATGCTGTTGTTGTGTTGGAGGTAAACCCGGGTGAAGCCTGTAGTGAGAAGCAAGCCAGTGAGTCATGTTGGTTGGTCACTGGACTGAAGTCACCAGAGCTGCTGAGCTTTGAACTCCACTGATGCAAGATGTCATTTAGAAAGCTGGTTAGTCCGAAATGATATAAGCCAACATTGAAAATTGTGGTGGTGGTGGTGGTGGTGGTGGTGGTGGGGGGTGCCTACATTTCAACGTTCAGCATATTTTCTCCTTAGTTGGTCATTTCTATGAAGAAATTGAATATAAAGTAAATTAGACTTTGAGAACCAAATTAAATTTAACAGTGTGACTTTTTGTGTGCGTGTGTGTGTGTGTATGTGTATGTGTGTGTCTGTGTGCGTGCGTGCGTGAGTGTGGCAGAGCACAGCTGTGCTTTGGAATTATCTCGCAAAGCTTCTTTACAGCCTTCATCTATCATGCAGGCATACTATATCGGTACACTCACAAATGGGCCCAACTGTCTGCAGACGTACGTGTGTGTGTGTGTGTGTGTGTGTGTGTGTGTGTGTGTGTGTGTGTGTGTGTGTGTGTGTGTGTGTGTGTGTGTGTGTGTGTGTGTGTGTGTGTGTGTGTGTGTGTGTGTGTGTGTGTGTGTGTGTGTGTGTGTGTGTGTGTGTGTGTGTGTGTGTGATAAGAGTAAATGAATGCCATCATGTATGAATATGTGCATATGTGGATGTATTCGGCGCCCCGAGGTCAGGGTCATTAGCCTGCGTTGCTCTTTCTTAGACACAGGACAGGCTGCTGAATGACTAAGTGATCAAATCCGTGCAAAATATTTTTCCTTCAGCAAACCCAGTCACACTCAAACTGAACCATATGTTTTCAATATCTCTCTGATTAATGCACAGGCTGTAAAATACAATATGTCTTTTAATCCCTCTACATATGGAATGTGCTGTTTGATTTCTCATTGTGATTTGAGCTCATGTGTCCATGAAGGATTTAAAGACCAAGCTAATGCAACGCTGACCTTGATGACTGACAGACGCTGTTCGTCATCTGAGAAAAGATAGGAATGAGTCATGGTATTGTGGAAACAAATACATACTTCAATAATACATGGATTATTAGAAGCACAACATCACTTTTATTTCTTTAAGATATAAATTGAGAATAACAATGGACCGAGGTCCGACCCCTGTGGAACACCTTTGGACACAGGAAGTAACTTGGAGGTGCTGCCATCAATTTGAACGCTCTGAGTTCGTCAGGAAAGATCATTTTGGAACCAGTGAACAGTTTGTTGCTCTAGACCAATGTCCAGGAGTCTCTGCAGCAGCACGTCATGATCGACTGTCAAAAGCCTTAGAAAGGTCAATAAAAATGCTGCACACTGTTGTTTTTTGTCCAGTGACACAATAAAATCATTTAAAGCCTTTGTGGCTGCTGTGACCGTACTGTGCCCTTTCCTAAAGCCTGACTGGTAATCTGATAAAATATTATTTGAGTATAAGAACTCTTTTAGTTGTTCATTCACCAGGGATTCAAGTATCTTACCCAGAGCAGAGAGTTTAGAGACAAGCCGATAGTTGTCTAAAATAGCCAGGTCACCTCCTTTGTGCAGGGGCTATCATCCAGATGTGTGGGATTCCATTAAAGAGAAATTAAATTTCTCTATTGATGAAGTGCAGTAGGACATGAATGCATCCAATTAAACTATCATCAATGTCCATGTGTAGTTTTATACTGTTGACACTTTCCTTTCTTTATCACATGCTCCATGCCTTGAGTTCAAAAAGTAGTGGTCTTTTAGTGGAATAAAAGCAAGGCAAAGTGTGCATGTATACCAACAAATGGCATAAAAGAATTATGCTATTATGTGATTAGATGAGACATGTTGCCACACTTTTTCACCGCGTGAGTCAATTTCTGAATGTTAATAAAAGATTGGTTTCACATGTAATTGTAGGATGATGGTCATTTTTAGCAATTATAAGCTGAAATTTTCCATATTACTGCATTATTTTTTTCTTTCAAGATAAAACTGTTTCCCCCTTTATCTGTTAATTGCTCAACTTCCCTTTTGCTGCCTCCTTGATCATCTCTCGTTCGGTGAACATGTGAGTGCTGCCCTTGGTAAACAGAGCAACCTCTACATTTCAGCTTGGATAGGATGTGAGTGGTGCTCATTAAGTTATTAATGTGTATGGTTCTCTTTGCGAAGCCTTCGCGGTGAATACATCATTTCCTTCTGCAAAACCATGTCATTATCTTAAGACTGTTTTTACAAAGCACACAATCCGTCATCCCTCCTCAATATTACAGAAGGACATAATCTACATTGAAAGCACTGGATACTTTTTTCTTTGCATGGTCGTGTATTGCAACTGTGTGAGCGTGCATGCGAGTGCGTGTTTACATTGCACTGAGTAGTCACGTCTATTATTCAATGAAGGACAATTATATATGTCTCAATTTTCCTTCCCCAGCAACATGTTTCCAGCCAACTTGGTTCAAGCGACTTTCCAACAGGTAAGATTAAAAAATATATATATTCAAGCAAATACCATCTGAGGTCATTATCATCTAAGAAGTGTTGTGATGCCTGTGTAGACCTTTATAACATTTTATTGCACGACCAGTGCAGGAAACGCATATTAAATGGCCTTCTGCATTTATCCATATGTACCTACAGACATAATAATCTCCGATTTTGAGCATCTCTATTGTCATCATTGTGCTGATGTTGAGGGCATCTGTTTTGGTTTCAAGTATCGAACCCAGCGAGTCCCCGAACTTATCCCCAAACCAACGGTAGCCCAGCTCCTGGATGAGACCACCACACGAAGGGTCTACATCTACGGCATACAGGATGACAACGGCACCGACGTCCAGAACTTCTCCCTGGATCTCACACCACCTCCGGACGTCATCATGAAGACGTCGCCTGGCACCAGTGAAGGCATGAACGTGTTGGGGATAGTCATTTTCTCTGCAACAATGGGTAGGTGTTTCTACGTGACCCCTGCACACACGCTTGAATATCTATCGGGATGTAATTGAATTCATATGTGATTTCATTCTCGAAAATTTTGATTTTGCATGTTTAATAGGTGTATGGTTGATAATCGCAACATTTATCATTTGTGCGTATTACATAGGTTATATGTGTTGTGATTTGTGTTCTGATACCTCTATTCTTATCCAACTCTTTGCACATTTCTTGTCTTTCCTACTCATGAGTGTCCTTAAGAGCTGAATGTAACAAGTACATTTCTCCATTGTGAGATCAATAAAGGCTTATCTTATCTTATCTGGGTTTGTTTTTCCAATACAGGAATCATGCTGGGAAGAATGGGACCCAATGGAAGCGCCTTGGTCAACTTCTGCCAGAGCTTGAATGAGGCGGTTTTGAAGATTGTTGCCATTGTTATTTGGTGAGCACATTTCTTTCATAGCAACCTGCAACTAATTTCAAATACAAACACATGAATAGCATAGCTTGTGCTTCTATTAATGGAAATTTTAAAAAAAACTTTGCACTTGCATTTAAGGACTGCTTTTACATTGAGTCTGAAGATTCATGATCCCTGCCTTGCTCAGTAACTGTTTCTGCCCATTCAGCTTTTTTTCCCTCCATGACATACCGGTCCCAGAGCTATAGGCTTGTACGGCACCCCAGTAGGCTCAGCAGGCCAATATTAATTTCATGTCAGAATGATAGCGGTTGCCAACAGAGAATGAAGAAGACCTTCATTCTCATTACTTTTAGGTACCAACTTAATTAGGTAGACATTTCTATATTACTTCCTCATCACGGCGACAACCATAAAGATGTTGTTGAGATTATCACACAGTGATTTCATTATGTTAATTTAAAGTTTAATCACATGAAATAATTGCTTTAAATGTAATTACAGCGACCACTTCCTCTTTTTATATTGCACACATTTAATGACTTGGAAGTGGGATATTTAAATTCCGCGATGTTCCTAAGAATGCTTCAAGACATTGAGGAATGCTCACAAACACTCATAGTCCATGGGCCAGAGGTCAATATTGTCCCATTTGGGTGGGCAAAGGCTACCATATATTTTCTGAAAGCTAAAAGTATCAGGTGTCTGAAAATGCATTATAACCTTTTCAACTTGGTAGGTTTTACAATTTACAGCTCGGAAATTGTGAAAGAAAATAGCTCAGCATACAAAAGTGACATTCATTTGCAATAAATGTTGACATACTTCATATGGAGAATTCATTTTTGGCACTCTATCATTAGAGATCAAGGTCATGCTCTGAGGTCAAGGTCAATGTCAAATATCGCGCAAAATTGAGCATATGACTAGATTTAACATGCTCTAGATACCACCACATATATTTTATAGCTCCAAAAGTAATGTAATCTTGAAGACAAGGCTACGGACTTTCAGGAAATGTGTAATATACCTTGTAGTTTCCGATCTTTGCCAAGCTGTAATGTCTAAAAGCTGCCAAGTTGAAAAGGTTATCATGCATTTTCAGACACCTGAGACACCTTTCAGAAAATATATGATAGCCTTTACCCACCCAGATGGTATCACTTCGTGAAAAATTGGCCTCTGGCCCATTGACTATCAAGTTTGAGAATTTAAACGATTTCTATTGCCCCAATTCAAGAAATGTAAAAAGAGAAAAAAAAGTTGAAAGCATGTCAAAACTTGAGGAGACACCGTGAAATGCAAGCATGCAACAAAGACCATATGGAAAAGACAAAATGATGTCTTGTGCAGAATTCACTGTTTTGAGACTGAGAGTGGGAAGTGACTTGTAAAAAGCCCATGCATGCAAGTAGGTACTACACCTATTTGAACTGCACCACTGTGGGGCCAGTGTGAATACATAGCTTGTTACATTTGTACTTGACAGCATACTCAGGACTAATACTTTATTTTTCTCACCCTTTCAATTACTTGCAGGTATTTTCCCTTTGGTATTGTGTTCCTGGTTGCTGGAAAGATCTTAGAAATGGATGACCCCTCAGCAATGGGGAAGAAGCTGGGCTTTTATGCCATCACAGTGGTAATGGGCCTGGTCCTACACGGGTTATTCATTCTGCCGGCCATGTACTTCTTCATCACCAAGAAGAGCCCCATAGTTTATATCAGAGGCATTCTTCAGGCCCTTCTCATCTCCTTGGCCACTTCTTCAAGGTAAAATTGGACCATAACCACATGTAAACACAATATTCAACTTGTATGTAGCGATTCTCATCATTACATGTTTGGGGGGGGGGGGGGTCCTATTAGCCTTATCCTAGCCTGTACATGTGAATTACGAGTCTCATGACCATCTTAAATACACATTGAATAAAGACTTTACTACTTTCAACACTGGTTAGGTTTGTAAGCATAAGGTAAAACTAAGAAAAGAGGTTATTATTGTATGTGTAGGGGGAAAAAAACTGTATTACAAAAACGTCTAACGGGTCAAATTTCATGTGAAATCTCTTTTATGGTTCATGTACACTAAAATAGACAGGATGTTATACGATAGGATTTTGTCATATAACATATGTTGTCTCTGAAGACACTTGTGACCTATTTTTAATGTACCATTTGTTGCCAGCTCTGCCACTCTGCCTATCACCTTTAAGTGCCTCCTTGAGAACAACCACATCGACAGACGCATCATCCGCTTCGTACTGCCAGTCGGGGCCACCATCAACATGGACGGCACTGCGCTGTACGAGGCCGTCGCCGCCATCTTCATCGCACAAGTCAATAACTATGAGCTGGACTTTGGACAGATCATCACCATCAGGTAATATTGTTGGAATAATTCATAAGGTCAAGTAAACGTCAGCAGGGTTTTTGTGGTTCTTCGGTCCGATATAACTCATACAGCTTCTGTGTAGTGTTCATGGTTCGCTTGTGTAATCTCTCTTCTTAAACAAGTCAAAACTTTTCCTTTTCATTTCGCTTTCTGATGAACTCATTGGAGACACACAGAGGTGATGAGTCACCCAAAGACCACCACAGATTAAGTGCTCTTTGCCATTCAATTTCCACATCGACATCTCTACTGCAGATATGAATTAGTATTCCTCTAAAAGACATCATCCCGTTTGATCGATAATGCTGTACCGTGTCCAAAATTGTCTATGCCTCTCACAGCGTTTTCAATTTCGTCAAACCTTTTGGTGAACCTCCATGTCCCATGAATCTGTCCCATCAGGATAAAAATATTTTTCCTCACAAGTTCAAAAGGAAACTTTAGTTTTCATTTAGGACGTTTAAAGGAACCAGTAGAGTACGTCATGATAAATGGCCCTCATCCTTGACAGATTTGCTCAGTGGCAAGTTCAAATGCTCAGTCCACATTGGGATTTTTGTGAAGGATGACTCATGTGACTCATGTTTCCAATCACCCGTATAGTCCAGTGTGTTTCATGATCCCATCATGCATTCATCTATGTAATGAGTAATTTTGTACTTCAGACCGATTACAATGCCTCATCCCTTTATCTTCTTCACCCACTTTATCCAGGCTAAAATTGCCCGAAAGGCATGAAGGCCAGTCTGTTGTAAGGTTAATAAACAGAGATACTCACACAGACAATCTCCCAAACCTATTAACACTACTTATTTATTTCTAAAGATTGTGAGTTGTGGGAGAAAGCCACGTTGCCTTAGAGAAAACCTGCACAAACAGGAGCAACAGAGCATGCAAGTTCTACATGGAGTGACCCTCAACCCAGAATCACACTTGAGCTTTACTGGACCACAGCAGCCCACTTTGTCATTGCTTTTGATTGTCTAAGATGGAGTTGTTTAACTGGTTATCTTTACATATAGAAGTTCAGCAGAAGAGTTAACATTTATATTGGAAGGGAAGTAATAGTTAGTACTTTTATCACAAATGCAGATTACCCCCACCCCCCCACCCCCCCGGGCTTCGCTGTTACTGTGTTTCAGGTTTCAGTGATGATGAAATTGCTCATAGATGTGATTTATTGACTGCACTTCACCACCAACTGAAGTGATATAGAAAACAGATCAATGTGCAGTGGAAGAAAACACTTGAGCAGCATGTGATATCGAAGCTTCTTCAAAGTCTATTTTCTCCTGATCAAAGATCTCAATCAGCTGGGCCCACTCAATACTTTTCTATCTGGCACAGAGGTGGTGATATATCTAATTCAAGGCATTTGGATGTATTGTACCCTCGGTTCCTTAACGTCACCTTACTGTATTTCTCCTGAGATTTTTACCTCAAATGAAGAAGAAACACTTCAAAATGAAACCAAAGGACAAAAATCCATCTGGGTCAAAGTGTTACAGGGGCATACTTGTGCTATTTTAAGAGCAACATGTGAATTAATTTAACGTCACACATAGAGTTTAATTCTGAATTAATGAAAATATTATGGGATTTACTAGATACACATATATGTAAATGTCACACAGATTATGCCTCATATGAGCTTCTTAGTCTGATCTGATTTCTGCTAAACCAGTCTGGAAGCTCCGGAGCTGAAGACAGACAGACAGAAAGGCAGGCAAAAACATAAACAGCCAAACATCCTCACAGCAACACCACAACTTTATAGTGTTTGAGCGAAGGTAGACAAGCCCCTCATCCCAGGACAGGGGAAAAAAGTCCAATCCCTCCTCTGAATGGATGACGTGTCCAAATGTAATAACATTAAGAATGGACCTCTCCTCATGACCACAGACTGTGCACCATCCCGTATAATCCTTTGGCGGTAAAACCCATATGACCTGTATTACTCATCTCCCTTGTCACGCCAGAATTATAATAATTTTTCCCTCTCTGCGCCCTGTTCCCGTGCCGTTTGGCTGCTGACCAGCAAGCTGCTCCATCTGCATGATAACCTAACTTCACCCCCCTGCCGCCGCGGGCCCATCGAGCCGGAAAAACATCAGCCCGGTTTTTCTATGTTTGCTTCAAATGTGTCCCAGGAATCCTTCTGGCATTTTTGTTTTCCTCGGAAGCCGTAATACTGAGATACTGGAAAAGTGACTGGGAGGTGGCGGCGAGAGGGGGGCGGGGGGTTATAGAAAGGATTATGAAACAACATATTTTCCACTTTGACATGAGTGTAAATCCACAAACCTCTTAATGCCAACACCAAGAGGCAGACAAACATTCGCTTCGCACAAAAGCAACACCTATCGCGGATGGGAGGTGACGATGGGGAAAAACCCACACATGTTCAGGGAGGAAGAGAAAACTCTTGAGAGAAAAGCTTCATCCTGAAATTGAACCCTAATCCAAAGGCTTTGAAAGGACTGTATGACCTTCTGGTGGAAGGTCGTGAGCAGACTCTCAGAGACTCCCTGTCTGCAATACTTGGACATTACATCTAATCTAACATTTAGAGCCAGAATCACTAAAACTCCTATGTTGAATTGGAGAGAAGAGAGAGCTCAACTAAATAGTTAAACCTCCATACCAATCAAACAGCATTCTCAAACGACAACTCTGATTCCCATGATTCATAGTCCTTTATATAAAACCTACAACACTGAACCTTCTTGACATTCACATATCTCCATCTAAAAATGTTAAATGACAAATATCTTCTTAACATATATAAAGTTACATTTTAGTTTGCCAATGAAGAACTTTTCTGCAGATTGTTGTATCTTGCAAAAATAATACCACATTGCTCTGAGAAATGCTGTAGAAGGCAGAAACACTTAATATATGAGTTTGTCAAAGCCATATTTAATCATAGATCCACTTATTCCTCCAGATCCTCTGAGTCTTGATACTTCCTGTATATCCCGAAATGATAAATGTACCCTGCTCCTTTCCCCACAGCATCACCGCCACGGCCGCCAGCATCGGTGCAGCCGGGATCCCACAGGCCGGACTCGTTACCATGGTGATCGTGTTGACCTCCGTGGGCCTGCCCACCGATGACATCACACTAATCATCGCAGTTGACTGGGCTCTGTGAGTAAAAGTTCTTTTTTTTTTTCCATTTATGAAATACTGCAACCGCATTTTGCCATTTACTGAAATTATTTGGACATTTAGCAAACGTCTTCCATCGCTGGTCAACAGCTTCCTACGCATACTCCACTTTATGCATTGTTGGTGTGCACTAAATTTATCCCAGTGAGTCAGCAACTCTCTGCAGGCCTCCATAATTTGCTGTGATAAAGAGGGAAACATTTTTCTTCCCCGTGTGCCTTCACACCGTGCATGACTTTTAACTCTGTTCCCAAGGGATCGATTCAGGACCATGGTCAACGTGATGGGCGACGCTTTGGCCACGGGGATCATGGCTCATATCTGCAGAAAAGATTTTGTCAAAGAAGGAGAACAGGTGAGAGCATCCAAGGCTCCATCAATAAATCACAATCCACCATTTCTCCGCGTCTGTAAACTTATCTTGACCGATGGACTGCGTGCAAAAATGTGCCTTTGCACGTAAGAAGTCATATAACGTCCTACTCATTTGTATTCGTATGTTTATGTCTTTGATGTGGCTGCATGTGGTTTAGTAGTTGCCACCAGCAGAAGAAAGGCTAAATGGACAGTACATGACAATCTTCAGATGAAGATATCAAACAAATGCTGGGTAATGAGCAGAGTCCCATGTTTTTGCTTCCTAATTGCTTAATGAGCTAAAGAGGGCGAGTTCATATGAGCATGGGGTTCAGGCCAGAAGAGGAGAATAATAGGCCTGATTTACTTTGGTCTTGCATGAATCATGCTAATTGCAGGCTTTCCCAGATACATTGCACATCGCGTTCACTGAGCCGCCTTGCCTTGCTGCTCCATTTCAAACATGAAAATAAATGTGCATTCATAAACAAACGTTTGCACACATTCTACATCACATTGCATGACAGCATTGTATGAGCAAAAACTCCCAGTACTCAGTATATTTCATGTTAATGAAGGCAAACTTGGTTTCTCACACACAGTCCTGAGTGGGTGTGCACAACGATAAGTTTGTGCCCGTTTTCATTCTTGTAAACCTGTAATACTTCATGACAGTTTACTCAAAAGGATGATATGCACCATTAGATGTACCTCAGTTCGTGGTCACACTAGGTAACTCACGGTGGCCGAGCAACACAGAGATGAAAGAAGTTAGCGGATGATAGTTTCATGGATAAATCCTTCAAACGTTCTGCCGATTATATCTTCAGAAAAGCTGTTAACACCTAAAACACTAATCTTTCTGTCTTCCGTGGCACTCTCGATGTAAATTGAGCCATGTAATGTCTCTCATCTTGAACTCAGCCACCCACAAACCTGTGAGGTTAAAACAATCAGCAGTGTGGTATGGAAGGTTAATTACAACAGTGCTGTAATTGAGGTCAAATTCTTGCGCAAAGTACTGGAGTATTTGATTGTGAGACACTCTTCTCCATTCCTGTTTCTTAGGTGCCTCTGATATGTGAAACTAAACCCATGATAAGCATCCAGCAGATGATGACCTATCAGAACCAGAAAAATGGCTGCTACCAGGCTCCCCCGCCGGGCAGCAAGCAGGACCACCTCTCCCCAGATGTGGCTCGTCTCATGCAGCTGGAGGAGGGGATTCGGCCAGCCGAGAAAAAGAAGCACGGTCACTCCTCTCATCACAAGAGAGACCACAGGGACAAAGACCACTGCTCTATTGACATGAACGGGCTGGAGACTAACGTATAATAGCGAACACTTTACCCAAAACATTGACTGGCACATTCCCAGCTGAAGAAACAGCCAAGGTGACTAAGCTCACAAAATGTTCTCCTTGGAGGAAAAGAGCAGTCCAGGAACGTTATGAAGAAAGGATTTTAAAAAATGACTATTTTTTTCTACATGACATAAATGATGACCCACATTTGGATTGTGTGTGTTTGTGTCTGTACATATTTATCAGAGCTGTATTATTTGGTACCAACATGGACAGTTTGCTGCTCTGAGTGATATTAAAGTTATATCTACTTTTATTTATAATAATCTGGTCAGTTTTCAGTATATGGGGTTGATTTTGTTTTGGTTTTTTTTGTTTTTTATTGTTCCGTTATGGTAAACTTGAGAAAAAATGCTAACTGTATGATACATTTTTCCAGTAGTTTTACTGGTTCATTAACGCAAGCAAAGAAAGAAGCTACAGCAGATTAGTTAACATTTAAGAAATTAAAGATTCAGAAATACTGGGATTGCAGACTATTCCACAAAGATCCTCGGAAGCACCTTTCCTACACTCGTCAACTCTGCCTTGTTGTCCTGAGCCTGAGTGGGTCCTCTGCCTCATATTCGCAGCACCGAAGGACTAAGACTAAATGATTATGGAGATCTCAATGGAGACGAGTGTTTGCCCTTGTGTTGAAGTCACGCCGAGTCATCAATGCGCCCCACTGTATTCCCTCTTTGCCTTAAACATCCAAAGGAGAAGCATTTGGGAGCAGAGCATTCGCTCACTTGAGACAAAGCAGCACAAGTCAACGATCACAGATCGCACTCTGAACTCTGTCCATATATATATGTGTGATATATGCTGTACATGTATGTATTTCAAATGTTGGAGAAAAAAAAATGTAGATTTCATTTATCATATCAGTATGTTTCAAGAGCTGCCATTCTGTACATGTTTAAAGAAAGATTTCACCGTAGTCCAAAATCTATTATTATGAGACTGTAACAACTCTGTAAAATGGAAAAAGAAATGGAAAACGTATCAAAATATAGAAATACAATACTGTTTGGGTTATTTGTTAGTAGTCTTGTGATTGGATGTGAACTACAAAATCCCTATATAGTACGGAGTAATTTCTAAGCACCTCAGTTCACCTTTACGACTGAGATATTGTGAATAGAGGTTGAAGATTACTGCCAATATATATATTGAGTCGTCATCACTCTCCATTCATTGAGTGGGAAGGGTTCACTGAACTTAAAAAAATGAAATGAAATGAACCACTTGAAGCTGATGTGAAAGCATTCGCTGTTCACCCTACTTTTGTTTTACCATATCGTGAGACTTTTTGTGAAAATGCTGAAGTTGTGCAGAGTGTCGGTGCCATGACAAGCAACAGGTTCTCACCAACTTTGCCCTGAAGAGAAACACTGTGGCCAAAATTAGTTCAGAATTTTCAGCAGATTCAGCAGATTCACCAGAGCACATCATTTGGTTGTAATCATGGATGCAAAACGATTAAAGAGAAAACACAAGGCGCAAAAGGAGGATGTGTTTTAGGGGATTTCATTGTAATTTGGGTTAGGCATTACAAATAAAAAGGGGGGTTGGGCATAATATTGAAAAAACACTTATTTATTTAACTTGTTTATAGTTTATTAAGATTATTCAAATATACATTGGTTTTTTTTAAGACTTTTGTAATTAATTTTTAAAATCATTTACCCTTAATGGAGTTGAGGTGTAAGGTTGCATACATGGTAGAGAGTGATGCTTTTCCTTAACAAACATACGTGGACCAAGATTGCATTTTTCTTATATAACATTGCATCAGCTACAAAACAATGACGCCATCCAACAAGCGCTCAAGTCATATCAGGTTTCAAAGAGGAGTGCGTCAACGCCGCAGTGCTGCTGAATGGGTTGAATCCCTGGGCATCAGCGACATTTATTCTGAAAGCAGATTGAACTCCTCAGATCTCAACGCGACGCTACACACTTCAGCGGCAAATGAGAGCAGCAGAGCCGAAGAAGTTTAAATAAGAAATCTGAAACCTTTCAAATTGAAATTTTACATGTGACTTCTTTAACCATGAAAACGTCTCTGAGCCCATCCCATTCAGTGACCGACTGCACTAACCTGAGTTTCTGTCGATTGGAGCTGGAAGATGTAGCCGTTGACGACATCCTTGCTTTTCACCTGAAATGGTCTTTCAAATCCAACAAGCCTGCTCATATGTTGATGTTGCCGAAGTCACATTGAGCTTCGCGGTGACCAGCTTTGTAGGGCGTCGTCCAGCACTACAAGTCTCTATAGTTTCCACACTTTGACACCTGTTGGATCGAGATCGTGCCCTTTTGGGTTTGTAGCCAGCTGTCCACATTTACAGTATGTTGTGTTTGTGAATTCTTCTTTTCACTTTTGTAATCGACTGCAAGAGTTTGTTTTTTTCTTTGTGAGCAGCTTGAAACCAGTGGCATTCGGAGCAGTGACAATGGTGCGCACACACACACACACACACACACACACACACACACACACACACACACACACACACACACACACACACACACACACACACACACACACACACACACACACACACACACACACACACACACACACACACACAAATAAAAAAAAACACCCACCATCTCACTGAAGGTTGCAGCCATCCACAGCAGGTTTGTGGAGGCCTTGAGGGCCGTTTTAAGATGGAATTTCACTTCTTGCTCAGCTGGAGCAAAAAGTTCGACCTTGAAGCCAAAATGGGAGTTACAGTAAACCTCAGAGGGATACCACCGCCACCACAACCTTGCACCACAAATTACAGGAATTCATGCTGGCATGAGAAGACTCGTGATGTCAACAAAGTTTGGAGATGGAGTGAAGCAGAACAGAAATAAACTGAAATAACTTTAAGAGAAATACATACCTGAACTTTTCTGAGTTTTATATTCAACTGTCAAACATAAAAATCTATTTCTGATTCCTCCATTATTCTGAAGGCCGGCTCCAACAATACCATCGCATTCAACATTACAAAGCATAAGACAGAGCCACAGTGTGGCTGGACCCAGAGCTTTTGTTCTCCTGCGTTTCACTTTAATTGTGCTTTCCAGCTGCTGCCATATGAGGCCCAGCGTCCAAGGACACTTCAACATATGGACAGATGAGGGATTAAACTTGCAACCTTCAGATTGAGCATTGACCTGCTCTATGAACCGAGCCACAGCCGTCCTCTTTCCCCACTCTATCTGGACAGACTCTCGCTCAGACACAATTCAAAATTCATTCAGAGTTTATGAACCGAATAACATGTGGTCAAAACAGAAAACGAATGCATCTAATCCCCATTGAAAGTCATGTAATTCAGAGAGGAAGCTGGAGAGTAATAGCTGAAGATGACAGGATGAGAAGAGGAACACCACGGGGAATATCCAGGGATGTCTTATTGGACGTCTTGAAGACGGCTGGTGCAGCGCAGGGATATGATGTGTTTGAGGCAGACAAGCACCTATAATAAATAAACCAACTGAAAATGTGTAATTGTTGAAGATCAGAAAGCATCCGCGTTGCTGTGGCAACAGGTTTCTCTCAACGTAATCTCAGGGTTTCCTCTTAATATTGCAGATCTATAAGATAGAGCTTAGCAACATTTAAGCTCCGAACCATTTGTTTGATTCAGTTCTCTCTTTAGTAATCTTGAAGAGGGTTTTGTAGTTACAGCTTTACTTGCTCCGCTACACGGGTTATGTAAAGGGTTGCCGTCCGGCTTGATGCTCTGAATCCATTTGTTTATCAGCAGAAAAACACTGGTGGGTCAGAGGAATGCCTTTGCACCCTGCAGGATTTTAGTTGTTTTTTTTTGGTTTTTTTAAAGATCAGATGAAACATGCATCATAGAACATTCGCATATTAATAGTAGCAGACTATATAGCCTTCAGAAGAGTGTCTGAATAAGGTAATAAGTCATTAATAAGACTATTACAGAATGTTAAAGCTTACATTTAAATAGACCAGTCCTGCATGATGAGCGTCAGGACCTGTCATTTCCAGCATATTACAGAACCATTAATTCCTACAATTCCCCTCTAGGTCAGTGGGGCTTTCATTTTCATCACTGGTGGGAATATTGCATACAAAGGTCTTAAAAAGTAATGCATTTAATTATCCACACCTGCAATGCTTGTCAAAGCATTGGTAAGGCATCACTACACACGCTTCCGTCGTGGTTGTTGTATACTTACGTTTTCATTGGTGATCTTGGTAAATGGGTGTCATGCCTGTTTAATATGCTGTACATAGAGCAGCCATGGCTTAGAGAACAGCACTTAAAAGCGTGTGCTTCAGCGATTCCTTTTAACATTGTATGCAGCAGCACGTTCCGCTAAAACAAAGGCGGTTGTTGCATTAACATGCAGATACAGTACATCTCAAACACTTTGCTCTTTGCCTTGGTCTCAACCCATTCAGCACTTGTTATGGTTGCATCTCCTAAAGACCCATTTAGCCCACAGCCACAGAGACCAGCCAGTGACATAGCTTGCACAGATGCAGACTATTATACCATTTGGCCAGCCGGCCGCCTGGCGCAGACGAGCGGGGCAGTGGGGGGGGGGTAAAGTAACTCGGCCGGATACGAGTAATTATGAACGCAGACGGTGTGGGGGAGGAGGGTCCAGCCCAAAAGTTAATGGACTAATGGAAGGAAAATGTACAAAAAGGGACATATTAGGACACAAAGGCAAGGTCAAAAATAAAATCAAAGTTTCTTTGTTTGTCACACATGTAGTTGTGCAAACAAGACAGACGAGTGAACGTCACAGTACACAGCATCTGGAATGTTCTTTGTACGTTATTAAAGTAAAGACAGTTATAATATTTAAGCAAAAAAAACATTTGTCTCACATTTACAGGTCAATCCTATATATTTATTATTGATCATACAGTTTTAAATGATCAGGTTTTCATGACGACCACAAACAGAAGAAAAACTCCAGGCGTTATCACTTGTTAATGCTTTATCTTCAAAAATTAGACAATTATCATTTACAGTGAGACCCTTGATGTCAAATTTCATATCAAAAGGACCTCGGAAATCAACAGCTTTTAAGCACCTGCTCAAGTCAGAGGAAAGTTAGAGGCACATTCAGTTTTAGGACTACAAGGTTAAACTGTACCGAGTGGCATGCGCGTTTGATATCTGCTCTCTCGAAGGCTCAGTTCTCTTTGGACACAAAGAACAAACGACATTCCCACAGAGCGGAGCGGTGTGTCGATATCAGAGGAGCAACAAGTATTAAAACGGTCTTGGACCAACATGATCAAAGTGATGAGCGAACGAGTTATTGAGCAAATTTCAACGTGCGGAATTAGGTTTCACTACAAGTTAACCCTTGAACTGAATAGAAGTGAGCTGGCGCAGGGGTCTCACAGCTTGGCCTTGCCCGGTGCGACCTGCAGGCTCTGCAGCTTCATAGCCATGCCCATGTTCCCAGCGATCTTCAGCTTTCCTTTGAAGAATGCCTGATGTTCCAGGAGGACAGAGAAGAAAAAAAAAATAAAGGAACTTCATTATTGATTTTAAGTTACTTCCTTTGAAACACACTGACCGGGTGGAATACTCATAATGCAAGTTTCTATTCCTAGATCTGGAGATTTCAGGAGCCTTGCTCAAAGGGCCCATAGTGGGTTGGGGGCCAGACGGACATTTGTACTTTTCTCACCAAAATATCAAACAATATCAAAGATTTCACTAGCAACGATTTCAACAACACATTTTGTGGTCAAAATCTCACAGACTCTTCGTACGATGGCTGCCCCAGTGGGCTGCAATAGCAGAGCATGCACGGACATATACGCCGATCAGCCACAACATTAGAAACATTAGCCACTTTCGCTGCCCCATACACAACCGTTTACTCCAATAGCTTTCATTTCAGACCCGGCAGCAAACTTCACAGCAATCCGAGCTCCATTAAGTCATTCTGGATTGGCCAACACAGCTCGGCTTTTACGCCGCATACACATCAAAGACCCACTTCCTTGGATCCTGTTTTACAGATGCTGACTCCTGCAGAACGGGAGCAACTCACAAGGACTGCATCTCAGAGATGCTTTTATTTATTCATTTATTTATTTATTTTGGAGGACACAATGTTGGCTCAAGTTACAATACGCCACCCCCTTACAGATGCCATGATAAGGAGACAATCTATGCTATTTATTTTACCCATGTGGTCATACTGTAATGGAGGATCAACGCCCGTGACGGCATATAGCGGGATTAGCAACCCTGAACATCACTGGGTTGCCAAAATCTTTGTTACGAATCGTCTCACCCACCGTCATTGTTAGATCACTGTGAGATTTGTTTTATCTACAGATATGCTCGTCTGGTGTGTGTTTTCTTGCAATTCGCACCTTCATTTAGCAGCCAAAACCAGCAGGTCGATGTTTAAAAAGACACCTTAGCCTCAATGGTTGGTTGAAAATGGCTGGATTAGCAAAAAGTTATCAAGTCAACCAACATTATTCTGTTTAGACACAAATCTATGGTATTGAGCACGTGTTAATACAACAAAATCCATTCAGTTCAATTTATACATGCAAATCTCATAGGTCAATATTAGAGGAACAAAAATACACTTATTTCATGAGATTGTCTCACACACACACACACACATTCAGAGACCATTACAGCTTCCTCTGCAGAAAACATAGATTGTTGGATTCTTGCAGGACAGGAGTATAAGAAACCTAATGAGGATGAAAACAAACAAGGGTTTGTTTTGTTTTGTCTGCAATGGACTGGGAATAATTTACCTGCAAAACTCGGATGGGAACAGAATGTGAACAAGTGCTTTAGTCCCTTAAGGTAAACGCAAAAAGAAAATCTTTTATTGGTGAATTTTGTTCATTTCTTTGTGTCGGTTGGCCTTTCTACCATATTTGGTGAGCACGCTGAAGGTATTTCACTACGTATAGGTTAATAGCTTGAAAAGGAAACAGGAAAGCAAAAAGTGAAGATATTATAAAACAAACCGTTTGTGGGTTCAGTTTTCCATTCATCAAATCAGGGAGATCTTCATCACTCATTGATATGGTGCAGTCGGCCTTTTTACCTAAAATAAACACACATATAGTAAACACACACTTACAAATTATTAACAATACAACTCAACACAAAATTCACAAACCGAGGAAACTACTTTGTTTTGCTCAAACAGAAAAAAAAAGTCCGATAATAACAATGGTCTTACAGGAAGCACTTTTTTTTTTTCACTGAAGCAACAACTGAGAAAGCTTTGTGACTCATGCTTTCTATTTTTGATTGAATGTCAGTTCTGCCGTTTGGCTTTTAAAGAGAAAAATCCATTAGTGTGGCAAAAGTGTTTTCCTCATTTCAAAACAGACATGTTTTCTACCTCAGCTGTTAATTATGTTTCCCACCATGTCAAAATGCACACATCTGGCTTGGACTGAGGTATTAATAGCTTTGTGTATATATGTATTTTTTTCCATTTTCATACCATCCAATCCATCGTTATTTGTAACAGTACTTTAAAACAATAACAGGGAGACAAAGAGCGGTACACCAAATAACACAATAAAAACCTTAAAAAGACAAATAAATGAATACATTAAAAAAAAAATTTAAGTAGAAAGAATACATAAAACAAGCAGCTAAAACAAGAACTAAAATCAGCATTGGTTAAAAACCAAGAATAACAGCAAGGTTTAATTTAAAAAGAAACACTGTTTTCTCAGTATGGATCCAAGGGGCAATAAACAGGAGAAGACCCAAAAGTGAACCTTGTGGAACACCACGAGGGAAGCAGTGGTAAGGACCCCTGATCTCACCCCCAGCTCCAAACCAGAGATCAGGGTATCATAGTGCACTGTCAAATGCAGTACCGGTAGTTTAATCTAAAAGTTCCAAGACAACACATTTGCTTAGAAAACTCCATTTAAAACCCTTAAAAACGTCTAAATCTGTGCTGCACAAACCTTTAAACTTGGATTGGGAAAACCTCATAAATTTCATTTAAAAAGTCTATTGGTTGGCAAATGAACTCTTTTTTTTTTTTCTTTTTAAATCAGAGGCATCACAACTGCACATTTGAAAATTACTTGGGCCAAACCCGAGCACAATATGTCCACTGTTTTCAGGACAGGAAACCAAACTGTGAGGAGAAAGCTCTTTTGTGTAACCGTGGACGGACAGCATCGTTTGGAAACCCAAACGGTTTCAAATGACCCACAGTTTCTAATAAGAAATAAGAGGAAACATAAACACCGTTTCCTGACGAGTCTCATACTGAGCGAAACACCAGCACATCGGGAGGATTGTACATTGAAGTAAACTGCTTCAGTAATATTGAAACACACACCAAGTCGACCACAATTAACAAGAATCAACTGAATTACTGTTAAAACCAGAATACTTTAAAGCCACTGCTGCTGATATATATATATATATAGAGAGAGAGAGAGAGAGAGCAAAGGATTTAATAGAACAACTTGTACACGAGCACATCTCAGGATTTTTCTGATCATCTCTTTCCATTTGGAGTCGTTGCTGATGTCACAAATAATGGCTTAGATGCAGTCAACATCACAGGGGAGTACCTCTAATGGAAACATGTGGCCATTTATAAGAGTCTGTGTGTCACAGCATGCTTTTAAAGGCCGGATTCAACGCTTTCCCCTTGATCACGTCTACCTGTATGGAAGTGCTGTGCAGTTCGAAAAGGGACTTTGTGATCGTTTACCTTTCCGTGGAGTTTAGACCGAGTTCCTCATTTGTTTGACGTTTCGACTCCCAGTACAGCAGCGACATTAGCCTTTAAATATGACTTCAACTGTGTCCAGGAGAAACATTCAGTTGAAGCTCAACTACTACACAAAAACTGCAGCTATTTACAATTCACAAAGAGTCGGCAGTCTTTAAAAGAATATATTAGTCACTGCAGCTGAATTCAAATCAGTGATGAAGTGCCACAACTGTGTTTGCACAGCGAGTTTCTGTAGCAAATAGACATTTTGTCCACAGTTCGTGTCGTCTACAACTAAATTTCCTCCCTCTGATTACATGTTTGAATTAAGGGTCTAATCCTACGCGACAAACTCGTGCTGCACAGCCGGTATCTCCGACACTATAAAGACTGATGTTTTGTGCTCCGCGCTCCCTTCCATCACAGCAGGAAGAGTCTCAGAACACTAACTGGAGCTCAAAGACTTCTTAATTGAACCACGAGCATCAAAGAGGTATTTTTCTGTTTAGATTTTGAGTTAAAAAAAAAAAAAAAAAAAAAAGAGCAAATCCGGAATTCAGTAGCATTTTCTACAACCTGCAGATAAAATGATGCACAGATTTGCAGGACAAAAGCTTCAAAAGTGTTTTTCAGCCTGGCATTTCTCGGTGTGCATGACAAGCAACAGTTCTGAGACTCACGTCTCATTTTTTTAGTAATAAGAGACCAGACTTACTACATAAGACTGCAGGAATGCAATAGAATGAAGAACAGGATTATTTTTTTAACGTGATCTTATCATGGGCCAAAATAGTTAAAAAAATAAAAAAATAAAAAAATCCCCTCCCATTACAAACCTGGGTCATTGCTCACAGAACCTTTGCCATTTTTCACGTCCACAATCCAAGTCACCTCTTTCCCTCCTGGGCCATCCTTCACTTTGAAGGCAAACACTCCTCCGACCTTCTTGACAAGACGTTCTCCATCCTGCAAACGAGTGGAACAAGAGTTTAGGAGCTGCATTAAAGATTTCCCGTCCTGCAGACGAGCCAGAGACTGCCCACGCCATTATATTGAACTCCACAGCCGCCAATATGTGAACAGCTTGACGTGGATATCTTCTGACGAAACCTTTAAAAGAAAATGGCACAAAAATCAGTGTGCAGGTAACACGCTGACAAGAAACTAACTGGTCGCCTCCGTCTGACTGTGAAACAAGCAGCTCTATTCTTATTTTACACGGATTTCTGAGCATTTCAGCTCCTTTTAATTCAATCCAAGTAGATTCATATTCATTAGAAAAGTTCTAAAAATGAAGCAAGATATACGATTTATAATATCCAATATGCTTTTCAATGTCCACACATGCCTAAAAAATTATTAAACTTTCCTATAGCATTTAAATTTCTTTAGGGGGGAAAAAAAATTTGCATTTTTTTCTGAGACACCTGGTTCAGAATTAGAGCTGCACAAAGTAAAGATAACCATAAAAAAAAAACCACTTTGTAGAATCTGAAACTGCCCATTGCTTTACTGTTTGTCCACGGCGCAAACAGCTTTTCCTGAACACAATCTCGGGGCGGTCCAAGCAAACCACTGCTCGCTGGTCATACCTGACATACAATACTTTGAACTCACTGCAGTTCACCAGCGTTCACAGAATCTTGATTGTTTTTGGAGTCATTGAGTGTACAATGGTTAAAACCATCTTCATTAAAGCAATTCTGAATGACTCAGCCACTTCCCCACAATGAGCAGCGACTTACTCCACAGAGATTGTACAATTACATATTGGGCTGAGTTGAATGAAATCCATATTATATATAAAAACACAAAAGAAGAAACCCACAAAACTTACAACATTTCATACTTTTCACCATGAAGTGGATCTCCTCGACTGTTTTGCATGTGTACAGTTTTAGCAATCAAATCAATGATGAATCACAAGCTCAAATTAATTCAAAGTGGTCTGTAAATAAAAATAAGTCATTTCTTTCGGCATTTTAAAATCTTGTGACAAGATTTTTTTCTTTTATTTGACGTTCTATAACTGGTATGATCAGTTTCAATATGACACTCCTTAATTAATCCAATGTAAGCATGTTTTCATATGAAACAATATGTAAAAAAAAACCTGTTTGCTTTTTGTGTGCGAGCAGCCATTTTACCTTCTCTAGAAGATTCTCAATCTCCTTGAACACAGGGTAAGCTTTAAACGCTTCCAGACTGCTGGCTGAAGTCAGTACTGCAGCTGGACGAGATCTGTGTGTGACACACACACGCACACACACGTACAATACTGTAACAACTTGTGTTTAAATCATAAATGAGTTCAATGTAAAACGGTTGTTGTGTTGGAGGGATTAGACAATAAATAAAAGATGGCAAACAACAGATAATGTACCTTCTTTTTTTGCACTATCATTATAAAATACACATAAATCAACTATCACTGTATTATTAGTGACAGACTGCCAATGAATACAGCTCCAACAGCATCATAATATAACACGCCAACATTCATTTAAAAATGATAAAACAGTGGCACTGGCCAGGGCTACTGCTGTAGACATGAAAACACTTTGGCATGCATCAAATAACACGGAGATAACTTTATGCTATTATGGACATAACAACCGACGTGCAGAGTTGCACAATAGTACAACAACAGAAATGTAATACTTAATTAAAACAAATCCTAGTTTGTGTGGTGTGCACTGCTGCAAATATAATGGATTAAACTTTAAGTCCAGTCCAGAGAGGCTTAATTCAATAGAAACCTGCACATGAAGAGTCACAACCGTGTATGTACATGGTGAGGGTTGTATGATGAACCCTAAATTGTTGGAAAATACATCTCAGTGGTGCAGGAACTGTAACTTAAGATGCTATTTGCCTACTTCACATGAGAATGAAGCTCTATTTGCTCCCAACAAAAGAGAAAAAGAGATATCGAACGCCTATTCTTCCAGTTTACTATCCAACAGCTTACTCAGTGAAGACTAACAATTGGGTGCTCATCAGTAATTATGGTGACGGTTGAAATTGCTGGTACATCTGATGATCAAAAGAAGAAAAGCTTTACTTTTTTTTTCCCCCCCAGGAGTAAATTCAAACGGACCCAAATGTACCATCAAAATATCAAAAGTAATGGAACAAGCGCATCTTTGGTACTCCAAAATAAGCAGCACAGTTTACAAACCTCGCCTCCTGCGGGAAACCTTTCCTGTAAAGTCCCACGACCACAGCGCCCCCGAGGCCGATGTTGTGCTGCAGGGCCACCTTTGCTCCCGGGACCTGCCTCTTCCCAGCCTCCCCCCGGAGCTGCCAGCACAGCTCGGCACACTGCGCCAGACCTGCGGGAGCCAATCAATGAGTTCGAGACGAGAGACGTGCATGTGAAGAGGCTGTGTTGCTGTGTACGTTGAAGCTCCACGCCAAATCCTGACCTGGAACTCAAAACAGCATGTGGAAAGAAAAGCAAGAACTCAAATAGAAGATGTCTGATTTTCCAATTGTAAGCAGGTTGCCTGTGTGGTCTGTGTCACCGGCTTTTAATATTCAAGTCATTGTTTTAGCTCGACTGCGTTGCACAATGTACTACCGAGGACGGGGTGGTGCAGTAAAAATAAGCGGCACAACCTGAAACACCTTAACTACTAAATAGGAAGGCCACGTTTTAGAGTCTCCCTTAATTATTTAGTTTTATTTTAACATGTTGATTGACACAAACTTTGAAATGCAGAAAGCAAAAGAAAACAATTACCCTGAAAGAAATGCCACAAAAGGGGAAACATTTTAAATTTTTTTCTGTTGAGGTTCAATTAATTTAAAGAAAAACATGCTTCCAGATTCATGAGACTCAATACTTTGCATATAAATCATCCTGCTTTTGTTGCCTTTTGAGAGCTTGGGGAGAAAATAGACACTGTAAAGGCAACTTTGGACTGCAGTCTTCTTTTGAGCAGACAAGAAGAATTCCTATCAGCCATGACGTTTATATAATCTTAAAGCGCCTTTTATCTCAAAAGTGGTTGATGTAATAGCGCAATATGCATCATGTCCCACAACTTTATCTACCCGGGCAATACATGCTGACCACCACCACTAAATGCCAAACTCCATTCCAATTCTCAAAGGTACGTGTACTTTTGTGGTGCATTTTCATCTCCACCGTTGTGTGATCTGAGGAAGAAAACATGAAGGATGGACAAGCACAGTAAATAAAGTGTTTCAGCGAGATTCACAATTGAGAAAAATGGATGATATTTCAATGGTCCTGATGTAAGAGAGTGGTGAATGCAATATGAAGCTGTGTGGTTCATTGGGCTTTATTATTGCTGCTCACTGGTTAAAAGAAAAAAGGTTTCTGACCATTATATGTCAATAATAATACTGACTAACCATTAGACGTTTGCATTTCTTGCTGATTGGACAAATAGACACATTTCACAAGTATTTAAAGCAAAGACGGGTATAAAAGATGGGTTTAATCACAAAAGTATGATTGTAAAGGGATGCCAAAAACTCTTACACTCGTACATTTGATCAGTTATTCAAAAATAGTTTAAGAAATCAGGTGATATTCAGCCTAAAAAAGTTTTGGGGGATTTTATTGAGTCAGTTTCTTGAATAAAAATAGAAAATAACATGAGAAAAAACCCTCCACAGTGTCTGTCTACAATCCAGACACCAGAGCATTGTGCAAAGGTAAAACCGAATATCCTCCAAATAAGAGGGGTGGAAAGTTGACACCTAATCTGACAACTTGCTCTCTAATCTCACCAGAGGAAGCTCCCGCACCAACATTATGGCTAAGCATTTCATCCCGTCTGCTTAATAAGCTTTTGCATTTCTCTATTATCCCAACAAGCTAAAGGACTTAAGGATGAAGACCTGGAGAGACACGATGCATCTTTCACAGCACTCCTAATCTTCGTCCCTGAGGTGTGTGTGTGTGTGTGTGTTTTAGTGCTGGGTGAGGAATTCACACATCCTTCAGTAGCCAGTTCATCAAAATACAAAGGCTAATTCTAATTTGATATAAAACTTAGAATTATAGGAAAGGACAATCTCACAGGCACAAAAGTATTTCATTCAGGTAAATCCACTTTATCCTCTGAGGAAGGAAGAATTTACTGAGACAAAAGAGAAAACTCCCGTCTTCCCTTATCATTTTGATGGGTAATACTTTGTCATAATTAAAAATGGGACTTCACGGAGCCTAAATATCTGACCACCATGGAGCAGCTACACTTAGTAAAAAGAAGACTCAGCTTTGGGGGACGTCCCGTGCTCAGGTCGGGCATTGAGCCGTCAATATTGGTGCTCACAGGTGCTGACCTCGTCTTTCAGAAGGAAGACGAGGTCAGAGCTTCACAGCCAGATTAGGAGCAACACCATAGATCAGACAGAGCTTAGTTTACTGAGGCGTTTACTGAGAGCCACCCGTGAGGCCGGGGGGGGGGGGTGAAGTACATCATGTGAGTAAAACTTCCATCAAGAACAGAAAGCAGAGGGAAGTGTTTAGGGAATAAAGGATTACAAATGTAAATAAATGTATAAGTCAGTAAATAACAATAAGATGCAACATTTCCCTTTCTTTATTTAACTCAATACTGTGTGTGTGTGTGTGTGTGTGTGTGTATTGTTCTATTAAGTATGCATGTGTGTGTGTAACAAATGCGAGGAGCCGATACAGATTTGGCTCCTCCACGGTTTGCTTCATCTTGTCCCCAACGGTTTAATATGTGGAGAGATTACAGAGGAAGCTCGCCAAACTCACAGTCGGCTGCCCGCTGACATGCTGGCTCGCTGGTCTCCGCCACAGTGGAGGTGAGCATCACTATGCGACACACGCCACCTTGTGGCCTTTGTAGAAATTGTCAAGCAAAGTTTGCATATACTCAAGAGAGCAGGAGCACAGAAAAAAAAAGATCTTTCATACCTTAATTGGGTCCATCTTACTGTGTGGACATAAACTGACTGCTGATAGCTTTTCCCGTAACAGACCTGGAGTTTTTATTACTTTATATATAATAATTTAACATATTTACAGTATACAACCAGACCCACTTCTATATAGAAGGAACTGTAAGTCATACCTGTTGCACCAAGAGGATGTCCCTTTGAGATGAGACCTCCACTGGGGTTGACCACATATCTTCCACCGTACGTGTTGTCCCCTCTGTCAATAAACTCTCCAGCCTTACCTTAAAAAAAAAATGTAAAAAGTTGAGTGAACCTGACCGTGCTTTAGTAAAAGTCGTCATCTTACCGGTATACACATAGCAAACACTTCTTCTTAGGGTGCACGTGAAAGTATGTTAGCTATGTCCTTTTTCATTCTAGATTCAATACACAACGCATGATATTTACCAATAGTCAGTAATTATGCAAAGAGAATTCTGTTCAGAAAGCAGAAGCTGAGAGGTACAAGATATCGTATGCATTGATTCTTACTCTCCGGTCAAATCCAGCCTTACCCTCTGAACATAACCCCAAGGCTTCATACGTGATGAGCTCATTAGCCGAGAAGCAGTCGTGCAGCTCCACCACATCAACATCATTTGGAGTCAGACCTGCAGCTTCAAAGCACCTTTTTGCAGCAGTGCGAGACATGTCATATCCCACCTATAAATTAAAAAACAACCCAAAAAAACATCTCGATTGTTTTGTCTGTCAAAAGGCCATCGAGTGTTACTTCAAATATGAACATTTCCAGGAATACCACACCATTTTAATGCAGCTGTTTTCTTCAAACGTGGAGGAAAGATCAGTGACCATCTCTTGGGCCAGAATCTCCACTGCCTGACTTTCAAGGTTGTGCTTTTTTACGAAGGCCTCGCTGGCCAGAATTGCTGCTCCCGCACCGTCTGATGTTGGACTGAGATCAGAAACAGTGAGTCAGACTCACATCAAAACCAAAAACTGTCCTGATACAGTTTAACTCCACACTTGGCTAATCAGTTTGAAAACACATGACACAGTCTTACCAGCACTGCAGGAGAGTGAGATACTCAAACACCTTCCTGGATTTTGCCACCTGCTCTAAACTGTACTCATCCTGGAACTGGGAGTACCTGCAGGAATGTAGGAAAACCATAAATTCACTCCAATTATCATGATCCAAACATGGACGAATCATTGATGAGGCCAACCGTGTCGTACGGATTGTTGGTGGAATGTTTGTGGTTTTTCCAGGCAATTTTAGCAAAGTGCTCTGGTTTGGTCCCTGGAAGAAGAAAAGAAAGGATTTTTTTTTAATGAAGAGCTCATCGAGTTAAAAGTATTGAAATGACTGCATAATATTGCATCTTAATAACAATAGGCAGATGAAATGTAATTTCTCTTGTCAGAATGTTGTACCATATTTCTCCATATGCTCCTTGCCAGCGTTTCCAAACATCTGCGCTGTCACTGGTGCAGGCTGGATCCCGTAGCAGTTGACCATCACTTCCATGTGCTTGTCCATGGGACTGGTCCTGTCTGTATACTAAAAACAAACATTTTCCATTAAAAAAAAAAAAAAAAAAATCTTTATACAACCCTGGCATTTAAAGAAAGGGGATATTTAGGCAATCATACTGACTCATGATATTAATGTTGTAAGAAACATGAGCAGACTCAACAGACTGGTTGTTTGTTTATTTATTTCATGTTGTAAATATGGACATACATCTTTATTGAACATGTTTATTATCATTGAAATTTTCATTTGAAACTATTATTCTTCAATCTTCTTATTTTCATATGTTTTGCGCAATCTGGAGCTGCTGTGATAGCCGAGGTTCTCCACGTTGGATGACTGAAGCTTTATCTTATCTTATCCAAACATTAGCTCTGCCTGCGGATTAAGGTTTTTATTTAATCATTGGCCCGCTCTGTGGCCAAAAAGAGTACCAGCAAACAGATCAGCCTCTCTAATTGCAAAACTGCACTAACACAGGGCAGCGCCAGGTGGTACCACAGAAGAAGACAAGATCCAAGGGTGTGTGCTGCTTCGCCACCTCCTCTACGCCGTTTAGACATGACTGCTCTGCTTCTTCTCCTTCTCATCTCATTGTTAATTTCGCCGAAGACACCATAGTGCTCGGAATCATTAACAACCACAAGACGGAAAACAAGACTGAAGTGCAACATCCAGGGTCACGGTGTGCGGGTAATAATCTTGTAATGAACATGAAGAACACCAAGAGGGTTATTGTAGCTCCTTGTGAGAAAAGACAAAACAAGCACCCTCCACGCTCTATTGGCAATGAGGTGGTAGAGAGGGTGACACCCTTCAAACTCGGGAGTGATCATGACTGAGGACCCGTCCTGGGGCATCAACACTGTCTCAGTGGTAGGAAAGGCAGCACAACGCCTCTACTACCCCTGGTTTTACATCTGTCTTTCTGTTATCCTTCTTGCTGCGAAAAAAAATAAGACTGCTTCCATTTTGTGTGTGTACTGGACTCTATTATCACAATGGGTATTTAGTGTATTCATGGGATTCTGCAGCATTATTGCACTTTTTTTTCTGACTATAAGATACTATGTTGGGTTAGGTTACTCCAATGGTATTTCATTATATTGATATGACGATGACAATAAAGCGATTGATTGATAAAGCATATAAAAGCATGAGCCGGTTCCAAGACAATGTTTTGAATGTGCAGAGGTGCAAACAAAAAGTAGTGTGCCTCGTCCTGTCAGCGACTGCTAAATAAATCCTTCGGGGGTGGTCATTTAAACCAGAATTACTTTTTCTAATTCACACACATAATATTATGTTCTACTTTGGTAACATTCTTTGCATCAAGTAAACGGCAAAAGTATTTGTACCTTGGCAGTCAAGGAGCCCCTTTCCATCTTCTCAAAGCCGAGAGCGAGGACACAATCAGCAAGACCTGCAAAAATAACATGAACGCTTTCAACACCCAGCAGATGAACACAGCGAAGGACGATCAATTTGATTACTTCATTACCAAAAACAAATTCTCTACATAATTACAGTCTAAATTCAGATTGGCCACAACAGTCAGAGATCTGTTATAGAACAAATCAAAACGCCAGCTTTGATAAAGCTGGGGTTTTGTCTCCAGATGTATGAGGATCATATTTGCCTCACCTCCTTTGACCAGCTGGCGAGCCATGTAGAGTGCAGTGGAGCCAGTGGAGCAGTTGTTGTTTACATTTATGATTGGAATCCCGGTCAGACCCAGGCCGTGGTAAATGGCCCTCTGTCCACATGTGGATTCACCTGACAAAGTAAATTACAGAATGAGACATCATTATTATTGCACATGAAATGTATTTCAACTGAGCAGAACAGGACATGATCTAAGGTTTTTCTTTCTTAAAAATGTTTTTTTAAATTGCCATTTGACAAATACAGTACTTTTCCTCAGCACATACAATAGTACATACGATGCTGCAGGTGGGAGCACATACATCATTTGTGTGAGAATGTAATGTTACACTCTGTATGTGACACACATTGTGCTTTATCTTTTAGTCTTACCATAAACATATCCCACACAAGCATGTTCGATGCACGTGTAAGAGATCCCTGCATCTTGTAGAGCCTTTTCACCTGTTACAGAACACAGAAACAGAGGAGTGAAGTGATGTTACATAACAAGACAGATAAAGATATTCAGATGGGTAAATGAACGACTGATCAGTGAAGATATGGACCTGCTTCCTTGGCCATCTCGGGGTAGTCATCATTGTCGCCAGTTCCAGGCTTTTCAAACTGTAATAAAAGCACAAAGTCACCAAAGAGATCAAAAATCCATTCAAAGTCATGTTGACACACAGCATGTTTCTTTCAATTATTTAAGACGAAACTCTCGGAAATAAATCTTTGCATTATTTTCTCCCTAATTTGATGAAGTTACATGTCGGGTTTCTCAGGTCCGAAAGTTCGTTTTTAGCTTCTTCTTATTTTAGTCTTATAATGCCAGTTCTCAATTGTTTGTGAAATGTGTGGCTTTGTTTTATTTGTGTAAACAATAAAACACAGAGCTGAAGAAAGAATTTAAAAAACTGAAGGATTTTCATCCATGAATGGGGAAAAAAGGGAACTGATTAAGGGTCTGATTGGTCAGTGTGTGCACATCGCCAGAGAACAAAAAGTAACTGATACCAGCAACCATTTGAACTCACTTGTCTGTGAATTTTCCTCATGTCAGGTTGGTTTTTTGAATGATATGAATGGTTTTATGAAAACAGAAATGCAGGGTACAGCCTGGCCATTCTTTTATAAAAGTCAAACACCTGTGAATGTGGATTACACTAATAGAGAATATCTGTGCATGGAATAGTCCCAGCCTGCATAGATCTTTTGATAGAGTGGGTGGTGTCTCAATCAAACTATTGTAGGTTCGAGTCCCCATCACAAAGTGCCCTGGAGCAAGACACTGAACCCCAAACTGCATGGAGGCAGCCCCCCTCAACTGATGTGTGAATGGGATTAAAAGCGTAAAGCGATTTAGAGGCTGCTCAAGCAGTGGTAAATCACTGCACAAGTGAAATCCATTTACCATTTAACCATGATTAGACAGTGCAAACCACTGGTACACCATGCCGCCTGTTGTGTAACAATCCTGACAATGCCTCACTTGTACGGTGACACAACTTGACACAATATATAAATGTTAATTGTGCAACAAACAGGGTGAAGGTATAATAGCACACTGGTGCTTTTGGTAAAGTTTACAATCGGGGTTTGATATGTTAGTTTTCCTCTTCAGATTGAACGTGTTGAGCAGCTGTGGAATTAAAGTTCACCAGCCAGCTGGACAGAGGACCCTTGACACACTTCTGCTTATCGTGAACTTATGGACTTATGGACTCTCACTGGAGCCGAAAGAGGCACGAAAAACACAGCGAAAAGAACAAACACGTCTCAACCAAGAGCTAATGCCATTGATAAACAAGCTTTTTTGCAATAGAAGTTGCAATAGTTGTATGTTCTTCCGAGTTTTAGTTTTAGGTTCCTGTCAGCTGTGACGCACACACAATATGGGCATGTTTACCAAGAACAAACAGTGTGTGTTAGCTATTACTGACAGCAACATGTCGAGTCAAGGAATAGAAAAGCTTATTTTTTCTAATATTAATACGAACAGACGGAACGCACTCAACTGTAAAGTTAGCCAACACTTTGCGGTGGATTGCTTGTTGCGTTACTTAGCTGGCCTTGACAGAAATATACATGATAAATCAACTGATAGCATTACCTTTGTCATGCCCACGCCGACGACAAACACTCTGTTCGTGCCACGATGTGCCATGGTGTGTTTTTGTTTTCCCGAGGAGCAGTGTGCAGCCAAACTAGCAAGTCAGTAAGACCGAGCAAAGGCTCTGGCACCAGCAGTCGCCCCAGGTCAAACCAGCTGCTCTTCTTCTCTCCAGAAATAACAGTCAACGTGTGTACAGCGCCATCTAGTTCCCAGGAGGCCGCACAGCAGAGCGCAACTGGTGGATCATCTCATGTTCCTTTTTTGTTGCCAATAAATAATTTAAATCGATTTTCAAAACAAAGAATTGTCAAAAAAAAATGTAAAATGCCCAGAAACATATTTTCTGTATGATCCCCTGCACATGGCTTGTTGGTGTTAGAGTCTCTTTGTAATATACATTTCCCACTATTCTAAATGCATTTTACGAGCTCTATTTTAAATCCTTTACTCCCCTTTCTCCTGTTTTAATTGCCCCTTGTATTTCCAATGCACTTTTAATTTTCAGACAGACTGGACATTGTTGAAAGCTTGCTGTTACAGATCTGAATAAGCCAGGGGGTTAATGACAGCCGACATAAAAAAAAACTGCAAGAGCATCAAATCAAATTGAGGTTAGGGCCAAATATATATATTTGGCCCCAACCTCATATATATATATATATATATATATATATATATATATATATATATATATATTACTGCATTGTTCCCATCTGAAACTCAAATACTTGGTAAACTAGGTCTTGTATAGTCCTTTAAATAAACTATAACCAGTGTTTTCCAGTCAGGTCTTTGAAGATTTCTTCAGTCCTGCAATTTTATAATCTCAAGGAACTGTCACATAATCAAACTGTGCATGAGCCTTACAATGAGCTATTTGTAGCAGAGTGACAAAACATGCGTGAAGCCACTCCAATGGATCAGTAATGGAAGGCATCATCCAAAGAAATATTGTAAATCAGACATTGAAATCAAACAGACCTGTCAACACAACATAGTGACGTTTGGATTTTATTGAGGCAAAGAAAAAAAGGCCCTGTTTATTGAGAATGTTCTTCCATCCACATAACACACCTATATGGACAGCCAGCTGTGTTAATCCGCGTATTCTGTCTTTCATCATCACCAAACCTCCTCATCCTCTGATCTGAAGCATCATCGTTACCAGGCAACAGGATATCTAGCAGTAGTGTTCATTTGTGGACCGCCTCCGAAGTTCAGCACTTAATGAACCGGTGTGTGACCTCGTAAATCCCCACAGACTCATTCACTTTCTCATCGTAGTCCGTCCAGTCCTGAAATGATTCAAATGAAAATTAACACCGTTCGGATCACTACCGACAGCCACTGTGAGGCGATCCCCGACACGAAAAACAAAATCCACTGAATGGATTATCTGCTGATGAGAAAAAAAACTTCATACAACTCAGTCATCATCAATATAATTCTGTTTGTAGTGGAAAAACTGCAAGAAATGACCGTTTGCATGTGAAACAACATTTAAGATTTTCTACTCCACTCACCTTTTCTAGTAGAGTAATTTCAGGAAATTGTGTTCCGGACTCCTCTCCTTCTGCAGCAAAACCAGCCTGGAGGAGCGAACAAGGAAACGTGAAAGCGCTAAACACCTCGAGTTACACACTCTTAAAAACGTAGTTGTGGAAAAAGTAACTAAGTACTTGAGTTCTTCAAGTTTGGACAACATTACCTGAGTCAAATTCAATGTAACTTTATATATTTGGGGATTGCATTCAGGATATTGAGCTATTATTTATGGATCAACCTCCCTAAAATTCTGAGTTCAGTTTTGATTGCCAAAAATTTCCAAATTGAAATATTTAACAATGTCTTTGGGGGCCCATATTGTGTAAAGGACTTCAGCAAAAATCCAGATTTGCTTTGATTCCACCACAGAACAAAAAATTGTGAAAGATGTGAGGCAGAACCCGTACACTGTGCTTTGAAGGCAACGTGCACAAAATGATCCTCACCTGCGGCTGGAAGTCGACGGGTTCCAGACCTCGACACTCAAACTGCACCATCGTCTTGAAGTTCTCGTTGTCTTCGGCCTTCAACCGAGCAGACATGAGTAGTAAAAAATTCCAAAAACAAAAACGTTTTCATTCAACAAAGTACTGGGGGAGATAAAGTGGAAAAAAAACAAAACTCTTTTATCAGAATACCAGTGATGCAAACATCACTAGAACTGGCAAGCTGTCGTTATACCACTCAAATCATCTGTACTTTAATGTCTCCGGATCACCGTGGTCTCCTTTTTTTAAACAGCCAATAGTGCAATAATGTAGTACTGAAGACAGTCTTGTGCGAATAGGTTGAATCTTCACTTACATTATAAGGTGTGATTGTGTCTGCAAGGATATCTGTAAGGAAAACGTCCTATTAGACACACCGAGAGAAGAGAGATAATAAATGAGTGAAGATTCAAAGCCCATATTGCGACCCACCGATGGAATTCTCCCTGGCACAAAGTTTACATTTCTGTACCATGCTGGCACTGCCTCTCCCTCCTTTTAGTGGCACGCTCTCCTGAGGAAACAAAACAAGTAGGATGTTGCATGCACCATCACATTTATTCATAAGGACAGTTTCATAATCAAAAAATAGGTTTTCATCCTCACCATGAGAGTCACATACTGCCATTTATCTGGGATCTCACCACAGTTCCCACATTTCAGCTAAATTAGAAGGGAGAAAGACAAAACAGTGAACAATTATACGTCCAAAGTAATACTAAAAACATTTTTTTATTTTAGAGTGTTAAACTGATAAAGAGTTTTTAAAGACTGAAGGAATATAGAGATGACGTAAACAACTGAGTTGTTCAGTTCCACATTAAAATATCGAAGAAAATACAAACATAAGAATATATGATTGTCTGAAGAAGCACTGTTACACCAAAAGGACACACACTGACTATTCAATACTATTTGGCAGCAGTAATCTGATAACTTTATGCTCCTCCTAGTCAAACGAGATCTTTTAAGTCCATGACCATAAAACGTATTGCCCCGGTATGTGTATGTGTATGTGTATGAAGGACTCTGGATTACATGAAGGAAAAAACATGCAGAGAGGGGGATGACATGTAAAGCCCTCAAATCTCCGGGCCAGAATAAATCCAGTACAATTCATATATCAATGTGGCTTTCCAACAAGACCTCTTAAGAGCATCGATTTTAGATGTAGCTTGCAAATATAATAATCATACATTATATAATAAACTATCAGTACTGTCTTTATCTGTGGCTATTTACTCGTACTGTATTATTGCATATTAAACTGCAATAACTGTGAATGAACTATGTCAACACAATCTGTACAGTTGTGTTAGTTAGGTGGCAGATAAAAGTGTAATTTTCACTTCAATGTCAGTAATAAATACGACGGACACGGTGAACACTACCGCACACAAACAGGGAGTTAAAAAAAAAAAGAAGAAGCTTGACTGAAATAAGGAGATAAATATAAAAGTAGCATGTTAGCATGAGAGCTATGCTACCTTCAGGAACCAGCGGAAATCGTCGCCCAGTGGCCTCACTTTGGTGACGTTCTCCAGCGTGGCCTTGAACTGAAGCCCGAATTTCTGCCATGAATGGAAAAATCAAGAGAGTTGAAACAAAACTGAGCAGAATGATCCTTTTGAACCCACAGATACAAGGAGACATGCTGCAAGTTTACTTACCACCATGTTGACGCTGCACTGCTGACGTTTCTGCTGCATTCAGGACGCCTCGGAAAATTGGCTTCACACACTGACGGGTTAGGATAGATAGATAGATAGATAGATAGATAGATAGATAGATAGATAGATAGATAGATAGATAGATAGATAGATAGATAGATAGATAGATAGATAGATAGATAATTTGTGTACTTTTTATTGATGCACAAAGTGAGCAGCACATGTAATTTTGGTTTATGAGGCATGTAATGACAAATAAAGCTATCCTTGTCAACCTGTTTCTTCCAAGCTGAAGACATCTCTTTTTACTCACTGGCATTATGTTTCACTTGAGATTTAGTAGGCCTACTTGAATCTAAATTGTTTGTCTTTCAGGCTTGATGTATCCAACTTGATTGTTCTGTTTACCTTGTGTATTTTATCTTTTTTTTATCGACACCCATCTTTTGTTAGTAAGTAAAAGCCAGTATTTCAGTTTTTCCTGTCCCAGTTTTCTCATTTTAATATAATTTGGGTCTGATCACAACAGTGGGAACGATGCCAGAGGTATCACTAGTTGAGAAACAGCTGCCATCAGAAACTGGTCGTGTGATTCATCCTGCTGTATAGACATTGTATTTTAAAGTGGCTTATTTCTGAATAAGACTGAATGTAGCTGTTATGTTTGTACATTTTGGTGGCCCATGTAACACCTTCTTCCTCAAATAAGCAGTGCTGTGAGTCTAATCTGAACCTGACAAAGAGGCAGACTCTAAAGTTTACTGACATGTTCACAAACTGCTCATTTGTTCCAATTACACAGTAGGTCCTGACATGATCTTGACAACTGGACGCTCTATCTATCCCAGATATAGCAGGATGACATGCACTGGGGCGTTCACATGTTGGAACAGTGTATGTTTGAACTTATGGTTTCGAGGTGACATCAGGCCGCCAAAGTATTTTAAGCACATGTCATGGCAGTTAACTTGGAGTAACACATGCAAGCAGTGGGGGTTGAATGAAGCAGCTTCCTGGGACAATTAGACTAGAGAAGGCCTTTCCTCAGACTCTTGTGTCCTTTGCACCTCCTGTCTGAGTAAAATTAGAGTAAGCTAGTGTACATAGTTTAATGAGGAGATTGTGCCATCTAGTGGGGAGACTATGGCGGATCCAACCAAGGTTATTGTTTTTATATTTTATTTTGGGGTATTTGTATATTTCTTTTCCGGGTGTTTTGAGGCAGAAGTCCTTTGATGAAGAAACCCACACGATGAAACCAAATATTTTACCAAAAAAATAAGTACATTATCATAGTATATTATCTGTCAAAACAAGTGGAGTAATTCCCCATCTGGTTGTGCAACTTAAAAATAAACGATGTGATGAACAGTGGAATATGAAGTGTAAGTGTATACAAAAGATTCAATAGACATGAAGAAACAGAGATAATAAGTGAGTGATGTGCAAAATCCATTTGAGCTATTGCACACACTTGTTCTCTTTGACATCAGAATCGGAAGTATTCTATTTATACTCCTTTATATGTCTGGATTTAAAGGAAAACTAGTGAAATATTTCTTCACTGAAGCGGTTTCATGTTTTTTTTACATCTCATTACGTGCAGCGGTTGCATGACGGACGAAACCATTATGAGGGGGAAGATGTAATCTTTGTAGTTATACATGTATTATTGATGTTTAAAATCGATGAGTGCTTCCAGCTATTATATTCTGGTTAAGATTCTGTTTCCTTAAAATATATGTTGAGGTGTGGAACAGTTAATCATTTTGTCAAATAACACGAGTCGGGACACCCCCCCCCCGGATTTCCACCACAAAAGCCAAACAAGACGTTTCCATTGTGAGAGACCACCCAACAGTCTGAACATTTACTTCAGTTTATTGACCATCAACTGAGTTCAATTACAAATCACACGTAATCGATTAAACAGCCATACCAGTAGAAATATTTTGGTACAAATCATTCATTCAATTGCACTATACAGACACAGGATGTGGCATACAAAACGTGATTCGACGGTTTTTATTGTAACCTCAAAACAAATCAGTTTGTAGGGTGAATGCTGAGCAGAAATGTCAACCTGAGGCAGTTTCGCAGAGGCATTGCGGTGGGTCGTCCAGTAGTTAATGGCCACGCAAGTGGAGGGGGAAGTGATATTGCTGCAGAGATGAACACCTCCCGTCACATCTTTTGTCAGGCATTTCAAGTGGAGGGGGTGTCATCAACCTGAGTGTCTGTGTATGTCACCTTGAAATCAACAAGGCTGATTTGCAAATGTCATTGCTCGCATTTGCAGTGCACACGAGTAAAGTCACACCCAACGATTTCCACACCTGGCTGACAATTCAAAATACTTTTTCATACAAAAAAAAAAAAAAAGCCAAAACCAGGAATACTTCAGTCCTCACAATTCAATTATAAAGGGACACATCTCATAATGGAACTCTATATGGTTGGTTTACAGTCTGTTCAAATTCCCAGCATTCAAAGTCATTAAGAATGCGATACTGAGAATTGTTTGTTCTCGTGCTGTTCTCATACAGAAACAATGCAGTGGAAACTATTTGCAGTAAACAGACTTCTAATGCCATGCATTGGAGTTGAACGACACACTGAGCGAACATCAACACTGAAAACAATGGGAGGAAACAGTTCCCAGATTGTCACTACAAACGGAGTGCCATTCGTTTATTCCTTCTTTAATCAACATCCTTCTCATTTGGACACCGTCCTAAACATTTATTAGACTCCCCAGGTATTTGGGGTTCAAGTTTTATCAGTCATAAGTAAAAAGGTTTCCCCTCTTTTATTTGTTTTCGGCATTAAATTTTCCACAAAGCAGCAGGGGATACATTTAAAAAAAAAATGCAATATGGGAGGAAAATGTGTGGGATCGTTAACCCACAAAAGCAAAAATTTATGTTTAACCTGCTCACAAAACTAAATCCAAGTTTAACAATTACAAGGAAAATTAATAACGAGCAGTCATCAAAATAATAAAAGGCATTTCTTTTTGCAATTTCTTTTTCCTCTTTTTTTTTTTTTTTTTTTTTTTAAATACAGCGATGCCGACAGGCATTTATTTACAGCACGACCCCCCCACACCCCTCTCCGCTCTGTGAAGAGAGGTGCGACGAGGTCAATGAGGCCGGCTGCTGGATTCAGAGGTCCGCCGCTGCCGAGGAGTGCTGTGGCCGTTCATGCAGCCGCTGTGGCGCTTGTTGGGTCCGCCGTTCAGAATGTCTTGGATGTGCTGGACTATCAAGTTTATGGCCACTGCAAAAACACAGACGTGTGACACACGGGGTCAGTGAAAACTGTTGGAGAGGGTCGTTTAAAAAAAAAAATTCTGGATCAGCTGCCATTTTTCTATAGCTGCCAAAGCACAATGCTGCCATCAGCCCAGTTATTGTGTGAACATTGACCTAAAAACTTGCTTTCCAGAAACTACTGGAAAACAAGAAACTGTTCCACAAGAAAATCTTTCCTAGCATCACAAATCCCTGAACAATGACTCCAATATCCAAGCGATTCATTCAAAGTAAGAAGGAACAAAATCACACACAAAAAAAAACGGCTCAACAAAATTTTAATGTCACAGAATTTTTAAATGTTACAAGTAGCACAGAATCTGCATAACAAATCTGGGCTTTCTTTCACATTGAGGATGCAGTTCGGGCAAAAAGAAACTCACCAAGGTTGTCTGCTCCTCGTGGAATAATCACATCTGCATATTTCTTTGTCTAGTAGAAATAGAATTAATGTCAAACAATGCCATATAGAAAAAGCTAAATGCAAGCAGGTTACTACCCCAGTCGTAACGACTAATACTGTTACTTGGGGGGGAATAAAAAAAGTTTTGTTGACATGCATTTCTCAAGTTTGTAAATAAATTACACGTGCACCGAATACAGTTTGAAAAAAGATCCTTAGCTCAGTACGACAGTACCAATACTTTTTACACAGACATGTTATTTTATTGCAAAAATTTTAAAATAAAATCTCTTACTGGTAAACAGAACTCCTCAAAGGCCGGTTTCACAAAAGTGATGTACTGAGCCAGAACCTGTTCCAGCTCTCGACCGCGCTCACCGATGTCCCTGAGAACTGAAGAAAGCAGACAAAGAGTAAACGTCTCAGTCCAGACAAGAAGTCCATTTTCTGAAACAAAACTTTCTCAAGTCAACATTTAAATGCCAAGACATGTGATGCATCGAGCACAACGCATGGACACACCTCGACGTGACAGCCGCGTGTCCGGATCAGTGTCTACAAACAACTTCATCTGGAACAGATCTCTGATCTCTTGAGAGTAGAACATGAGGATTCCCTCAAAAAGGACCACATCGGCCGGATAAACTGTAACAAACTCATCCTTCCTGCAGCACAAACATACACGCAATAAAATTACCTCTGTTGCAAATGTTTAAACTAAGTACACAATCATCCCAGAATAAGCCATTTTACAATAATGAATAACTAGACTGAGTGCCTGGGAGAAGGAAATGGATAGAAATACTTGCCTGGAATGAGTAACAAAGTCATAAACAGGGATCTGGACAGTCTTTCCCTGGAGTATCAGCCTGAGCGTCTGCAGGACCAGCTCATTGTCAAAGGCATCTGAGGACAAGAAAGACAACACGCTCAAACGTGCTCTTTAGGCTACGACATTCGTTTTAATACTGGTTCCACTAGCTCGGCAGGCACATGGGACTCATGCTGCACGTTTGGTAATTCAGGAATCCCTTTTGTAGAACAGGTGTTTGCTTCAGTCTGAACTTGAGAGCAGCTGCCTCCGAGAAACGCTTGCTGACTGTGGGGATTTCCTATCAGCCGAAAAAGGAAGCAGGAGCAAGAGGGGGGCAAAGCCATGCTCCATAAGTAGTGTTTGAACTGTTTGCCTGTGCCAAAAACCCTGAATAAACAATCAAAGTGGCAGCAAGGTCCCAAAATAGGTCGCTAATGAAATCTCTTTTGCAATAAATATTCTTTGATCTTAAGCCTTGTGCTTTCTGCAGAGTGTCCCTAACAGTCGTACATTTGCTCACAAGAGGGTTAGAGCAATAGTAAAATATGTGAATCAATTAGCATTTCATTCCGAACACAATATGAGCAAGATCCATGATATTACAGGCTACACATGTCAGGTGCCTGTACATCTGACTTTGCAAACAGGCTGGGTCTGTGCCGTGGAATCTTTTAGTTACCATACCTGGATGGTCAAAGTTGAATTGGCCTTTCAGCGCCTTGGCTTTCTGCTCTGGAGTCAGCACCTTGTAGAAACTGTCCTGGCTGAGGATCGCCACCTGCCGCTGGTGGTGGTCAATCTTGTTCTGCCCCAGTAGCTCCATGATCTTCTCGCATACCGACGACTGGACGGATAAAAGAAATGTCTATAAGCACATGTCCAAAATACTAAAGACTCAAAAATGCTCCAGAGCTGAGGAAAAGTTCACACTATTATGAAGTCAGCAATCCACCAGTCAAACTGCCCTTCACCTCGACACCTTTGTCCTTGATGACCTCCCAACTGTAGCAGTTTCATGCCCAATGCTGAGTGGGCAATCCTCAGCAGCCCAACACACCATTGTGTGCGACACCCCCCCCCCACACACACACACACACACAAAAAGGTTCTGCTGTACTCCTTTTGGGATGGCAGGTTCTATCAACCGAGTGAGCTGCAAGTCAATAGGACTCTGAACACACCCATGACCAACCCCATCAAGGCTTACAAGACAATCAACTGCATTAGATGACTGTTTTAAATGTCTCTCTTTTCAAAGACAAATACACCATTAACATAATACCCCATCAGCTTCACTGAGCACACCCCCAATGTGGCTTCCCACCACATGCCAGAAATAGGATAGATAAATGTGGAAAAAAGGAATCATAAATTATGTTTAGTTTAGTTAATGGGGAAAGCAAAACTGTGCCTGAAGCTTGGATAAGCATGTTGGTCTATTGTATGTTTTCAGAATTAGCATCACAATACAGCTACAGTGAGGGTGTGTGTGCGTGGGGGGGTCCATCAATACCACACTGAACAGTGATCTGACCAGTTGAGTGCAGGACCTGGGTCACTTCCAGTCTCTATACTGGAAACAAAACACGGGCTGAATGCCAGTCACACCATGTATAGGACAAAGTTGAAGGGAGGAGCCAACAACAATACAGACCCTGCCTCACTTTCATGGAGAAGTATGTGCATAGAGATTTAAAAAAAAAAAAAAAAAAAAAAAAAAAAAAAAAGTTTGGACAAATCAATATTCCTCTGAGGATGTTGCACTTATTGGGCTAATCCCGGTAATGCCGTGTTTCTGGCAGCATTTGCACTTGGTGGAGTCATGACAAAGAAAGCCAGTGACGTCTTTGGAAAAAAAAAAAGAGCCACGTCTCCTCTGCACTGCCTCCGCAGCCTCCGATCACACGGCCCACGGCTGACTTGAGCAAGGTGGGACGATTTCCACCAAAACGCAGCTTTACACGACTGTTTCACGTCAGACTCGTGATGGAGAAGCGACTTACGCCGTAATTCATCAAAATCTGAAGCACAAATGTTGGCCAGGACTGTCTGGAGCGCTGTGGATGCTAACGTGGATTAAAATAAAATAACATTGAAATAAATCTAATATGTGTTTATAAATGCCTGCTTTCAATTATTAATGTGTTTTTACCGTAGTACTGGCTGAAAACGGGTGTATGCCCCCCCCCGCAGGTAGAATTTCCCGCGGGCGCCTCCGTTCGGTTCAATTCAAAGCAGCAAAATGTAGGTTAACGTTATTTAACGATGGCGGTTCGTCCCAGGTCAAGCAAACAGACATTTCATCTGAGCTGACGCTATCTCTGATATTGTATATATTTACCGTGTCGCGTACATAACGTGTGGATATGAGGGGGAGGTTAAAGGCGAGGAAAAGAATATGGGGCATTCGTGTTTACAAACACATAACGCGATTAGAGACGGGTTAGCACCAGCTATTGTCTTAGCCCATCCGGGACCGCTAGCATGTGATGGAATTCACCACTAGCTCGGTGGCTAAGAAAGAAAAAGCTAACAAAGCTCTCCGGTTGACGCGAGCCTTAAAATGACTAAAAAGGAAGATATAGAGCAGGCCGAGTTCAGCACCACAGACAGTGGGAAGCTAAAGCAGCATCTAGCGGTGCTCTGTGGTTGAACAGATGAGAGAGCTGTCAATCAAACTTCCGCCGAGAGACGCCGGAGCCACGCGGTCAACGAGCAGCCGGCTGCCTCGAGCGACCCGCGGCCCGGGGTCTTACTCAAAATGAGGCCAGTGTCACCGCGCGGAAATCATCAAAAACATCAACGGGAGTGCCAACCTTGCCGCTGGCGGTGCCTCCGGAGACACCGATGAGGAAAGGTTGTCGAATAACGGTGGTATTGTCGCTGCGGTCCCTGAGATGTGTCTCAGTGTCGCCGGCCATGCTTGCAGTGTGCGGCGCGAGCGCCCGAGGCGGAAAGTCTTTGTGGCGAAGCCCCGCCCCTTTAACGCCAAACTCAACTTTACACCTATTTTATATTTATACGTAATTTGTATTTGGATGTCACATAACGCTGGTTCACAGTCGCACATACATAATGGACATTTAAATTGTTTATTTTCAAAGCAATGGGTTTTATTAACGATATTTCTGTGATTGACAGTCCAGTCCTCCAATAGGGTGCTCGGGATCTTTCCGCTGCCTTTCGGGAACTGTCGTAGATTATTTGTCCCGCCTCGCGCTGCAACTTTCGATAAAACGTTGGGTTTGACAGCCAACGACGTAACGTGTGGATCCACAACTTTACATTACAACCGTGTTTGATGTGAACGCTTATTTCGGGTGAGTTTAACACGCATGATGCAAGATGTTCACACTCATGTCAATACGAAACAAAATGTCACGACGAATAAAACTTGTCTCGGTTGTCTTTAAACGAAGCCAAACTGCAGTGATCTGGGTCAACAGTGGAACTCGGAGTGTTACGTTAATATGCTCCGGAGGCTGGCCGCCGTCCACCGCTCTCTCCCGCCCGCGGTCCGGAGCTTGTCGTCGGGCTCGGTGAGGATCACGGAGCCGCTCAACTTCTGGGCTGGAAAGCGAAGAGAAGGCCAGAAAAACAACAAGGAGAATGTTTACGAACCTTCAACCGGTAAATAAGTTCGTCCCTCTGTTGACGTTATTGGGTACGTGTGTTTGCGTGGACTTTGATCGCAGCTGCTTTTTAGTGTGTCTGAGAAAACGGGTTTTTTACGCGAGTTGTTAGATACTTTCTTGTCTTTCCGCAAAATAATTGTTTTCAGAAAAGTTACTTTCCGTTTTATGTATAGGTGCATCTCCAACAATCATGATATCAAAAAAAATCTGTTGTAACCTTCATTTTAATTGTTGTAATTGTAATAATTGTTGTCTATTTTATTTATTATTATTATTGTTTTCCAAACGTGTCAAAACCATGGTATACAAACACATACAAATAAAGGGAAAACATAGATTATACTAATAATATATATATATATATATATATATATATATATATATAACTTCAATAAGCCTCACCTCCAATATTCAGTAATCATCCTGCTTTCTGTCTTATGTAAAAAGTTTAGTTTTTTTTATGAACAAATAAAAACAGCTATTAGGATGAAGTATTGTTTTGAGATACAAAAAGTTTGGTTTTCATGTCTTATGAGCTCAGATGTTTGAGACTTAAATGAAATATACTGGTCATATTTAACTGTAGGTGTGATCTCCTTTACTTTAAATGGAGTTTTACCAGATTGGAGAAAATAAATGTTTTGCAAGGCGAGACAAATTTCTTTCTATACCACCATTCAGACACAAGGCACTTTACACTGCTTCACAAGGAAATAAAGGAAATGTGCTGTAGCAAGGCAATTAAAAATCTTAAGCAATTAAAATACTGAAAAACATTCAAACAAACTGAAACTCTACATGTGTCATTGCTCACATCAATGGCATTCAGCACTTTAATTGGTGCAGTTTCGATCCTGTGGTTTGACTTCAATTCAGACTGAAAAACATTGAAGTAAATGTTTTGTTTAGCTCAAACTTCTCACGGCGAGCCTCTTCCTCGTGCAGCGAGATGGCAACATCTAAACAGTCGCAAGATTTAGAGTTTAGTCTAATTTAAGGCGCTTTGTGCATGTGTATCATGCAGACTTCCTATGTCATCATCACTTTTCTTATCTCTTGACAAGAAATATAGAGAGTGTGTGTGTGTGGCTCTCCAGTCACTTCCTTAATCCTGTCATCATGTTACCTGTTGATTTGTGTATTAAACCGGATTACTCATCTGTTTGGACAATCATTTTCTTTTTTCACTTTGCAGGGCTTGTCTTATGCCAGCTGGAGCAGTGTGGCGCCGCAGAGGTGGATCAAGCTGTGCGGGCTGCCAATTCAGCCTTTGGTCACTGGAGCAAAATGTCGGGGATGGAGAGGGCAAGAATCATGATCGAAGCTGCTCATATGATTGAGGTGTGTTAAACGAGCGAGAACACAAGATTTCAAGTGGCAGAAATGAATTAGAACTATATATTAAGTGTGTTTCAGCAGACAAACGCGCTATGTCACAGCACAAGGTTGAGATTCATTCAGTGCTCTTTCTATACAGTTACGAGTTATTGTGTTTGCTTTTAATGCGCAGAGCAGGAGAGAGGAGATCGCTGAACTGGAAGTGGTGAATAATGGGAAGTCCATCACGGAAGCCCGTCTGGACGTGGACTCAGCAAGACTGTGTATCGAGTACTATGCAGGACTGGCCAGCACTATGGCAGGTTGGTCAAGCTTTCATATGTTTAGGTCAGAGAAGCTTTTCTTAATATCATAAATTATGGATAAGTCATAGACTTTAAAGGAACCTTTCATAGGAAAATAAACCGTTAGTTTATGTAACGACACAAATTATTGGAATTTCACAGTGAATGTTACATATATTGTTGTTGTGGAAATGCTGATTTGTAATAACATCTATACCTTTTTCCTGCTGGTTTTCCTTTGCCAAGGCCAGCATGTGCAGTTGCCTGGAGGATCATTTGCTTACACGCGCAGGGAGGCCCTGGGAGTCTGTGTCGGCATCGGGGCTTGGAATTATCCCTTTCAGATAGTTGCATGGAAGTCTGCTCCGGCCCTGGCCTGTGGTAGGGATTTCTTCTTCAACAGTAGAGAAGATATGCAACCACCTAGATTTATTTATGCACGTGAGCAACGGCAATGAAACACATACCCCATTGAAGAAGTACAAGCTGCTCTCAGACCCCATGCTTCATCTCTTTCAACCAATAGAGGGCACCACTGCACAGATTTCAGTTTTATCAGTTTGGTTTTCACACAGTTCCTCACAATTTGTAAATGATGTGACCAACAGTATATGAGTTTAGAATCTGAAATGTGGACTGCTGCCCACTAATGTCTTTGTGTTTTGGGGAGTTATTAATTTAGACGTTTTTCTCCAAAGGCAACTCCATGGTGTTTAAACCATCCCCGGTGACCCCTGTGACGGCCGTCATGCTGGCAGAGATCTTTACGCAGGCCGGAGCTCCTGAGGGGCTGCTGAATGTGGTGCAGGGCGGCCAGGAGACAGGCAGTTTACTCTGTCACCATCCCGATGTGGCTAAAGTCTCCTTCACTGGCAGTGTACCCACCGGACAGAAGGTCTGTGGCAGAACAGGCTCTGTCCCGATCTGAGACGCGACGATTTCTTTATTGAATATCCTCCCGCATCATTCTTTACCTTCAGATTATGGAGATGGCGTCGAAAGGAGTGAAACCGGTGACTTTGGAGCTCGGGGGGAAATCTCCATTGCTCATCTTCCAGGACAGTGATCTGGAGAACGCTGTGAAGGGAGCCCTCATGGCCAACTTCCTCTCTCAAGGCCAGGTGTCGTGTCCTGCTCTGAATATCATTCCATAACTTTCATCCGGCGTTTGACTGATGTTTGCCGGTTTTTGCAGGTCTGCAGCAACGGCACAAGAGTGTTTGTTCAGAAAGATATCCTGCCTGAGTTTGTGAGGGAGGTGGTGACAAGGACCAGAGCCATTGAAATCGGGGACCCCCTGTTGGAGAGCACCAGGATGGGGGCGCTGGTCAGCCGACCACACCTCAACAAAGTGCTGGCGTTTGTCGAGCAGGCAAAACAAGAGGTGCGCCGGCTTTCGCATCGCCTAAAGAGCATGTTTGCCTGCTACAGATTCAGTTTTGACTTTAATTTGAACTCCACTGTGGTTAGGGAGCCACGGTGCTGTGTGGGGGAGAACCGTATGTCCCTTCAGACCCCAAACTCCGAGGTGGATACTACATGACTCCCTGTGTACTCGGTGAGGAACCTTCTGGCACCATGTTGTCAGTTCATAATAGGAACTATTTCATGGAAGTCGTCTCGATCCGAACGGTGATGAGCTCATCTGAATTGGCTTTCCGGTGCCACAGGTGACTGCAGAGACGAAATGACCTGCGTGAAGGAGGAGATCTTTGGTCCGGTCATGTCCGTGTTATCCTTTGAGACGGAGGAGGAAGTCCTACACAGAGCCAACAACACCACAATGGGTCTGGCTGCAGGTGTTTTTACCAGGTTGGTTAACAAAAAAGGAAACACTGTTAAGTAATGTTATGTGACTAAATTACGTTGTTTTTTGTTTTTTTTGAAGAGATGTGAAGCGAGCCCATCGAGTGGTTGAGCAGCTCAAAGCAGGCTCCTGTTTCATCAACAACTACAACATCACTCCCGTGGAAGTGCCGTTTGGAGGCTTCAAGATGTCAGGTGTGACCTTGTAGGATCGGAGTCGGCAGAAAAAAAAACGCGTTGATCTATTCTAGCTGTGCTGTTGGAATGACATTCACACGACACAAATCTGTTTGCACTGAATTACGTAAACACAAGCCTAACGACAGCATCGTGCTCTGCCTCATCTGATGACTAGGCATAGGGCGGGAGAACGGCCAGGTGACCGTCGAGTACTACTCCCAGCTCAAGACCGTGTTTGTGGAGATGGGAGACGTGGACAGCCTCTTCTAGACCGCACAGCAACACTGGAGGAGCTAGAACGCTCAGCCAGAGACCCGCAACACGGTGCAGCCCAGACGGGACGCCAGCAATCCAGCCCTTCAATCCTGGGAATGTTGTCTGTTATTCTTTGAAAATGGCTTCCTTATGAAGTGAGTGTCAAGAGAAGTTGATTTCAAGGAAGCAGTGAAACTTTGTACATAGAAACAAACCATTTGAGCCAAACTGACTGAATGGAACAAAGGTTTAGTATTTACTTAAACAGAAGCTGATCACATGTCTTGTATTTTTCCTTGTATGTGTGTTGAAGTAACTGTCTCCTGTTTGTACAAGAAAACAAAACAATGTTTACAATCAAGCTTTATTTACTCAACCGCTGAGCCTTTTTGTACAAATCCAAAATGTAATAACAAGTGTCAATAAATTAATTAATACATTAAACTCAGATGAAACAGTCTTGTCCGAACTGGAACTCCCACACGAACATACTGTCTTGTCAGTCGTGAATTATGACAGGAACTTAACAGTTAGGTTTTACCAAAACTGAGACAATGTTCCATTAATAATAAAAGAAAAATGATTAGGGTGGGTATGTTGTTGTTTTTTGTGCACTCCTCTTGTTGACTAAGAGCTTCTTTTCTTCCTCACGAGAGTTTTGGCAGGGGCTTTTCGCTGGAACAGACAAACAGGTGGTGATAACGGATTCCAATCTTTATGTTGCAGCCATACGTGGAGTATAAATGTACCTTTACCACTCGGGCCTTTGGTCTCTTGAACTGTGCCGATTCTGTTAAAAAAAAAAAAACAACAGCAGCCGGTTAAAGCTTTTGTTGACTAAATCTCGCTATTACCGGTTGCAGCATGCAGCCTCACCGTCTTCCGAAGGGAAATCTTCGTCATTGTGTATTTTCCCGCAGGGATCCTGTAAGCAGGTGCGTGGAAACGTCGCGATGAGCCGACATATTCACAAAATGCAACCGCCGAGAAACGAGTCGATAACGTGATGAAACTCGCCTTTACCGTGTCTTTCTTTGGAGAAAGCTGCTTGGATTCCCTCCTCTGCAGCTGCTCTACCCGACCTTGCTCCACCAACACATCCACACTGAAGCAGTGGAAGCCCGTCTGCACCTTGCCCACCTTGAAGTGCACGGCGTGGCCTTCGAACCACAGGCTGTCACACTGTGCCTCCTGGAAGCCCGGCGGCTGGTAGTCAACCGGGGTGACTTTGACAGATAAGCAGCATGTGAGGGTTTGTTTTTTTTTGTGTGTGTTGGAAGTCACGGCGAGACTCTTCAATGAATCTTGAATGACACACGAACGCATCTCACCGTCATCGTAGTAGTAAAGCTTCATGGTGAGGTGCACGTTGTCGGGGAGGGGCTCCATGTTCTGCATCAGCAGGTAGAGCTTCCTGATCAGCACCACAGAGGCTTGCTTGGTTTCGTCCAGACTCACCTCCATCTCCACACCGTCGTTCCTGTCGTATCATTTCGGTAGCAATTTAAAGTCAGACCGCTTGGCAGCACTTCGTATACATGTGAGGCACGGGGCTATTCGAACCTGACGATGTTGAGCTCTGGACCTTGGGAAGAGTATCTGATCTTGAGCAGGTAGGACTCAATGATGCACTGCAAAGCCAGACCGGGTCGTCAGAATCTTTCACAAAGGTGATCACGCGAACAACTTCAAAATCTTTACAAATGGAAAGTTTTTTGTTTTTTTTTAAACTCACATCTGGTTCATCTGGATTGGTGTAGACCTAAATTAGAAAAATAACCAACACTGTAAATACAATCAGCACGAAATACAGCAGTCGTCATGTGATTTACTTACCCCGATGTACACAACCTGGAGCTTTTCAGGATCCAGACAGAAGCATTTAACAAAAAGAATAAGTGACAATTAAAAGACCAAATCACCACACACAATATTACATTTTTAAAGTAATAAAAAAAAGGTGTGATAAACTTACATATTGCTTTTCTAATGCGTCAAAGCAGCCCATCATCCTGGGTAAACCATTTGGGGAGAACATAAGAACATCAACTGCTGATAAATACTGCATATTTACACATTGGCACTGGATCTGCTGTTCTGCAACTGAGCGTTGTTACTCAGCCAAAATAGAATAGAGATATTATATTTACCATTTCACAATTTGGTTTGCAGCATTGTGCGTGCAGTTTTCCCGCAAAATCTTGAGGCACACATCTGTTTTCGAAACACATACATGAATTTTTCACTGTCATTATTACAACATGTTTTTTTTGTTTGGTTTTTGTTTTCTTCAAAATCCATTAAAAGGAGATTTTATGGATGTCAAATACACCTGGAGTTGTTACCAGTTTATCATTTCAGTTGAGTTTTTAAATTGATCTTCAGTTATTGTAATGATCTTAAAAATGAAAAAAATTACCTTTTAACCACATAGTATGCAACCCTTTTTAAGGGTATAATCTTTAGAATCCCAAATCCAAATTGTATAAATTCAATCATGGTTTGTTTAGAAAAACAAACAAAACATGGCTTTGTAATCACTTGTTTCCTATTTATGGTTAAGTAGCATTGGTAAGTCTCTGACAGTGCACATTCAAGCACTTTTTAATACATAAACATCAATAAGGTGCCTTGACTCAAACAAATGAAAATCTAACTTGGCATCCTTCTTTAGTCTTGACTATTTAATCGAGTATTTTATGGCTATAGTGTCAAATTTTAAGCTCAGTTTCAGGAGAAACCGGAAGAAATGTGAAAGTCAGTTACTGAATATGATAAAGAGTGAAATACTCTGCACGTGAGTGTGTAAAAACATCCTTTATCACTATAGTATTTGTTCACCTTCCAAGTATTTGGACCTGTAGGCCTCCTCGGGGAAGATCCCTCTCAGGTAGGTGATGTAGGACACAGTCACGGCCATCATCCGCTTGACAAAGACCAGAGACTCCTGCTTGGTTTTTAAGTCATTCGGGAAAAAGTTTTTCCACTATTAAAAACAAACAAACAACAAAACACAAATTTAAATGGCAAAACTGACCTTAACCAACCGCAACTGCCGGTCACGTCACGGTGTGAAGGTAGAGATTACAGCTAATAAGCAGGCATTAGTTGTTTATTAGCGTTTGTTTTGTGTTCATACCTCAGCCGTGGCCTCCTGCTGTTTGACCATCGTTTCCAGAGAAGCCATTTTTAGCTCCGGCTAACAGACCGAGCTAACGGGTCACCAATACGTCTTAGTCCGAGATGTAAACTGCTTTCGGCGAGTGCTGGTTCAATATCTCTCTACCCTGTGGGTTAATTTGGTCAAATTAAAACGCTAAACTCACCGGGAGAGGCGCGATTGTGTCAAATACTCGTTTTTCCCGCACAAAACGCAATGACGTCATTTAATGCGGGGGTGGGGGGGGGGGCATGCAGGTGTTGAGCTGAGGTAATTGGGCTTTGGGAGGTCACGGGTTCGAACCCCGCGGCTGGATGGAAAAAAAATAAATATAAAGCCAAACTTCCGACTTTCAATGACTTTCTGACGCCCCCCTTTTAACTGTGTGATTTAAACTATTCTGTTTTTACAGTATTTACGTTCTCAAATATACTTGTCTTTCTCTATATATGGTTCTTTTATGTATTCATATGTGTTTATTAATCTACTGAACTGAACTGCCTAACTTTTTAATACAGGTTCTGGCTATGATTTTGGTTGGTTTTGACAGGTGAATGCTTTACTTACATTATTTAACCTGAGGAAAGTGTTTATCATATTATCCATCCATCCATCCATGTTGTTTACTGCTTTCTCCCATGCAGGGTTGTAATGTGCTGAAGATGTCCATCACAGGTCCAGCACAGAGAAACAGACAACTGAACACACTCATATTCACATCCATGCTTTTGCATTGTGGGAGGAAAACAGATTACCCTGAGGAAACCCTCACACACACAGGGAGAACATAAAAAACTCTACACATGAACCTTCTCACTTTAAGGCCAGAGTGCTAAGGGGGGGAATATTGAGGTCAACTGTCTTATATAATGATCAAGCATATATTTTTTTTCTTTTTCTTACAATAAAAAGTATGAAGATCTATGTCATCTGTGTTGCATTTGCTTCGATTACTCCCACAAGCACAACACACGTGTTCTCGTCAATAGCATTTAGGTTCAAGATGGATTTGGACTGAAGCCAAGTACTAGTAACAAATCTGTAACGGACACTTTGATTTATCATTATTCACACAATGGTTGGGAGACTCAACCTGAGACATGTACAATGTTATGCATGAACTGTAAGGCAAGCGGAAATATTTTATTCAATTTTATCTTTAAACACATCAACAACAGCTTTGTTTGGACAGTAGTTCAGTTATTCAAATGATAATATTTGCCTGGTCGTCAAATTACAAATTTATACCACTTTTGGAAGGGAAATTACTTTAAATTCACAATGAGTCTTGTTCAACGTCAAGTGTAGTGGGAAGGGTAGATGATGGCTGAATCAAGATGATACAACCTTCTAAATATATTTCGAAATAACTGATACAATCTTAGCAGCTTTCAGCACTCTTTATTTAGATGTGAAACGTTTGTTGGGCACTGTAAAAAAAAACACAATAATGAAATAAAGGCTTTTAGGTCTTGTGTAACTAACATTATTAAGGAATGACAATAGTTGGCATTACCACAGTGTAATGCTCAGTGAAATTCTCCTGCCACGAGTGCATTGTTCAGGCAACACAAGACAGAACACAAACACAACATCGATGAATGAAAGAACCAGGTCCTCAACACTCCTCCACAGGCACAGTGGCTCGTATATTGTAAATGTAATCACAAAATGAAATCTCCCTACAGCAGGCAGCAGACTCGAGGTTTGGGCTCATTACTGCTTGGAGAAGAAATCTTTGCTTTTCTGGACGTCTGGTTTGATTGTGTCGCTTCCTGGTTTCCAGCCGGCTGGGCAGACTGAAAAGATAAACCTGTAATGAGTCCTGACCAAGAGATAAAACATCCACATGCTTCACAGGATACAGTTTAAAACAAGGACTTCTTTACATAGTAAACTGGTCAGTATGGCAAAGGTTTGGGTATACAGTGTAAAACGTCTTTGTTCCAGACTCTTCCCAAATCCCACATTTTGCCTGACTAACCTGACTATCAGTAAGCCTTTAGGGCACTTCTTCTTTTCTAAACAGCCAATATAATGTTTTGCTCAAAGTATTTATCTTGCCTGAAAACAATAGTTTAATTTTTCTTTGTGGTTTATCGATTTCATCTGTGCAGAAGCAGATTGTACTCAATTAAGCATTAAAAATATTGTTTTTCCAGTAACTGTAATTTCTTTGCCTGAACCAAGTACACTCCACTTTTATATACTTGAGAACAGAATTGGGCATGTAAGATCTATATTTATTTCCTATCACAGATCACTTCACAGTGCCACAGAGGTACAGGAGCGGAAACTCACCTTCTCCGTGCTTGTCCGTGAACTGAAAGGCTTGGACCAGACGCAAGGTTTCCTCAACAGAACGTCCAACCGGGAGGTCGTTGATTGTAATCTGCCTCAGGATGCCCTTGTCATCAATGATGAACAGACCCCTGAAGTAGGCAGAGAGCACTTTACAGATCAGCTCTTGAGAATGTTACTGAAGTACAGTTGACCAAACGCACAACTTTTCACAATAAGAGGGAAAAGAGAGTACGCTAATCGCCTCCCAAAGTCCTAAGACATGCATATTAAGTTAGATTGGTTAGTTAATCTTAATTGCAAGTAGGTGTGAGTCTGTGTGCAGCGATTGTGCTTGCCCAATTGGATTTCAAAAGATATATAGAAGGGTGGATGTTCAGCAAACCTGTAGGCAATGCCTTCATCCTCCTTGAGTACGCCATAGTCTGTGGAAATGGTGCGACGCGTGTCAGACACCAGGGGAATCTTCATGGGACCCAGGCCGCCCTGCTTACGTGGTGTGTTGGTCCTTTGAGAGCACACAAAGAAAATGTGAGATCTTTCTGAACGTAAAGGCTCACAATCGCCGTGAATGTTTAAGTGTAATGAATACCAGGCAAAATGGGAGAAGTGTGAGTCGACGGAGGCGGCTATGACCTCACATTTGATCTTCCTAAATTCGTCGGCAGCATCACTGAAAGCAATGATTTCCGTTGGACACACAAAGGTGAAATCCAGCGGGTAGAAGAAAAAGACCACGTATTTTCCTGCAGCGAAGGAAAGAGGAACAATAAGGCCAGTAAAACCACCCTATTACGGTGTAATTATCTGTGTTCTGTAGTGTAAATGAACTGAATTCTATTCCATTATAAAGCAGTGGATCACAAGTGGAGAGCGCCATCAAAGCAGGTCCTGGAAGTGAGTCGCCAGCTGTTGGTGTACCTCTGTAGTCCGACAGCTTCATGTCACCAAACTGTCCATCTGGCATCACTGCTTTCGCAGTGAAGTCTGGGGCCAGCTTTCCAATACGTGCGTTTCCTGCAGACATCTTCAATCTGACTGATGGACAGAGGAAGAAAACTGTGTGTTACACAGTCTGATATCAAAACCATAACAGACTATTGTTCACAGTGTATGTGGGGTCATGAATGAATGAAAACATTTCCTTTTTTTTGACTTTTTTTCATGCAAAGTCAACTAACTCTTTCTCTTTATATATTTCTAATGAAAACACTGCGGAATTTACAGTAATATGCCCATAATATGCTGCAGACGCAGAAAAATTGTTTTAAAATTCTCATTTCATGTACAAGATTAATATCATAATAATAAATAATAATATTAATATTAGTATTTAAAGCTCTGCCTTTAAACAACAAATTAATATAAAAAATTTGTTTTTCCAGAGTTAGGGTTAGATTCATTATCAATAGATTATTGAATAAATATAATTTCAGTGTTTTTCTTCTTATTAGTGCGCAACATCTCTGGATATCAGTCCTTTAGTTTATTATGTTAATAACAAAGAAGTGTCGAGACAAAACAAGACATTTAGGCTGCACCGCTATCTTTACAATATATTGATTAATCGACAGCAGAAATAGCGAGATATTTATCAACTTATTATAAAGAAAAATATTATTTACAGTATATTCGTAGAAATCAGACCCATGTTGACTCTGTCCTGCTATTTAAATTATTTTACTCCTGTCATGTCACCATTGACAGAACTTTACACACTTCTCATAACCATTCTAGACCATTTAGAATATCTAAGTAGATAATACATGCTATGAATAGAGCTTTGTTCGTGTATTACATCATCATTACAATCAGACACGCTTTTCAGTAGCTTCACAAACAGATAATTAAACTTGAAGCTATGAAATACACAACTGATAAAAGAGAAAGTAACCATCTGTAGTAATTATGAGCTGAGCTTGAACTTAAAGGTGAAGCAGAAAACATCCACGTTTTCGTCATCCATGTGAACAAAATTAATATGTGTAGGTCAAGGTTAATGTTCCCTTGGGTTTTCAGTAATGTAACTACAGTAGTCTTGAAATAGCCAATAAAATCTATTTAACTAATGATGGAAACAAATAGTACAGAACTTAAACAGGACCATTCGTGCCTTACAACCTGATGTCTCACTGTCTTTATATTACAATTCAACAGGTATTTAAGTCATATTTAGGACCAAACATTTTTCATTCAAACACCCTGCACTTCTACAAACGAAACGCACGAAGCATTTACACTTCTCTAAACCCACACCTGTTTCCGTGATTTGTTTCTTTTCTTCTTTAAACTCCAGTTACATGAAAAATGTCAACGTACGAACAAGGTGAAGGTTTTCTACAGAAATTAATTTTCTGAAGATACAGAAAATGGCAAATAAGTCTACATTTTAAGCATGAAACATAAACATGAACCAACAATCAATAACTGTCTCAAACTTGATCATGATTAAATAAATAATCTCGGTTTTTTTAGTTTTGAAACACTTGTTGCATCACTTTACATCTCAAAAAGTTTAGTCTGCCGTGGAAATGACACTTACAAGTAAATACAGCAGCAGTTTATAAACAAACTATGATAAACAAATAGATCATAAGAAGCAGACATAGACACGAACCTGAGTTTTTTTTTCTCTCTCTCTCGTTTCGGTACAAAGACACGGGCGGAGCTCAGAGTGGGACCGAGCCCACTCGAGAAAAGGCTTTTATACAGAAGTCACATCTCGCGAGATCACGGCGGGGAACGTGACTCCAGCTCATTCCAGTTCAGTCATTCAACACAGACACACACTCCCACTCCTCTATACAGCATGACTCTGCACTTTTCCTCTTGTGAAATCCACATCGTAAGGATGAGAAGGAAGACGGAAGAAACTGCTTTCAGGAAATGTTACATCGTAAAGACACATTTGTGTAAGCGTCTTATCTATAGAACTCAGTTCCTTCTTGGCACTGTGTTGCATTCAAGTCAAGTCCTTTATTTATAACATTGGATTCATTGGATTTATTAATCTGAAATGCAAACCTTTCAGTTCTCCAATTCAGGAGAAATACACACAGTCATGAGGTTTTGTCATATGACTTTTTCAGTTGGCTCACCAGCACACAAGAAGTCACACTTTCACATTTCATATGGCCTCTCTATCTGGTGTTGACGTACTCAAGACCGGTCCGGTTCTCGAGCCCACATTTTCAAGATCATGGTCTTGACTTGGTCTCTATGGTTAATCTCCATGGTCTATGATTAAACACTTGTTAGTGTTGATGCTCCAGTAAGTAATTTCTTAGCATCAGCTTCAGGCAATACAACTGCCCTTATTGTACTCTGAATTGTTTTCGTCAAAATTATAGGTTTTGAATTCCCTTCTACCCCAACCCAACATTCTAAGTTCCCTGCTCTTCGTCTGGTACCTTGTTGCAACATCTTGTACTTATCCAGATGGCTACATGAACACATTTTTCTCTGTCATATCCTCCCCGCTCACCACTGCTATATTTACCTAACAACTGGGCTGAGGAACTGCAGGCGTTCCTTGACACAAGGAAGGGCCATTCTGTTGGTTTATAAAAAGAGAAATAAAACATTTCTGTTAGGTTGGAATATCATAACACACGTGCAATGATTTGTATTGCATTCACCCCGCTGCAACCTTAGTTTCCCATCATTTTATGATTGTTTGCAATGCCTCACCCTGGAGGGCTGGATGAGTCATAATTTCACCTTTTTCCTCCTGCATTTCTGCAAATCACAGTGCGTTTCGTTTGTTTGTGGATTTTAAACAATAGCTTCATGCAAATTGTGTGTTATTTGAGAGGAAGGAAATGTTCTATGTTGCTTCCTTCCTGGTTTTTATGAGTAAACTAAATAGCACTGTTTTAATACTGTAAAATGTGATTTGAATGGCCTGTAGCTACATCACATTTCATGGAGTGGAAGTGTTATCCAAGCTCCTGCTGTTCCATCTTTGGCTGTGTAATCAAGTGTCACCCTCACAGGGGTTCATTTATGTGTTGACTCTTCAGGGTCATTGTTCAGACTCAGGAAGCTCATGTGTGACTGGGAGTGATATAATGTAAACCTCAGCGTAACGTAACGAGCATGAGACAATAAACCTCAAGCCAGAAAATGACTATGCACAAAAAAAGCAAAAGAAAAGCAATGAAATGGGAAGTGAGAGTGGTTGTTGTACAAATTACAGTGTGATTTCGATTTTGTGTTTGTTTATTTTGTTTTAGCTTTACCAGGACTTGTTTTACAGCGATCTGCAGTTAAGAACAGATTTAGAGATAATTGGAATAAATGCACCTTTTAGAAAGATCAATGTCAATTATCTACAGCACTTTAAAACAAGAGATTCAGCTCAACATGTGGTTTTCAGCAGTGAGTCTGTGTACTCTGGATAGGCAGGGCTGCTGTCGGCTCAATCAGCTCCCTCTTTTTCCTGCTGTCATCGACCAATGTCTTCGCACGCTGTTGCCATGGCATTGCGTCAAGGGTCAGATAAGAGGTGGAAGGGAGCGGACACACAATAAGCTCCTTTTGGAAGCACTGAGGCGAGCTTGTGATCAAACACTGCTCTGTGTTCATCTCCTGCCACACAATCTGCCCATAATTAGTGCATCTGGTGCAGCGCTGGTTCCAAAGCTGCTGGATGTTTAAAGAGCACTCGAGGAGCTATCATTCAGATGCATTCAGCCCAACAGAATAACAGATATGGTCATCTCTATCGCAGATTTGATGTGAATTGAAAAAGGCTTTCAAATGGCTGGTTGTTTAATCAAATAATAGGGAATTGATGCAGCTCTGTGATTACCATTTGTTTAAATATATGTATAGACGTGACTGTTTTGGAGAACGTAAAAAATTATAATGCACAAATGTCACGAAAGATCAAATCAAATCAATTTTAAAGTGTAAAGCACAGTGCAAGAGCAGTGTAGATTTCTTATGACATTATGGCTGTTAAAGCCATGTATTTTAATGATGACTGTGTGAGGGGGTTTGAGTGGGATAGTCACAGTGGGAGATTAATTGGGTGCCAGGTCCAGACTTGTTTTGAAGAGGAAAAAATTCTGTGGAGACAGCAGGAGGAGCTCAGAGGGGAGCTGGATGATCACTGTCCTTCACAGCAGGAAGTGACAGCAGCACACTTTCATCCAGGCACGAAGAAGCAAAGATACGCAGAGAACGACTTATATATGCATTGTATTGGTCTATTTTAAAGCTGTTGTTATGTTTCGCAAACCACCCATCTTCAGAAAGTCAGAGCTGAACCCAGGTGAAGGTCAAAGAACTCTGTAAAAAATAACACACACACACACACACACACACACACACACACACACACACACACACACACACACACACACACACACACACACACACACACTCTGATATAACTGTTGCTATCAAATGAACATTGGACATTAGACATGTAGAACATCCTGCAGAGTGGCATGATGATGACGATGATAATGATGATGATGATGATTGTTGTTATTGTTGCCCAGAGGCAGGTACTTCCTCTGCTCAGCTTTGAACACGAGCTGCGTTCAATATTACATATTTCGAGAGAACTTCACAATTTTTTTTTATGTGAAGATTTTGCAAAATATGGCCTCTCATTGATTTTTCAATTGCTCCTAACTTTGATATAATTTGCATTCAACCATACAGCAAATCTTTCACCTCAATTGTCAAAGTGTCAGATGCAGTTCTCAAATAAGTTGTCAAATGTGGCTTTCGATACCATGTGTGTGGGACATTAATGCATATTTGATGTGTGTTTGGTAAACTAGAGGTGTAAAGGAGCTGCATAATGTTAGTAGGCGGTAGTAGTAGTGGTTTTTGTGGCAGTGGTACGTCGTCTTGTGCTACTCGGTCCCTTTAAGAAATCTCCCGCGCTTTGTTTCGGAGTGCTGCACTGACCGGAAGAGGCAGGGACAATTCGCGCCAAATTGAAACAAGAGCGCGGTGGTCGACGGCGAAGCGACAGCAGACGAGCTCGAAGACCCTCCGACACGACTTCAGCCCTTCTTCGTCCTCGTATCTGCCAAGGTATGTCGTCCTCTGAGCGAACCGCCCGTCGGGCCGTTTACTCCGCACTCCAAACGCGTTTTTCCATTTCCTGTTAAGTAATTCATGTTCATTGCGCTGGTGCGTGGCGGTGCTTTGTCTCCCGCGAAGCGAACATGGAGGAGGCTAACAAGCTGATCGGCACCGGCAAGAAGCACCTGGTGATGGGGAAGCCGGTGGAGGCGGTGAGCGTCCTGCAGGAGGCCTGTGCCATGCTGTGAGTACCTTTTTTATTCAGGGAGACGAGCCACAGCTGCACCCCCATCCATCCATTCATTCATTAATCCATCCATCGACCGCTTCATCCCTTCATTTCACCGAAGCATCCGCTGGGTGACGTCCAGGCACACACTAGGAAAGCCCCGGTTAAAAGGGCCAGCAGACAATCTTTCAATCTCAGATTTGCACGATACACTTTCTTAACCTTGCTCGCAGCACGGTGAGATTATAGTAGAAACTACAACGCGTTTCCTGTGACGTTTAAAAAAAAAAAAACATACACACGAGGTAATTTAAAAGTTGCTTCTCACTAAATGTAAGCTGGACTTCACAGTGCACGTATGTCTTGCTTTTATACACTTTTATTTACCAGGTGTGAACAAATTCGACTTAATAGAATAATTAGCAGCAGCTTTAATTTTTTTACATTTCTTTCTCTTCTAAACTTCTCGAGTTTTGAGAGGATGAGTTTGTTTTAATTTGTCAATGAATCATATTTGTTTTCCTGTTTCAGAGCTAAGAAGTACGGAGACACAGCAGATGAATGTGGAGAGGCTTTCCTCTGGTGTGGGAAAGCACTCCTTGAACTGGCACGGTGGGTTTATGGCCTTTTTTTTTTTTTTTTATGTGTGTATCTTTCATAAATGTCTGTCTCCTGCCAGAGCTGTACAAATTGTGGATAATCATCATTCACCCGAACATGCTTTATGAGTGGAATCTATTAATCTGATGGCCTGCTGCTGTTGCAGGATGGAGAACTCAGTGCTGGGTAATGCTCTGGAGGGGGTGCCCGAGGAAGAGGAGGGAGAAGACAAAGCCAATGATTCCAAGTTTGAGAGTGCCGAAAACCTCGACGGTGAGTCGTTTCTCCTCCCGTTTCACACCGGTGAAGTCACGCAGCTCGTCCTCACGCTCTCATTCCTCCCGACAGAGAAGACCCGCGACGAGCTGAGGGTTCAGGTGTACGACGCCATGGCAGAGAAAGAGGAGGCGAAGAAGGCGGAGGAGAAGCGGCAGAGCGACGATGCAGACAAGACGGAGGCCGGGGAGAAACAACCAAAAGCTGAAAAAAAGGGAGACGAGAACAAGAGTGACACTGAAGGCAAAGATGACGCCAAGGAGAAATCGCCGGAGAAGAAACTGCCAGAGGAAAAATCACCGGAGAAGAAACTGCCGGAGGAGAAATCGGCTGGTGAAACGGCGGCTTCAAAGGACGACGAGCCCACCGAAGCAACGAAAGCAAAAGAGAAATCTGCTTCTCAAGGAGAAACGGCGGCTGATAAAGAAGAGTCGTCTGAAAAGCAAGAGGAAGCAGGTGAGTTTTCATTCTGGCTGATCTTCCCGTTTCATGGGACTTGATCTAAAAAAAAAAAAAAAAAAAAAACTGTTTATTTTAGCCGAGGAGGAAGATGGTGAAGATGTGGAAATGGAGAGCGACGCAGAGGAGCAAGACGACGAAGATGCTGCAGAAAAGGTACCAAACGCGATCGAGTGTTTAAAAGTGCCTGAAAATGAGCATCAGATTAAACCATTTAATTAAAAAAAAAAAAATTGCTCAGGACGATGAAGACGAGGTGGGAAACCTGCAGCTGGCCTGGGAGATGCTGGAATTGGCTAAAGTCATATACAAAAGGTAAAGATCAGAGCTGAGAGCAGATATTTTAAAGCTTTGCTATTTGAGCGTAACTTGATTTATTTTGTTAAGGAAAGAGACCAAGGACGATCAGCTGCTGGCAGCCCAGGCTCACTTGAAGCTGGGGGAGGTTTCTACTGAAACGGGTAATAATAATAATGCATTTTATTTACCAGTTGGACAAATGTGAACCTTTAGAAATAAATCCAGATGTGATCTGTTATTACAGGACTTTTGTTTGTTGTGTGATCACACTTTTGGTTCCTCTCCCTCACACTGACGTTCTGAATCTCAGGAAATTACGCTCAGGCTCTGGAGGACTTCCAGGAGTGTCTGAAGCTGCAGGTGGCTCATCTGGACCCGGACAGCCGGCTGCTGGCGGAGACCCACTACCAGCTGGGCGTGACCTACAACCTGAACTCTGAGTACCTGCAGGCGGTGGAGGCCTTCAACAGCTCCGCCTCGGTCATCAAGAGCCGACTGGGTAAGGGCTGCCCGGTTGCAACCCTGGTGCATGCTCTGGGGGGGAGGGGGCGGCGGCAGCCTCCGGGTAACGGAAGCTTCGACGTTGTGCTTTCAGAAAAACTGCAGCAGATCATCAGCAAGAAGGAGGAGACCCTGCAGAGCGAGAAGAAGGAGATGGAGGAGCTGAAGGCTCTGCTGCCGGAGATCCAGGAGAAGGTGGAGGACGCCACCGAGAGTCAGAAAACGGCAACGGAAGCTGTGAGGAACCTTTTGGTGAGTTTTCTACATCTTGTCCTGCTTTAAAGTCTCATTTTGATTCACGGTGTTTTGACTTTTCGATTTAAAAACTTGTCTGATTCAGGAAGGAGCATCTACATCATCCGCTTTCCCTGCAGCCACTGAGGGTCCGTCATCATCCACGTCAGCAGTAAGTTGTGCACTAATCGGTTTATATAAATTTAAAAACACACACAATCTGCTTGGTTGAATATTTGACTACATTTTGTTTCCTCCAACAGGCTGCAGCCGTTTCACCCAAGAAACTCGGCTCCCCGAGCAAATCGGCCCCCACAGCCCCAGTGTCAGACATCTCCCACCTGGTCAGAAAGAAGGTGAGGCAGGAACACCGTCGTACGGATTGTAAACCGGGGTCGTGCGGCGGTTTTAACATTTCTCACGTAGAAATTGATCAGTCTGCCGCATTTCAGAGGAAACCAGACGAGAGTCCCGTGAAGGAGAGCGCCGTCAAGAAGGTGAAGCAGGACGAGGAGAAGGCGACGGACACTCAGACCAATGGACACTCCAAAGTGATGGAAGTTGCGAAGTAAGTTTGGGAATTTCTGCACAAAAGGCTCTGTTTAACGCACGCATCGGCAACTGGAGTAATTCTGAAATTCTCGTCCGTTTCAGGGAGTGAGGCCCGTCTGCTCCGAGCTTTACCTCAGTTCAACGATGCATTTACCAGCCCGCCCCAAGTTGGGCCTTGACACTTGTTTGCTCTTGTAAATATGATGTGTATCTTTTTCTGTGCCGTTGTATTTGTGAATTTATAAACTTGAATAAATACTGTTGAATAAGGCTTGGATTTGCAACATCATTCCAACGGCAGAACGTGAACATGGGTGTCTTTAAGGGCCAATGAGCAGTCGGTATAAAGGGGTTTCACCTACAGAAGTGAAATGTTTTCTTTAAATCTAATGATATTACACTAGGGATTTATATGGTGCCATGAAGTAAACCTCGATTCAAATTTGTATTGTAATTGAAAGCATTTCATACTCTGGTATTTGTACTTCAGCATGTTTTTAAAGCTAATCTTGACTTTTCTTGCCAACTTGGTGAAAAACTTATCATTCCTATAAATATAGCTTATATATGCTCCCCTTTTCTGGTTCAACTCACCTCTTCAAAATCCCTGTAATTACATTGTTCCACTTTTCATTGTTTGATTTGAAATGTACCTTAAATGTCACTGAGGACCGTTGACAAAGGGTGTGACCTTCAGTAGCCTTTAGTGTCCTCCTGCCTCCTCCCACACACTTTCACTTGATTTGACACATTAAATCCCACAAACTGAACACGGCAATCAACTGGGAACCGGCCTCATAACGGTCTGAAAACACAATTACCCATCAGACCACTGCTCGTCATCTTGACTCGTCAGTAGAGCTGCAGGAGGAGACGATACCGGCCATATCACTTTACCTCTCCAGTGGCTTTATGAAACTGAAAAGCAGATGTATAAATATACAAGATAAAACAAGTCCTTTTCAAAATCTAAAAATCAGGCATAATTAGATGACTCTTTAAAAGGCTGAGGTTTGTGAGCAAAAACGCTGTCATTGACATCCACATGAAAAGCATGTTGCTTTTGACCTCAGGGTTGTTGCCTCTATAAGCTCTATTGATAATTGACCTTTAAATAAAGTCATCTCCTGCCATTCGGCTGCATGGCTCTTATTTTTCCCCCCTTCAAAGATAAAGGATATCTCAGTGGGGATATTTCTGTGGCACCCAAAAAGAAGCATGACAATCACATACGTAACCAGGAGTAATAGGTGCTCAACATGTGGTCGGCTTAACATACAAGCAAACGGTCCAACGCGTTTCCCAACGATCCAGTAAAACGCTGTAACCCAAGGCAGAAAGAGTGAAAACACCACAGGAGCCACATTCATATTGAAACATATCAGCTTGTCAGGAACCAATTTTTATTAATATCATTAATAATGTGTCATCAGCATCAACAATGAAATGAGTTAGTCTGTTTAAAGCAGAATCAAGTGTGCATTCATTGCCCTTCTTTTCTTGATGAACACTTCAGTTCCACAAAGCGAGGAAGAAAAAGGAAGGGGGTGGGGGGGTGTGGGCTGGAGGGGTGCGGGGTTCGAATGGGGCAGGGTCTGCAGTGAAGGAGGAAACGCAGGGAAAAGGACGCCTGGCAGAACAGGAATCTTCCCCTTCACTGGGATATGATTGGTTTTTCCCTTGTGCAAGAACGACAAAAACAAAACAAAAAAACCCCAAAAAAATCAAAAAGGAAATTCGAAATGGTGCTCTAGAAACAAAGATGAGAGGAGGAGGGGGGGTTGCTTGCTGGGATGAGTGTGTTGGCTGTTGTGTCGTTGTTGTTGTTGTTGATTTTTGTTGTTTTGTTCCATGAAGCCACGTTAGGATTTAATGCAGTCGTCGTCGTCAGAGGTCTGGCTGCTGCTACTGGTTTCGGACTCGGAGCCCTCCTCGACGTGCGCCTCCGCCACACTCCTCCAGGGGGTGAAGTGGAGGGTCACGCCCCGTGTCCTCGGGAGAACCCCGTTCCTCTGCACGCCGTTTCTCTTCAGCTGCTCGAGACGGGCACAGACACCTCGCGTCAGATAAGCGTGCACGGACGCGATGGGAGTGACCTGGTCCCCCCTGCCACGACCGCCTCACCTGTTCGGTTTTCGTCTGGAACTCCCTCAGCTCGTCCTCCGTCAGAGGCAGAAAGTTGTCGTCGTTCTCCGGATACTCCTGCCAGCCCATGGCCTTCAGCAACCTGAGGCCAACACAGAGCCACGTTACGCTAGGCCGACTCTGCGTGTGCGAAGCGCGGCAGCGGCGTCCTTACCTGTGCTCTGCCTCCAGGGAGCTGGACAGGTGCTCGGTGTCGGAGTCGCTGAGGGAGTAGGACAGACCGTTCTCGTGGCAGACCTCCTCGCTGTAGGCTTTGGGCTCCGGGGTGCTGCTTTCACCCTGGGGGGGCAGACGGGCCGTTAAAACCTCTGAAAACCGCAACAAGGAGCCAAAATCTAAATGTCGACTGTGCGTTTTGCTGACTGAAGGGTGACTTTCATGTTGCAAAAATAAAGAGAAATTTGTTTGGGATTTACACTCAGGACATCGGGGCTGCACCCTACAGCAAATCATCTGCCTCCATCCAACTATTTACTGTTACACCAACAACCTCCACGTCATCATTCACTACATCACTGAATCATCTTTTCTCACTCGCTCTGTGACGGACCATCAATCCAGAAAGTTACAAATCCAACTGTTAAACTTCACCATTAAAACAAACTACTGTGAACGAGAATGAATCTTGTTGTTCCTTGGTGATCGTGCCCTTTGATTACTTCCCGATGCAATTCTGATATTTTAACCACACGTTCACACGCATTTGAGACTCTTGATGGGAGACCAAATGCAGATCACTTCTAAAAACAATGAATCCAGATACAGTCCGACAATAAACGTGGTGTTATTCCAACTAAATGTCTGCTCACCTCTCCTGAAGTCCCTGGGCTGCTGCTTGTCGTCAGCTCTCCGGTGCCTTCGTCCTTAAGAGCTCGCAGGAACTCACTCTTACGGTCCGGACCTCGACGCATCAGCTTCAGCCTTGACGGAGCGATATCTATAGGAGGAGTCGTGCTGGAAGAATGCTGCACGCAGGAGCCGAGCAAGTCGAGGAAAGAAAGAAAGGAAGGAAGAAAGAAAGAGTTCAAGTAATTATTTTTCTCTACTGAGACATCAGTGTAACAGCTGTGAAATCATTTGGACAGTTTAAAGTAGGTCAAAAATGAGCAGACATTTAACTGGCTGAACACTGGGGGAAGGAATATAATCTGCCAGATTAAAAAGCATAGCCGACTGTACTCCGCAAGAAGATTACACAGTTTTGTTTTTTATTAAGCAGAGAAGTAGTTCACCAGATTGCTTGTTCTCCAAATGATGTTATTCGAAATTTTGAGAACATTTCATGAATAAAAAGTAATTTAAAGTTAGTTTAGGGTTTAGTTCAGCAAGCTGCTGCAGCCAAAACTACCAACATCACACTATATACACACTGCTGGGGGGGGGGGGGTTGGGCCTTCTTTACCTCTTTTGGAGGGTTGTGCGGTGGTGCGCTGACTGGGGTGCTGGGTTTGGCTGCAGACACGGGGCTGGTGAAGACTGAATCTCGGCCTGGCATGTGAAGACCAGACTTGGTAATTTCTCTTCCACCGGATTTCCATTGGGTGCTCTGGTAGGGAACACAGGTGGCTGTTAAACGATGATACTTCACTCACACTCACACACACACACACACACACACACACACACACACACACACACACACACACACACACACTCGCGTGGCGGAAATCAAACAGCTGGATGAGCTTGATGTGGCGGCGGCGGCTCACTTTGGTGGGGGCCACAGCGGGCTTGGGGACCAGGTTCTTGTAGACGCTGGAGCCAGCGATGGGAGTTTTGCTGCCGTTGGTGGGCAGGGGGCCAGCAGTGGCAAACCCTGCAGAGAAGGCCGTGCTGGGGTCCTCCTTGGAAACTTTCTTGATAACCAGCATTTTGGACACCATCTGTTTGCCACTCGGGGGATTTTCTGCAACGCAACCAGGGCAGATAATGAAACGCTACAAAAGGAGGTAACGCAGTCGAGCCGGTCACACGCCGACCGGTTCGAGCTCTTACCCCAAACCCCAGCATGGGGAGCGACTGCTCGCATCTGAGTCCCAGGCTTTCCAGTTGTTTCAGGGTTGAGGGAAGGCTGTGAGAGGCAGAGAGAGGATCCGGATGAAGTGCAAACCTCGTTCACGTGCAAGAGCACAAGGCGCTGACATAATTCATCTCACACTTGTTTGCTTTCAACCTCTTAAAACAAATGCCACAGAGATCGACCGCGACACCAGTTGTCCGACTCGACACCGAGACGAGAACGGCAAGGTTTCCAACTCACAAAGTCCTCCTCGACAAACTTCAGCTTGTCGTCCTTGCCGTCCTTGCGTTCCTCGTTGGGGAACTTGTCCTGGTACGAGGTGCCCTTGCGGGGGTGGAAGTTCCCATTGCGCTGCCGGTGACCCCCCTGCCTGTCCCTGTCGCCTCCGACCCGTTTGGGGTGGCGTCCCTGGTGGTGGTGGCCGTCCTGGGGACCCCGAGGAGCTCCGTGCCAGCTGGGCGTTTCCTTCCAACAAGAGCCCCCCACCAGCCCGCCGTGCCCGCCCTTCGCCACGCCCGAGTCCACAGAGTCATGCCTCAGGAGCAGAGAGGGCTGCTGCCATCCATCACCTCCACAGGGGGGCAGAAACACAGGACACGTGAGAAGGACGCCGCAGCAGATAGCAGACGAAACTCGTCTGTACGGGCTTCAAACTCTACTGCTGTGCTACGTGGTTGATGCAAACGACTCCTTCAGTTCAGAGACTTGGCCATAAAAACATGACTGTGGATGTTATACAGGTCACTTTCCAGGGTCTCCCTTTCATAAATATGCTTTTCCGTACAATCTCAAGTCTACCTCGCTTTTTGTTTTGGTTGTTGATGGACACACAGAAAAGACAGACTTCCCGTGTCCCGCCCAGTTTGAGTTGAAGTCAATTGATTTGGTTTACAGTTGCATCGGTCACAACCCAACTTGAGTTTTCCCTACAGTTTTTACACTTTAATTTAAAAATATTTAATTTGAAAACCTGACAGTTGTTGCTGCTCCCTATTTATATTTTGAACAGTTGTGTTGGAATCAGTAACGCAACAAAAAAAAAAAAAGAGTGAATCGGTTCATCTCCTTTTTTTTTCTTTCTTCCCCCACTTCTTGCTGCCTGGCGTCTTCCTCAGACTGTTGATACGTACAAACTGCTCTTGATTTACGTCTCCCTCTGCTTTGGGTTCGTCTGTCGGGGCAGGACAGCTTGTACTGATTCTCTTGATTAGCCCTCCAGACTCAGTGACACTGCACAACTTCCAGCTCTGCTCGGCTCCGAGCGGAATGGCGCTCCAACTCATGGACGTCATTTACACAAACAAATTCTAATAAAACAAAAGCCTGTGTGGGTGTACGTGTCCTTGAATAATTCCTTTAGCAAGTCTTGCTCCACTTCATGGTGCTACACCGGCGCTCAAATGTGAGGAGATTACATAGCAGGGGGTATTAACTTGGCTTAAACCAAAAAAGCGGGTCTTCGTGGTTACCTGCCGGGGCACGCAGGGAGCCGTTGTTGAAGAAACCATCGGAGGAGTTGTGGCGGCGGCGGCTCACAGCGGTTCGGCCGTCTCTGTGGTAGTGGGGCTCACTTTGCTTGTCGAGGTTGGCAGCAGGGGACTGGAGGAGGGAAAGGGGGGGGGGGTCATCAAGAGGGAGAGCATGCAACACTTGTCTGTCATTTAGATGCCTCCATCTCACCCTGTCCCCCTCCTTCACGCGACTGGACCCAAAGTAACCGTGACAGCTTTTCGGAATATTTGTAGTTTGTTTGAAAGTTTAATGTTCAATCAAATTGACTTCATACCGCACTGTTTCTCCTCTGTTGAAGACAAAAATAACTCCAGAGTGAAAATGTCACTCGTGGCATCTTTTTCCAGCAAAGTAAAACGAAAAAAAAAAAAAACCCCAAACAAACAGTATGAACACCCGATCATAACAAAAAGGCTGATGTAGAAGTTAATTATATCAGAAATTCTCCATGTTCATGGTGTGCAATCTGTGAGATACAGACATGACAGCCAGTCTGAATCTTCATCAGTTGAGGTCCAAAGATCAAATTAAATAGTCTTCTTCAGCCCATCCCTGTAAGCGTGACCCTGAATTTGTTTTTATATCTGCCACAACAATAACAAAAAAAAACTAAATGAAAAAAAAAAAGTTTCAAAAAATAAAAAATAAATAAAAACCCCAACTATATTAAGAATGAAACTATCTGCAGCCCTGCAGAGTGAATGCAAACAGATCCCGGAAGACCAAACTACACAGAGGTGAAGATACTTGTCAGTGGAAATGTTAGTCAGTCTGCACTCGAGATTTCCATACAAACTTAAATATTTCAAGTCATATTGTTGACTTTTTTGATTTTAGCTTAAAAGTCACCGAGATTAAAAAACAAATCCTGTTTTATATTGATCATCTACAGTACAGCTATATGGTAAAAGTAGTGTACACACTGGATGGGTCTCCAGTGAGCACTGTTGGTTGTTTCAGTGATTTCCTTCAACAACAACACTGCTACTGCAACATTCACTTTAAAACAAAACTAATTTGTGCTCTCTGTAATGCACAATGTGACGGAGACATTTTTTCCTTTTCTCCACTTGCTGAAAGTCTAACGGAGCTGATCACATCAATCAGCAGGATAAACAACAAATCCTCTAAAACAGTTTGGTCAAAGAATGGAGATATTGGTATCATGTAGTCCGAATGTTGAAACGTGATCCGATGACGAAGCAGGATATGTGAGGTCAGTTTTTGATTTCCACTGTAAGCCAGAAGCTCTGATATGTGGCTCATGCAGCTTCGAAGAGCTTCAGTGTCAATTCAATATTTAGTGGATGAACTGCTTGTTTCTTAACTAAGACAAATAGTGTGTATATACGTATACGAGTTAATTGTGCAAGAAGATAAAACCTTTCAATGTATGCCGTTTTAACGACACATAATGCATACAGTGACATACACCTACCTTGGCAGGCTGGGGTGTGGAGAAGTTAAGCCAGGCAGGGACAAAGTCATGCTGCGCCATTTAGGTCCAGTGTTTCCGGTCAGTGGATTGAGGCATCAAACCTCATGGCCAGGATCTAACGAAAGACCAGTGAAGACTATTTTAATACTCAGTTCAGGTGACTTGAAGCCCACACACACACACACACAAGCGTCTTCGACAGACAATCCAAGATCCCTTTCATTTTTGACTTCATGTCATCTCTTTCAACTGTTTTTCAAACATCAGCAATTTAGATTTCATTGCACAAAAGATCTCCCACAAGACGAGCAAGTCCTATTCTTAGCAGAAAACAACAAAGCTTGACTCGCTGCAGCTGTGATTGTAAAGCCTGGATGGAAAAAACATTTGCGTACGGCAGAATGCGGGCACTTTTTGCACGGTATGGAGTAATCTAAACAGTACACCCGTGCGTGTCCGTTCCTCTGTAGGGAAGCAAGTGGAAAAGCGGCGACATTACCCCAGAGTCTGATGCTCTGAAGTCCTCAACCTCCTCTCGCAGTCCGGCTAAGGTCTGTTGCTCAGGCCTGCTGGCACCGATCACAGAGCGAGTGCACCGACGGACGAGGAGCAGCACACTGAGCAGCCCTTCTCCACCTCCGCCAGGACAGCGCAGCCCCTTTCCCCAGAGGCAGGTCCCTTCGTCCAGGGTGAAACACTTGGAGATGGGTCAAACGATTGTAGGAATGATCTGGAATAGCTATCCAGAGAATTGGCTGAGCGGGAAGCGAGATTGTGAAGCAGAGGTGTGGAGCTCAGTGAAGAACAGGTTCAATCTTTGTGGAACTAGAATCCAGGCGGCTCTCGTTAGAGGGGGGGGTGTCACGTCTCTGACAATTGCTACAGTTTTCAGTCCAGGTAACCTTTTACCCAATGGACTAATTTCTTCAACTTACTCGAATATCCTGATTGGCAAAAAAAAAGAAAAAAAGGAAAAGAAAAAAAAAAAGGTTCTGATGGTGATTTGTCACGATGACGAGGAAGAGCAAGACTACTGCGAGGAAAGAGTCTGTGAAAGTTGTCTGTCCTGAAACATGGACAGCAGCGTGTGCAGCAGTTTCTCTTTGACACCAGATGGAGGGAAAGAGAGAGAGAGAGAGAGAGAGACAGGTGTTGTCCTGCCACACTGTGTGCCAGTATGTTTTTTTGTTGACTCTTTTACCGAATCATTTTATGGTTTCCGTGCAACATGCAGAAAAGAAAAAAAAAAAATTAACTGAGAAAGTCTTATATTGGCAACGGAGGACACCGAAAACCACTGCTCACCTCATTAAACTGGTGAAGAGACTGTCTTGGGTTGAAGAAAAGAATGCGTAAAGGTTGAAAGTCACATGACAATGAAGGAAGTGAAGCCCTATGTTACATCGCCGTCATTTTCAGGTTGGGTTAGTGAAACCGAGTCGTCGCTGGGTGATGCATTATAATGACACTTTCAGCTTTGAAAGATTTGCTATCACATTTGGAAGATGCCCATTTATCTATCTGCAGTTTTCTTACTGAAGCAGATATAGGATGTAGCACTGATTTCATAGATATGCAAAATGAAAACTCAAACAGGCCAGGAGCAACAACGAGCAAAAAAAAAAAAGAAGAAAAAGAAAGAAAATCTCTGAGAAGAAAATCCTCAAGAGAACAGGGACACAACTTCTTCTGTGGAAAAACAGGCGAAAGCAGAAAAACAGCAGGTATCCAAAATCTGTCAGGTGGGTTGATCTTTTCCCTCGAGTGTGTGGTTTGCCTCCGACACACAAACCTTCGGTGCAGTCGTCAACTTTCTTGTGAGAATTTGCACAGGAAAACACTACCTGCAATGAACAAATAAAAAAACAATTTCAGATTGAAAAATAAATGAACATTTACACAGTTTCTCGCTTGTTTTTTTTTTTTTAATAGCATGTTGTCTAAAAAAACAATACTTTATCAAAGATGTATAACTATAAGAAGTGCGGATACAACTACTTTATTGAACTGTTTTCTGCGTATTGGATCAGATTTAAAATAAAAAGGCACTTGAGTACTTGAAACACGTTTAAAAGCAATCTAAATCACAAAACAATAAAAGGACACAACAAATAACTACTCAGACTAATCATAACAAACACGTTTTGTTTGTGTTGACACATTTGTAACGTGTTTGTTATAATTGACACAGCCTGGACGAGCTTCTGGTACAGTATAGCGCTCCTTTTCTAAATTCCCTTAATAAATGCTGAAGATACCTTAAAATTCACAAGACAGTCAAAGTTAACAAATATGCTTCTCCTGGCACTTCAAACACATTTATGGTTGGTATAAGAAACAACTCTGATCTGTGATCCTCGACACACTGAAAGCTGGCTCCAGTAGTAAATTGTGTTGGCTTTTGCAAGTGAAATATTTATACGAGTGTAAAAATAACATGGACACCATCTTTCTGGTACCTTTGCACAGACAGTGGCGCTCAATGCTGTCTGTAACGTCATGTCAGTCTGAAGTTACAATGCACAACGATTATTTAACTCTATGTTGGGTATAGCAAAATAAAACCAAAAAGAGAAGCACATCAGCCTGTGCACAGACGAGGAATAGTTGACGAATCTCCACTGAACTATTACATAACAGCCCAACATCAATGAGTGGTGGCTCCAAACAAGACATTTACATCCCTTTGTAAGCATGCCCACATGGATGATGACTGCAGAGACACATCCGAGTGTGGGTAGTACTCCTCTAAGCATTCGGATCCAGTCTGGATCACTCTTGGATCCACAAATGATGCAGCAAACCATTTAATCTTAGTACAACGCACATCTCATGAAGCTCACATGCAGTGCAATGGCCAAGCTTAAGAGTCCGCCTAGATAACGGATCACGTAAAGTTAGCCAATGTTGGTGACTAACTACAAACGTTGACAATTGCGCTTTAACTTAGCCTCCAGCTAACTCGGCTTAGTTATCTAAGGTTATCATTAGCGTAGCAACTGTTAGCAGTTAGCTGGCGGTAGCTAGCACGTTAAGTGGCCCAACAAAAGTCCTCGCGTCCCGAATGAGTTGGCACACTTGGGGGGTTTAGCCCTGTAGAAATGCAGTTAGTGCGCCCAAGGTACCTGAAAGAGTGTATTTCGGCGGTTGTCACGGACAGAGAGTGGAGGTAAACAGAGCTGGCTTCGTTGGAACAACACAGTTTCAAAATGGCTACCTTAGCAGCGGCGGCACACATTCATCAGCCTGCTAAGAGCTAACCAGCTAACTGGCACTGTTTTATGCCATAAAGCTCCCCGGAGAGGGAGATTCATTCACATATACATGGATTCTGCAAACACGAATGACAAAATAGAGGTTTCCCCGCGTTAATCCCGGGCCTGTGGATGTTTGTTTGGGTTTTCTGTGCTCTTACCACTGGCGCTGCCAATGCCTCTACCGTGCTGCGTTCAAAACATACCGTCATTATGCAACTTACCTAGGTTCCGAAGTGTTTTAAAATCCAAACAGACAAAACAGTGGTGTTTCTTAAATTACTAATTCCCCATAAACAAAATGTATTGATTTTCAACGTGATGTTTCTGAGTATTCAACCTAAAACCCAAAGAGCATACGCAGATAATACTAAAAGCGTTATTTTGATACATTGAACACAACTTAATACCTCCCCGCCGCCAGTAGCCCAAAGCAGTCGATACCAGAACCTGTCTCGCTGGGTTACAGACAGAAGAGAGACAGTTAATGGAGCGTCGATGTAATGGAGGTGAGTGACCGACCTCTAGTCGAGCACGTTTCTGTTGTTGTTGTTGTCGTTGTCGTCACAATTTTATGTGTTTTGTTGTGACTGCAATTACCAGACCAAGCTGGTGGATGATAAAATGTAAGTACAATGCTTCGGTAACGTAAGCAAGTGTGGAATTCTTATTTTTGCAGTATAATAGACCTGACAGGTTGAATGCTAGCTGCTAATACCAGCATTAGTCCCTCATTAAGGATGGGAGTGAGAGTATTATTACTAATTTGTAGTGGGTTTTCGTGTGTCTGTTTGTTTGTTTGTTTTAGATAAAATGATCTCGACGGCATCTACGAGACGGATAATGTCAGGGGTAAGAATAACTCACAGAATAAATTCAGCTTGGTAAATATAATGTCATAATGATAATCCTATTCTGTGATGTGTTTGGCTTCAGGTTTCTGGATTGAGATGTTTCCAACACTTAGCCAGAGCATCACACGACTCAACAAAAGCACGGCTGCAGCTTCACTCTCCAGTCTCCTCTGTGATTCTTCCATGGAGACACACTTCCTCCACCAGCAGGCTGTTGCACATCAGGCCTGTCAGCTGGCATGTTTCGCGCTTCTGCAGCAGTGATTCTCGAGGCAACACGAAGAGCGGTGACAGAAAAGAGGGGTTCCGCTTAAGCGCCCTCACAACGGCCCCCAAACCAGCTCTTTACCTTGGTTTTTCTGGCCTCATTCCCTTCATATCTGCCCCTCTCTTCATGGCTGCCACGCAGTCCTTCTACCCTGAGGTGGCACATGCTCAAATGTTGTACGGAGCCTCAATAGTGTCCTTCCTCGGAGGGGTCCGTTGGGGGTTCGCCCTTCCGGATGGGAGTCCGGCTCGGCCTGACTGGATGAACCTGGGCAACAGTGTGGTGCCTTCTCTTGTGGCCTGGCTGGCACTACTCTGCAGGGACAATATTGCTGAAGGAGCCCTCATAGTGATCATGGGACTGGGTTTGTCCCTTCATTACGACCTGACCCTCCTGCCAGGTTACCCTCCCTGGTTCAAAGCCATGCGAACTGTCCTCACCTTGGTCGCAACTTTCTCATTGGTGGCTACCCTGGCTCTGAAGCAATTCTATGCCGAGAGGAAGATCACACAGACCTAAAATGAATTGGGGCCAAAGCAGTTTCTTTTGGGAGGCTGTGTGAAATGTGAATTGAATAAAAACTACAAATATATTTCAAACCTTATTTGCTCTTGTACATTTCTTTTTTTTTTTAAACATGGAGCAGAAACCAACCTCAAAATCATCTTATCTTTTAAAAAAAAGCAACCAAAAAACCAATTAAATTTCTCTAGATGGGTATTTATGATGTGGTTTATGGTGTTTTGAAAGTTTTATGAGTTTTTTTTATGCTTCTTTATATGAGCTACTCCGTGTGGTTTTGAATTGCCCCTTGGGGATGAATAAGTTATTTGACTTTGACTTGACTTTATAGTTCAGATATTTACTTTATACAAGTCTCAATTTCAAGAGTGTTTGTAACTGTGCTCTGTTAACAACTTGGGCATTGTCCCAGCTTTTCTGAGATCAAGGCTTTCCTTTATTGAACTTTATTCCAAAAAAACCCCAACCTTGAATCAAATATCACAATTTAGAAAATTATAAAAAATGCCATAAAGCTGTGAAGAGGGTATATAATCCAACTTATTCAACTTAAAATAAATGGGAAAGAGAATCAAATGGCGCAAGAGCAAACAATGTTAAAGATGTTTCTTGTATCATGTGGTAAATAAAAATAAATCGTTTCTCTTCAAATATTAGATTTTTACATATATTGGCTGAATAAAGATTATTTGATGACTTTTATTGTCATTACTGTGTAACTGAAAGTTGATATAGACCAAAACAACTGGTGGAGATTGATTTTTAAGGTTACTAAATAGTTAAAAAAAATGTATTACTATGATCAGTGACACTTCAAGAACATCTTCACCAATCCTCCAGGTACAGGTTTTCTATCTTGGTGCGTAGCAAACGTGATTAAAGCAACACATGTGAAAAGCAAAGCCCCAAACAAGGACATGCAGCAAAAACACTTTCCAGATGTACAAGAGGACTTTTCTTTTTTAATTTTAAAATGAGCAATAGGCTGAATTACAGTCAGACTTCATGAATTAGTTGCTCAGTCATTGAAATGAAGAGTGTTTTTTCAAATCCTCCATCCTCTACCGTTCAGGGTCGAACCAATGAGGTAATCCCAGCTCGCTGTGGGGAAGGGCAGGGTCTGACCTGGTCGGGTCATCAGTCAAACACACTCACACACATTTTTTTTCCTTCACTTTACCAGGATGAAAATTACACAAGAACATTCTTATGCCAACGAACTTCTATCATTCTTGCCGTGAGGCACGAAGAGCTCACCATTACACCACCATGCAGCCTCGACTCCAACAGCCCAGCCATCAAACACAGTTGTAGTAATATCATCCCACAAATATCACTTACAAAATAATTTATTGTTGTATGTGACTGTTATCGTATCTGACTCTTCTGAAGTGTATTTAGTCAGAAAAACAAGTAAAATACTTTAATTTCAGTGACGTGAAATGACTGCTTAGCAGCCTGTGATGAGATAAAACAGTACATGTTAGAAAATACTGTTATTTTGCCCCCGATCCAAACGGGAAACGTGTAGGCGTATTTCTTCTCGCTTGTAAGAATCAGTAGGTCTTATACTTCAGTGTCAAGAGGTTGAAATGTAAGTTTTTGGTCCTTACCGGTCCATCCGATGAGTGAAGCGGTAATTAATTCTGTGTAAATAGTGACAGAGGCACTCATATTTACATGTGCGTATGTACAAAAGCCATCCAGTGGAAACGGAGAGAGCTCTGTGCTGTAGTGTCACCAGGAGCATCTCATTCAAGCTTACAGACATAACAAACCACGAAATGAAAACAGCAGGGAGTTTGGACCAGTTCCAATCTTAACTGGGCTCAAGGGGTTCGCTAAGACGGAACAAAAGAATAAAACAAAACAGTTCTCTTACATCTGAGTGCTGAACATGTCGTCAGTCCCCACAGGGCTCTGATGCTTATCAAAAACTCCTTGATCATCAAAAAATAGAACTCTTCCTTTGTGAAAAACCATCGTCCTCATCAGGAAAACATCCCCCCCCCCCCACTATAAATAAGTTAGAAAATAAGTGTGCAGCCACGGTGACAGTCTTGTGAAAAGAACTCAGCGAGTTGAAATGAGCGGGAGCTGATGAGTCATGTAACAGTGTACGCAAAGGCAGCGTTGGCAGTTTCCAGTACGAGCTGTGCTTTCATAGTCAAGCTTTCATTAGATGATGAATGCTCCGGGCAAAAAGAGAGAGAGAGAGAGACACGTCTATGTACAAATAAGACACGATCAATCTGGGTCCAGTTGAGGTGCAAACACACAGTTCTGTGTTAAAGTGCTGCTTTGTCTTTCGAGTTTGTGCAGTTGCAGGACGACGTCAGAGCACGGCCAGGCCGCCGTCACAGCGGCTCGTGATCATGTTGCCCACCTCCGTCCAGGTGTCCAGGTGGGGGTCGTAGATCTCCACGGAATCCACCGTCACGGGCGCCGAGAAGTCACTGCTGGCGGCCCGTCCCCCGACGGCATAGAGCAGTCCGTTGACGGCGGACACCGACGCGCCCGCGCGTGCCGTGGACATGGAGGCCACCTCCACCCACTTCTCCTGCAGGAACACGTGCACACAACACCACGAATCTTAACTTGACATCCGAGTTAACCCGGCTAAAAGATGATCTTCTCTTCACCTCTTCTGGACAGTATTTCTCCACCGTCTCCAGGGCTCCCAGCGCCTCATTCCAGCCGCCCACAGCGTAAATGCAGTTGCTGAGGCAGGCGACTCCTACGTAGGCCCGGCGCGTGACCATGACGGGCAGCGCGCTCCATCGCCGGGAGATGGGGTCATACACCTCTGCTGAGCGCAGCTCCATTCCTTCGTCGCTTATCCCTCCGATCACGTAAATGAATCCTGATGAAAAAGTAAAAACGCATTTCGCTTCACTGTTTCCAAGAGAGATTACAAAGAATCCAAGAAAAGGTCGGAGGCAGCAGAGACAGACGAACACACCCTGTAGCTCACAGCAGCCAAAGTAATATCGAGGAACCGCCATGGTGCCGATGACCTCCCACTTGTTTTCCTCGGGGTCAAATCGTTCCATGGTCTTGCCGATCTCAGAGCCAATCCAACCGCCTACAAGAGCACAGTGCACAACGATCAGGAGTTTTCTTGTCGTTTTAAATGCTGATTGTGAATCAGCAACCTAAATGTGCTGATGATTGTCCCTTTAACCGCTCCTCTTCACAATGGTTCAACTCAAACCATAGTTTTGACATCAAAGGCCCTTGCTGGACGTGTCTTCCAGAGGGTAAATCTTATATTGATCTCGCTATCGTTTGCACAACACGCCATCTCGCACTGCGGTTACGTTCTTTACCGAGTGCATACAGCGCTCCGTGGCAGGGGCAGACACCAACTCCGCAGCGAGGAAAATTTAGCGAAGCCACGGCGGCCCACTGCTTGGTGACGGGGTCGTATCTTTCTGTGCAATCAAAAATCATAGAGTCCTTTTCTCCTGGGAAGGAAGAGAGACAAAAAAAAAGTTTATTTATAAAAAAATTTTTTAAACTTTAAACATTCATTAGTCAGACAGAGCAATAGCTTCAGCTCGCTCACCGCCCACCACATATATCATTCCCTCCAACACGGCCACTCCCGGCCCACTGCGGGCCTGATGCAGTGACGACACGGTGGTCCAGTACTGGTTGAAGGTGTCGAAGCGCTCCACGCAGCTCAGCGCCCTGCTGTCGCTCCAGCGGCCGCCTTGCAGCCGGGTGTATCCTCCTGTGGAGGCCAGAATGTCAGTCCCCCAAAGCGCCTGTCATGAGTGAAGCTCACATTTCAAGTATGGCAAAACAAGACAACAATACAGAACCTATAGCATAGAGGTATTTTCTGGCCTTTCGTCTTGGTCTCATCTTCGCTGGCTGCTGCTGACTGAACATTTTATTTTCCTTGGGAGACTTTGTGACCTCGGTGTATTCCTTCAGTAGAGTCTGCAGCGCCACCCGCAGGCTGAAGTCTGTCACACCTTAGTAGAAACATACAGATTACATTTTAAAGCGATCTATTGGCTATAAATGTGAAATGAGAATGTAAGCGTTCACATCTGTTCTCACCTTCTAAGTACTTGAACAGTCTCTGTGGAGAGAGCAGAGGGAAGCGGACTGGTTCCAACACCTCCACCACGTGTTTTTTCCTCTTTGCAACATCTTGGAGCACCCAGTCCATGGCTGCAGTGAACACCTGGTACTCGTCCTCAATCCTCAGCTCCTCGCTTCTCAGGAGCCTCACCAGGTGATCCTTCGACAGGCCTCTGAACTCATCGGTGACACACACCTGAAAAGAAACAGCACCAGTCAGCTTCACAGCACAGATCATACAAATACATTGAATACGACATGCAGATTGTGTTATAGTGCTTTTTTTTTTTTTTCTTCTAAATTTGTTATTGTATGTTTGTTGCTATCTTAGATTAGAAAAGAAATTGGAGAATTAAACATCCAAACCAGTTTTCTTCAAGCCCATGAGGGGTGGCTTTGTGTGAGGTCTACCTGAATGTATGTCAGATCACAATGCTAACAAGAACTGTCAATATAAATTGATAATATTTCTGAAATAAATATGTATGCATTTAAGAACTCACACTGAAGGTTGTGTGCAAACATGATGTTCGTATTATGAATATATATTGACAACAAGTGTCAATTGTTGGCTTTTTTGGGGGGGGACATATTAGACCCACAAAATATTTTATCTTGAAGATAAAACACTGAGGTGAGCGCTGTTGTAGACTGTACTCTCGATTCATTGCGTAACTATCCCGGAATCTTCCCCTCCAGTAAATGTGAGTTTCTTCTATTTTTAAAGCACTCTAATGACTCAGCTGCAAAACAATGGCTCTGATGAAGGCATACCTCTAGAAAGTGAACATGGATGTAGTTCTCAGAGAATTCGAGCATATCCAAGCAGGCGATTTGTTCCAGGAACTGAAAGATGCCCACACAGTTGGATGGATCCATATGGCCCTTCAGAAACTCTCCACAGATGGTCACCACCTCGTTGAGCTGCAGCATGTCTGCTGCCACCATCAGCTCCTGGACGTTCTCCACAGTGACGCTGATCACCCCTAAGTTTAAAACAGGACACGTTTGCACCCAGAATCTGAAGCAAAACAAGAGGCGATGTCATACCGGCATTGACGCAGACCTGTGTATATGAAGTCGAGCAAGACCTCAAACACTTCAGTGTCCACTCCAAGGATCTGCACCTCGTCTTTGTCAGCCTCCCTCATACCACCGGAGAACAAGGCGGAGAAGTAGGGGCTACTTGCAGCCAGCACAAGTCGGTGAACTCGGAACACGCGGCCGCCCACCTTGAGTCCCACGTCACAGAAATCCGTACGGAGTCGCATCTTGTTCATCTGGGCCAGGATGAGGCGGGCGTAGCGGTCTGAGGCCAACAGGGCCTGCTCGGAGGCTTGGGTTGCCATGGCAGCAGCAGCAGCATCACCAGCACCACCACATCCAGCAGGGGTGGATACAGCGATGGAGGACATGGCAGAATAGGCCGGTTACCATGGAGGCCACGATGTCCACAACTCCTCTCTGAAGTCCTCAGCATGCAGCATGAAAAAAGCCTGCAAGACATTAGAGCTGATGCATAAACTCCAAAACAATGAGTGCCAGTGTGCAGAGGTGTTGTGTAACAGAGAGCTGCGGAGGGATCAGCAGATGAGGAAGGACAGACTTATATATATATTAAAAAGAAGCCTTTTGTTTACTGCCAAGGAGGGCAATGGCAGAATCCTATTTAAATTTAAATTGTGATCAATGTAAATGATCTTTATCAACACACTTGCAGCAGCTGTTAGCCGCGCGTGCTAACCAGCAGGAAGCTCGCCAGGTTGAATTCAATCAGCGTATTCAACTGTGAGACAAAAACAAAATGCTCCAGAAATTTACGACAAGTCTGCAGTGCAGACCGTCTAAAAATGACTGGCAAATAAAGATTTTAGTTTAGCGACCTACCTCCGAGGAGCTCTGAGAGGCTGCTGCGACTTCCTGTTAATCCTGTTCTCTGGATCGACTGAGCGGGTCTGAAGCTGCTCACCCCGAACTCTGAGCGAAGAAAATAAAACTCAGAAAAACACCCCCCCAAAATTATCTGTGGATCTAATCCGAAAGGTCCCTGAGAGATAAAGTTCAGTTTTCTTCAAACTTACAAACAGACAGATACATTTCTTCGATAGAGCACTTTTCATACACAAAGTGCTTCTCGTGTATAATAATAATAACAACAACAACAACAATAACAATAATAATAATAATAATAATAATAATAATAATAATAATAATAATAATAATAATAATAATAATAATAATAATAATAATAATAATAATAATAATAATAATAATAATTACAACCATCTCTCCCTTACCATAGAGTTTATTCATTATAGTTTTGGAATGTACTGTAGTGTTAAAAGTTAAATGTAGAAACTTTATTGTTAAGATTTAACAATAATGATTGACGATTAAATCAGTTCCTCTCCTGGCCAGTAAAACTGTACAACCCCACCTGTGAGATTTCAATAAATAAAACTGGAGGGGGAAAAAAACAGTTCCCCTCTCTTCACCTTTTGGAACTTGAGTTTTGTTCAGTTTGAGTTTCAGAAATATATTATCCATCAAGAGTCCATGTGTACAATGCATATAAATAGTCAATCTGAGACTTTGTCTAAATCTTAAACAGTTTTGTGACCCACACGGGGTCAGATTCAGATTGAATTAGGTATTCAGCTTGGATAATATAATGATTTTTTTTTACTCAGACATTTCTGAGAAGATGAAAGCATTAATAATAAAATCAGAGATTAATACTTTAAATGTTTTACGTAACTGAAACGCACCTTCACATTAACTGAATTTGAAATATGGTTCAAAACAATTACTGCAACCAGAGCAGCAGATTCGAACACCCATTTAAAACTACAGCATGTAGTAATGGGAAAAATAAGGCAATAATGGCACACAGGTATGTCTTAAACTCATGTGGGGTACTCTGAATAAACCTTTCCCTTAAATGTTCCTTATTTCATGGATGGAAATCGATTAATCCTTCAGTCAAAGCTAATCCATCCACAGATTCCTTTGTGTTTCCTGAAATTAATTTGGTAGGGCAGTGCAGAAATCATTTATCTCTTGGTGTATTGGTGTTTATGCTTTTAATATGTTATGATGAAAAATCAATTTGCCCCAGGAATCACGTGAAGATTTTTTTTTTTAAACTATGACGCCAGGTGGCAGTGTTGCCTTCAAACAAGCCGTAAACTCTCTGGAAGACCTTGACAACAGGCCACAGTGCTCTAACATTTAAATTATCATAGTATTCTTACCATTTTGCCTCCCAGTAGAATGGTAATTTTAGCTGCAGCAAACCTCCAGTGTTGGCTCTAACCTCTTCCACTGACCAAGCTCACAGCCTATCCCACTCTTTAGACAGTGTTGCTGGGTAGTACAGTTTGTTTTAATCAGTAGCTTGGGACCAAATTAAGTTTAAATATTATGTTGGAGACCTGCTATTACCTACAGGACTCCATGCACTTTTGCTGACCTGTCGAGTGACAAAAGCCTCTGAACTCCATTGGAATATCTGGGTTAACTAACTGTAATGTTCACTGAGATTATGTGTCACACACCTGAAATACAAGTCCAGTAACATCTGTCAACCCGACTTGTATTTCCATGCTTCACAATGAGCCTGTCCACGGCCAGTGCTGCGCCAGGCAATAATATGTGGTGGCATCTGTGTCATCGGGCCTAATAAAACTCAAAGGTAGTCATGTGCCACTCTGGCCTCCCTTTTAGCTGCTACACCCTTGGCAGGATTTCCCCTCAGTTCATGGGCGGATTATAAGACAACGAGCCTCAGGGCAGACAAGCATAAAATTCCCCACCCTCCTTGGAAGCCAGAGAAATCTCTTTATCGGGCTTGTGTTGGTTTTCAATGTTTCTCCTCTTGTGTGTCTCTTCACAGCCATTTTTTTTTTTTCAAGTTAATGTTTTTTTTTTAATGTTTTCTTGACATTTGTGAGCAGGTTTATGGTCACTTTAAATCACATTATAATTGTTGTTAGTCCTTGTTGCAGTTTAGTGTGTCTCGATGATAATTTTGTTGCATTTTACATTAATGTACATATATCGATTTGTTTTGTCATAAGTTTACACGTGTTTGTGACTTATTAGTGAGTTGTAGAGGTTATTTTGTATCTTAGTGGTTGTTTTACATAACTTTGGCCCCTTTGGGTTTCTGGGCCTGCATGCCAACAGTAGGCCTGTTCAGTAATTCTAGCATCCTTTAATGTTGCGTGCTTCTGGTTTCTCTGAAAGACATCCACCTTGACCATCATCTCTGCCGGACAATAAGCTTATTGGATCCAGCCTAAATGGACTTCCAGTAAGCCAATATAAACCAAAGCTTTCTCTCAATTGAGAGGGGGCAACAATGGCAACCAGTGGTCCTCATTGTTTCTCTGAATGCTTCTCTCAGTGAAAGGATAGTTGTTCTAAAGATTTCGTGTCACTTTTTTTTTTTTTTATCAAATTACTTATTTTAAACCATAATTATTGTTTTCTTTATTAAAGATTACAGATTTTCTTCCAAAACTATTGAAACATTATTGACCACTGTATTGTTCATGCATGCACCTATGGTGTATCTATCTATCTATCTATCTATCTATCTATCTATCTATCTATCTATCTATCTATCTATCTATCTATCTATCTATCTATCTATCTATCTATCTATCTGTCTATCTATCTTAAAAGGTTTTGTCTATCTATCTATCTATTGATCGATCTATCTATCTATCTATCTATCTTAAAAAGTTGTGTCCATCTTCTCATAACGTTGTCAAAATTCTGTGTCTTTATTTCTCAATAGTGGTGTGATTATTGTGCCTGTTACCACAGGTTCAAGATGGGTGTTAATTACATTCCTTATTTTAAGCGGCCTCGAGGTGATGTGTCTTGCTTTACAATTCAAGAACCTCATTAGTGTTTCATTGAAGTAAAACAACAGCCTCAATCAACAGATAGAACATGTTTTCTGTGAGTTCAACCACGTAATCTATCCGAGAGCCCCTGAATACAATTTCAGTAACAAGGTCAGGTTGTTAAAATTTCATGCAATCAGAATAGTAAAATAAAAACTGAAACAGTTCACTGACTTTCTTAACAGATTTCTTTTTGTCTGTGTCAATTTTTTGGAGTGAGTACTATGTCACATGACAGTGCTCCTTTTTATTTGCCTTTTGTTGCTTCAGCAGTTGCCTGGGGAGGTATCCCTTGTATAACTGGTTTTAAGGTTTTAATGAGAGGGCGAGGTGCTAAAATGAATGTGAACGTGGTGACACAGACTTCCATTGGTGTTGACTGAGTTATGATGGGGACTTTTTTTTTTTTTTATATCTTGGCAGTAATGTTAGATTATATTTTTTTCCTATAAGCAATGTTTTCACTTGTTATGACCATAATCTTTTTTTCCTTTCCAGATCATTATGTCTCTCAGCTATAGCGTGTGTGTCCCTCACTCGTAGACTTTCCTATACTGTTGGACAAAAAGTAAATAATGTAAGGGCTATCCTATGGAAAGTGGTAATTACAAGCGTAATTACAATTCTGTTTTTAAGTGCTGGGTTTGTCTGAGTTTATCGCCAGGATTCTGTTAGCCTGCAAAGTTGTACTTTTTCCAGGAGAGAAAGATATTATGAGCTATACCTGACAAATTCAAAAAAAAAAAGATCATAGGAGAATAGGTAAAGTAAAGTTTATTGATAGCTTCAAATATTATCAGATGAAACAAAACAAGTTGTAACTGTGTGGTTGGAGTATATATATATATATATATATAAAACTGTGGTACTACAATAATTCTTATCGGCTGATAAGGTATCTCTGTTTTCTGTTAATATGAGTCTGTTGCTCTTGCAGCAAACTTTATCAAGCACGCATGTTTATTCTTGACAGACAAGGCTCCTGTCCTCACCTGACATGGTACGTGAACTGAGCAAGCTGTCCTTGTCTTAGCTGGGTTTAACACCTACTGTGTGTATGCAGTATTATGCGTTCAGACCAAGCAGCTTCTGATTTGAACCCTGAAGCTTGTCTGCCATCTGCACTGGTGCTGCCGCCTGCCCGTCAGTTCTGTGCCCTATTAAATCGCTGGCTGCATGCCTGCTGCTTCTTTCTTTTTTTTTCCTAATCTATTTGAGAGCTGAACTCCTGCAATGAGATTGTCCTGAGACTTTGAGGGCCACTGGAGAGCATGATGGGGATTTGCTTTTTTGTTTTAGACATAGTCCAAAGTATGGTAACTTTCAGCATGTAATTCTCGTGCAGCTATCCAAACAAAAGTTATTATTTTTGCAGCATTTTTAGTAGAGGGAGGGATAGTTCATCTTCCACCCCAGCCTAAGCTGGTATTTGTAAATCTGATTTGGTTGTGACTCTGAATTGGCCTTTATCCTGAAGCATTTGTTAAAAAGCCGCATTATGTTATCCCTGAGCTGGCTCAGTGTCACTTCCTGTTTCTTTGTGATCTGAGCCCCTTACGCCAAACGCTGATACCACTGGCCCAACATTGGTCAAAAATAATTTGTTCATATTGGAATGCATCATGAATATCCAGAAGTAAGGCCATACTTGTTTTGTCAAACACATTAATAACATGTTTCCAAAGGTAGTTATCATCATTTTACATATATTTTCTCTTTGAACAACTTTCAGTAAATACTGACCTTAGCAGACTCCAAACACCCATCATGAGCTCCTGAGAAACTTCAATCCTGCTGTTGAGCCTCAGTTATTCCATCATATCAGACTATAAATATGTATCCATACCTGTGAACACCACTTGCCATCTCTTTAATTTTTTCTTAAGTCTCCAATACCCTTGGGCTGTTGAAATAATTATGGCAATCCATTTTTTATTTATTTTTTTTAACCAGGAATAAGGTTTAAAAAAAAAAAAATAATTGCACATGTCCAAGACAACCAACATAATACTTGCATCTCGTGAGAAAACTATCAATCTGCCAGTGGTTTGGCTTCAGTGTAACATTTTTGGCAGCGGGTTGCAGCCAATTTATAGAGGCAGTTGAATGGGTTCCTTGAAAAGGCGGTTTGAAACCACTGATCTATAAGGTTACAGTTGTATAGTCTGTGTGTAGAGTAGTGAATGCATGCAACATGATACCAACTCAAATTCCTTGATTAAAAAACTTGTCAGAAAAAGCCACAGATCTATTAGGAATTTCAGGTATGTGGTGTACTCAACATAGCAATCACCCTCTTATTTAGCAGCTATACGATACATTTTCTTATTTATCTCAGAGAGTACAGCCAGGGTATTCAAAAGGCTATAAAGAGGGGGGAAAAAAACCAAAACTTTAAATACAAAGTTTCTCAAAATAAATTTTTGCCAGAACCCCGTTTGATGGATATCTCTGACCACAATTCCTCTTGGCTTTCGAAAAAGTTTCCGTCTTCATTTTCCAGGTATTCTGTGACCTCCAGAACTCAGTGGGTGATCAACCTGTGAAGCTAAATTAAAAAAAAATCCCTCATCACACTTTAAATGCATCCACACATGTACATTATGCAACACATAGACAATTTATTAACTTTTTTTATATGTGGAGGTTTTCAAATAAAATGTGGCTCTGGTGTGTTTTTAATGGTCCATTCAGTTGCCTACATGTTGGTTGGCAGGCAGCAACACTCCTGCCTTCAGCCTATAAGACAGCTATAATGTGAGCTAGTAAAAGAGAGAGAGAGCGAGCGAGCGAGCGAGCGAGAGAGAGGCGGAAAAAAATCCCTCATCGATTCTGCCTCCAACATAGCAACTGCTCGCTGATTGGCTGGAGCGCGACACACTCACGGGTTTTGATTGGCTGAGCCGGCAGCGTGAAATCGTGGAATCGGACGGAGACAAGCGCGGAGGAGCGACGTGATTGGCTGCTGCAAACTGAAAGCGAAAACCTCCTTTTTCTGAAAGCCTGCGAGACAGTTGATGGTGTGTGTATTTTAGGCGTGACTCCAAAGGTAATTCGTTCTCCTGTTGCCCCCCCAGCCTCCCTCCCTCCTCCTTGCCCTCCTCCTTCTCCTCTAGTCAGGACTTATTTAAATTAAGAACTATAAAGCAAAAAGAGATGAATTTGAAATGAGCCAGCTGTGGGGAACAAGACACTGAGAGGGTGTGCTTGAAGGAAGAGAAAGGGGGTAAAAAAGGAGGAAAGGAGTTTTGTGTACGTGGGAGAGAGACACAAAAAAGATGTTGTGGGGGCTGGGTTTTCACAGAGTTTTAAGGCAACCCTCTGGGGAAGTAGGTAAACTGCTGTAAAAGCAAATAGCTTGGGGCACAGCCAGGTGGGAGTGTGCTTGAGGTGAAAGGAAAGGCAGGAAAGGCCCGACTTGACCTTTTCAGGCTTCATCTTACAGACCATCCTGTGCAGGAGCAAAGAGAAATGCACTTTTCCTGCCTTTCCACCCCACACATTTTCCTCTACCCACTCTCGATATTTTTCGGGCCAGGCCTGAGGGTGACTCAGCTGCGGTACACTCTGTTCTATCTCACTATCTCTCTATTTACACTGCATCTGGTCCGTCCAAGCAGAGCTGGCATGCAGCCTCTTCATGAGATCTCCACGCTGACACAGGTAAGAGGGAGTAATCCATCGCCTGAAACTGAGGCCCCCCCCCCCCCCACCCTCAGTACATCCATGCCCTCTGCACCTCATTAATCCTTACCTAACACAGACCTTATGTGATAGTTGAAGGCCACCTGTTGCTCTGGTCACGGAGGGCCAGTAATGTTACCATGCAGGGTCATTATCATTATGAGTCAAATCCATTGTACCATGTGGTTTTACAAAAAAACCTGTGACAGTTAATTAATTAGGAAACAGGATTTCTATAAACAAAAACAAACCTGCTAATGCGAGAAGTTGGCCTCAAACTAATGAACACAACACAAGCCGTTTAATATGTTTTAAACATACATTCCTTCGTTGGGAGTATGTAGAGAAAAATGTTTGGTATCCTAAATACCATGAAGTCAGTTTGATGCATATTTTTGCTGTGAGTTAACGGCGCCCAGGCGAAGGAGGGAATGGGCCTGCGCATATCCTGCCATTGTCCTCATGGCTTCCTTTCTCTTCCATCTGTCCACAGTATGTCCTCCAGTGCCCTCGCCACATAGCGCTATCTCTGCTGACCTGAGAATAAGCTGATTGGACTACAATGGCTCCACTCGAGACCTACGGTACACTTCCAACTAGTTATCGCCGCATTGTTTTTGATCATTTTCCTGGCCCTGCCATTAAAATTTTTACCATTCCTTGGATAAAAATGGACCAAAATAGGTTTTAAACTGTTGCATATTTACTTAATAAACACACAAAAAAACCCTCATAACAGTTGCTGGAAAAAAGAAACTGCAATGGATTCTGTAAGTTGACAAAACCCTCATCAGTTTATTGTCTTTCAGCAAGAAAAAGGTCAGGATCTCACATTGCTTAGCTTCACCGGTGGAGTTTCCTCAAAACTCCCTCTGCCCACAGCAAAGTTATACATATTTTTAGGAGGCTTAATCAACCTCCTTCCATAAATCAACCTCAGAAATACATTTTACGGTTTCTCTGTACAGAGTATCTATTGTCCTCAAACTTGAAAAAAATGTGCCAAGTTCAACATGGATTCCTTTCCCTCTTAAGCTATGTAGGCTGCATGTCACGGAAAAAACATTCATAGCTTGAGCAATGCCACAGTTCAAGTAATGGAGGCAGGATACTTCCGGACCTCTGGCAGTTCACACAAACATTGGAGGCCACATCATACCGACACCACCAAAGAGAGTGCATTTTTGTGGCAAATGTCAACCTCTCAGCACAGCATTTACCTTCACCACCACCACCATCATACATTGCAACAATAGAAATACTGTTGGATTGCACTTTCTCAAGCTTTCATCTTGTGGCATGTTTATAGAAAAAATATATATAGAATACAAAAAGCTTATACTTCTTTGAGTAACAGAATATAACATACAGTACTTCAGATTATGTTTTGATCAGCACATCAGCAGGTGTACATAAATTGCCCTACCTTTGCCCAAATGCAATTACGGGACTAAACAAGGATGTAGTTTGCTCACTATTAAGTGCTTTGGTCAATGGGTATAACATTGAGTATGCCTTTAACGATGGTATTCTACAGGATGTTAATGCTACATAATTATCCACTGTATATGAATGTCTAGTAAGAAAGGGGCAAATATTCAAGATGCACCACGACATTTCACATATTCACATGTGGTATTTCACCCCCCAAAAATGGTTTGGTCCACCAAACCGATACCATGGAATCAGCCAGTTTACAGCACCATTTTTTTAAATTTTTTTTTTAAATCCCTCACAAATGTACTTAGTAGTAAGTGACAGAACTGTCAAATTTTCAGAACTAAATAAATTTTCACTCAGGAAAATCGACATCTCAAGCAACATTGACTCATAGCAGTTGTAAGAGCTGGAACTCAAACGAAAGTGCAGCACCTGATGTCAGTGAGCAAATTTCAGGTTGACAACGTCCCTAACTGTAAAGGTGTTCATTAAAACCAACGGTCTTAAATGATGTACAAAATTTGTTTGAAAGCTTAAACAGTCTCTTTGAAAAAACAAAAAATAAAAACTAAAGTTCAGGCTGACATTCAAGTTCCGGTCCCACTTCAATCTGTGAAATCCCATTCACAAAAAACAAAACAAACGATGGAATCACTGTAGTGCAAAATATTACACAATGCACCTCGATGCAGTCGTTCTCGCAGGATACAGTAAACATGTCCTTTTTTTTTTTTTGTCTCTCTCTCCACTGGGTTACATCTCCGGAGCGGCAGGCGGGAGCCCTGATGTGTGTTTGGGAGTCTGTAACAGTTTGTGCTCCTCTGTGTTCTGAGATGGCGAGGTTGCGGCTTTGGCGTGTACGGGATGGGACAGCCGAACGTCCAGAGCATCGTTGTGTTGCGCTAGGGAGTGCAGGCGATAGTGCAGGACAAGGTCTTTGAGAGAGCAGTGGATGTCGTAAGGCTCGGCAAAACCATATCCGTGTGGTGTGCTGTAAATCATGCAATGCTTGACCTCTTCGTTCACACTGGAACCAAGAGAGAAAAGGACATACATGAGGCTCACGCAATTACAGCATGTTGCAACATACATCAATAATGGGTCCCACCCCCCCCCCTCCCAATTGGCCGATGTCATACTTACACAACAGAGCAGGCATAGCATCCCTGTTTGCTGCTCTCCCGTATCAGGAATGTTCCTTGAGCTTTGCCCTGAAGCATCTCCTCAGCCTGCGTCCGACTCAGTTCACCAACAAACCAACTCGCCTCATCCTGATGTGGCAAATTCTTTTCATCTCCTTTCAATACATATGTGCTGAAAGAGAAGAATGAGAACATCTCTTAGTGTGTTCCTCTTCTGACGACGACGACAACATCGGAAATGTATTGACACTTACTCATCGAGGCTGTCGCTGTGTATCCCGAGCCAGTCATTTATGTGTTTCTGCCGTACGCCTTTGTGATTAAGCCAGCTGCACGTAAAAGGTACATAGTAAATGTTCCAGTTCAAAATTAAATCAAAGGGCAGCTTTAGAATCCGTGTTATTCATTGCTCTGATGACACATACTTGAGGTACTGGTCTCTGATGTTGCGTAGCTGGATGAGGTCCGGACGCAGGCTGTTTATCTTTCTGTCCGTCTCTCTGTAGTCCTCCACCTGTGTCCTCAAGTCCTCCTCCAAGTGAATTTTGCTATCGTAAATCTCCCCAAGACGGCACTTCAGCTTCTCGTAATTCACTAGAAAGCTAATGAGGAAAAATTCAAATGAAAAGGTAAGAATAGGTGAATATTGGCTCCACACAAAGATAAACTTCACTTGAGAGGTTTTTTCCTTTCTTTAAAAAAAAACACAACAAAAGATGTAATGAAGTACCTCTCAAGATCTTTGTCAACGCTTTCCAAAAGACTGTTCCTCTCAAATTCTTCTCCGTAACGTTCCTGTTCGCGACACTGCTCCTCGAAAATGAGCATCGTCTCGTTGAAAGCCTCTATTGCCGTTCTTTTCATCTGAATTTCCTACGATACGAAGAATAGATTCAGTCAGAACAAACTCAGGGGTTTGTTAAAAATAAACCCTATCATTTAAAATAGAAATGAGTGTCTTTTATTATGAGTTGGAAGGACTTTTTTCTTTCTTTCTTTCTTTCATTTTTTTTTTTTTTTTTTTTACCTGTGAAGTCTTTGTGAAAGCTTCATAAAGTCGGTCAAACTCCTTTGATTTCTCTTGGTACTGACAGTGGACTTCCTTGAGTTTTCTACCAGCAACGTCGACACTGTTTTCCCTTACCTGAAGATAAAAAAAAAAAAAAAAAGTCCAGTTAATCAAAGAGCATGACATTTATTCAAGATGCGGGCAAGCAGATTGAGGATAATCACGACTCTTAACTAGTAGAAACCAACAGCATTTGTGATCACGAACCTGCTGGAAGCGGGACACGGGATGGGTGAGCATCAGGTCGAGTGTGGCGTTATATTCTACCAACGGATGGTGCTGATAATGCCAAATGAGCTCAACGACTGAAGTGAAGGTGAGAGGGTCTGAGAAGCCGTATTTCCCATCGTGGTGGTAAATCTTTATCAATTTGTTGTGCCCATCTTTCCTGCAAGTATGAAGGGACAACACATTAGCTTCAACCCGCCAACAGCCTCCGTGATGGTGCTTTGTTTGCGGTTTTGGTCAGCTTACCTTAACGTCAGCGTAAAGTCTCCTTGCAACTTTGTGGATGCGTCACGCACCAGAAAGGAGCCATCAGGCGTGTCTCTGAGCTTCTGATTCACCTCATCCCTGAGGGGAGAATCGGTCAACGCTTAACGACTCGCCAATACTGTTATGCAGCCAAACCACACATTCCTGTCATATACTGTGATGACTGCGGACGTTACAATTCATTACCTTGTTATGTCTCCCCAATACCATTCAGCGTCCTGTAGCGAGTACGCAGGAGGGGAAAGGCAGTTGTTGTTCATGGTGGAAGACGCTGGCTTTGTTGATCTTGGGGGGAGAGCTGAAGAGGAAAAGAAAGCACGATGAAATAAAATCCGGTTTCCAGTTTCTTAGAAAGAGATTTCTCAGAAACTATACTGCATTCATCTCTTGCCAAGTTTGGTGAAGTAAACCAAGTGCTGTAAAAAAAAAAAAAAAAGAGAGAGAGAAAAAAAAGAAAAGACACTGACACCTCCAGCGACATACACACACACACTACACTCTCTTCAGGATACTGTCATGATCTGGGGACAAGCCCAGGCATGTTTCTCAGTGCTATCAAATGCCATATCATGATCATGAAGTGTGGTCAGCGCTAAAACAGGAAATCTATGTTCTCTTTTCATAGAATCCGTGTTTTTTTTTGTTCTTTAAATTATTATTATAAGCATGAAAAATGATCATCATTACATTTTAAGTTCCACATAACTTATGTAAGGTAAATGTATTCACAATTATTACAGATTTGCTTTGGATGTCTCCTCAGTCACATGACTCTTAAATACATCATAAGATATACTTTTTTTTTTTTTTTTTTAATCTTGGGCCAATCCCCCCTCTTATAATCAGTGCAAGATGACAGTTCATAACTTTTCCATCAACCTCGAAAGCAGGAAAAAAAAAAGAAGAAGGACGAACCTGGCCAAATAGTCTTAAGTGTTTTCCTAAAAAAAAAAAAAAAATTGAAAAAGGAGGGCAAACCGCATCAAGAGGAGGTGAAGGACGATATATTTCACTGCAGGACAAAAGTGCCTTTCATACGGCAGTTGGGGGAGAATACAAGAGCACCCTCAGAGAGCAGAAAATGTGGCTTTCTCCCACCATCCGCTCTGCTCGTTTCCCCCCCTACCCACCCACCCCCTGACCTTAAAATAAACAAAAGGCAGGTGCAGAAGCAGTGGCAGTGTACGGTGGCAGGCGCAAACGCTGCGGCTCGGCAGCTCCGCAAAATTCAATCTGTACACCTTCTTCCCCCATTCCAGTCTGCAAGCCAAAAAGAAGAAGAAGAAGAAGAAGAAGAAAAAAAACTCCCCTGGAGTCCAAAACCCACATGCTTGTACTAGTCAGGGGGAGGGTCTCGTATTTTAAGAATAGACGTATTTATTAAATAAATAATTGGTGACACTCACAACAAAGACTAACAGGTCTTTTGAGCGCACTGATAGGATGCCATACTTGCAATGTAGGGACAATGCGAAGGCATATGTATTGTTCTCAGTGTTGTCAGTTGCCCGCTTGCTTTTATTACCACACATGACAACGTAATTCATATTCGCCAACACTGAATATGTACATTTCATGCGGTTTTAGTCGCTTGGCGTTCGTTCGGACGCGGTTGGTACTTCTTCGCATGAATCGGGGCTCAGACGCCACACTTTCTTGACAATGCCACAACACGGTGAAAAACGTGACAAAATGTAAATAAAGTGTTCGGTGAAGTTTCGTAGAAGTCATGAGACGAGCTGTCTCGCTCCAGCTCCGGCCGCACAGCCCTACTTTCAGAGCTCCGCTCACAAATTAAGCACGGCTGGCTGCAGAGGAGAACAAAGCGCTCGTTTCATTCGGCGCTCATTAACGCACCAGCGACCCTCTATCCCCTCTTCAAAATGCACTCACTGCAAACTCCTTCTTCTCTACCAAAACCTCCATTTTTTTTCTCTCCCTCCTTTTTTTTGGTTCATGAGGAGATATAAAAAGCCGATGCGCATTCTGGACCCAAGTTTGCACTGAGCGCCGGGACAAAAGAAAGAGAGCCAAGCCACTGCGCCTGGTCCTGAAAGGTATTACGTAATTGGCAAGTGGATTGCGCTATGCATGCCTGGGCAAAGCCGCTGGGGGAGCGCAGCACCGCCGACCTGGCTCTTATAACGTTTTTACTAACACCTGCAAGCCACTCCGTCGGGTGTCAACTCCATCAATACCTCGACACGGGAAGATGCGAGCAAGAGGGGCGACCACGCAAATAAATTTAACCTGTTTTTCCGACCCCCCGCGGATGAGACAATGGCTGCCTTTAACCCTAAACTTACCTGGCGGTGCTTGATCCATTTCGATGTAAAATAAACCTTCGGGAGGATAAACCATTCCTGTTGTACAATAATAGTCCAGGTTGTCTGCCGTTGTCTTTGCTCGTCTGGGGAAGGAAAAAAGAAAAAATACGTTTCTTCTGCCGCAGTTGAAGCTAATTCAGTTCAAGTCGCAGACGCCACGTCCAACAGAGATGTGGGCAAAAAAAAAAGGAAAAAAAGAAAAAAAAAGAAAAGAAGATAACTCCTCAAATCCGCGTCCAGAAAAGGAGTGTGTCGTGCCAGCATAGCATGTCTAAATAAGGACTAATTTCTTTTCTTTTCAAGGGTACAAACTGTCAGTTCACGTCTCCTTTGTGTTCCTGTGAGGCGTCGCTCTACTTTATTTCATCTCGGAAGTGAAGCGACTTTAAAGGGCTGATCGTAACATCATCTTGGGATGATCCAACGGGCTGCTACCGCGGGGGGGGAGTCCTCACTTTCCTAGTGTTCATAAACGCGTATAGAACGACAAATTGCCCGTTTATCGCAACGTGGCTTTAAAGCAGCTATACTCAAGCTTATTTTCTAGAAAAAAAACGCAACAAAAAATGTTTCGTCTGATGGGTTTTTTGTGCAACTTCTAAGCGTATCCGACACGTTATAAACCTCGAAATGATAATGGTACACTCCAGACTGTTTCATTCAACTCTCCTCAAGCAGCTCCTGTACCAGCTGAAAAAAAAAAATCCTTGCAGAGCATGAATGGAAAAGAAAATATCTTGAATCGTGAAATAAATGTTAAATAACCAATACCAAGTATGTTTTTCAAATCTAATCAACAATGATTAAAAGCATTTTCAGCTCCTTCACGGGCAGCTTCACAGTTTAGAAGTGTGACTGTGTTAAAGTGACTTCATTCTGAAGGCTGTATCATACTTAAACTGTCTACGATTGTGTGATGCTCAGGGATCATTTGGCTTAAACCTTTCAGTCTGCAAGGCGACAGTGTCGGTTTTTTGAGCTTGCCAGTGAGTATTATATTCTCGCTGGACTTGTCAAACACGTTGAGCAGCAAAAATGGCATCTTGACTGTCACTGCACATGATTATCACTCCGATGAGATCATCCTGTTAAAGACACAATAGCAGGTGTGTTAAAATCTGTATACATGAATGAACTGATGTTTGAAAAAGATGATCGTTCCACAATGAGACATTTGATTGCCTCATGTGCTAAAAATGATCGGAGCCATTTACATGACTGTCGTGTTATGTGTTCATGTTGGATGAATACCCACACTGTTGCTGGCTTGCTTGTGACACAGAATGACATTGTGCAGTACATTTAAACAACCAGTTCTTCATCCACCAGCTGACATCAGTGGCTGCAGAGAGAGTGAAACAAGGGCCTGCTTGGTCAGAGGTCCGTCTCTGTTGGTGTCCAAGCGTTTATGGCCAGTCGCCTTTTGACCCTGGCACAGGGAGTCAGCAGAGGTAATTGCCTCCAGCATTCCTTTTTTCCCATCAGTAAACTGATTCTTTCCTTGTCTGGCCAATGCCCAAGAAAGTAATGCCTTAATTGGGCATATAATTTCAAAAAAAGCACAACCACAGCTCAGACACACTTGGATGCCTTGACACATATTTGTATGGGAACTTAAGGGAAACACAAATACCGCTAATTGACAATTGAAGGCTAAGAAAGCATCAGAGTAACATTTGCATAGACACATTTGTATGCAAATGCAGTTTAATTTTCCAAATATTAGTCACAAGATGTTGGCGAGCCTTTTTGAGTCGTTCGATCTACTTGACAGGTTTCTAATTGTGTGGGTGTGCTCCACACACACTGGACGATTGTACTCACATGTGTCTGTGTATATTTTTAGTGGGTTGATATGTGAACGTTTGCCCGTGTGCTTTCCATGCCCTCCTGCTTTAAGAAGCCATGAAGCCTGTCACGGCATGTCACTTGGCTGCTACCCAACTCTCCCTCCCACCGTCTCCTTCCTCCCTCCAGGTCAGACCTGTGTGACACATCTCACTACGACTGCCCTCTTGAAACAGAGCAGGGGGCAGGGGTTGAAAATGGGGGTGGGGTTGGGGGGGGTGAGCATGGTGGTGTGATAGTAAACCGTATGCTTGATGAGTTACAGTTTATGGCCTTTGTCTTGTAGGATATGTTGCGACTTATCCATTAAAAAAAAAAAAGAAAACCTTAATTTTGTACGCCGCTTTTTTTTGTGTGTGCTTCAGTTGTGTTTGTGTGCGTGTTGTGGTCAGGGTGAGGGAGGGCTGACTTGAGGGATAAACCTTTAGGCTCTGCGCCCCGGATCCAGGCAGTCCTGATGGGATCAGTGACGGCTAATCGTAAGATTAACAGGATAGGCTGATACTGCAAGCCTGCCAGCTGCCTGCTAGCTGATGTGACTCATCTTGATATCCAGCCCTGCAGTGTGCTACTGGACAGTGGTGGTGGTGGTGGTGGGAACCTCTGCACAACTTAATTTAGGCAGATGTTTCTGTACGTTAAACGGTGACAACAATAAAAACTGTTTGAGCCGAATGATCAATTTTTAAATAGTACAGAGTATCATCATGAACGGCAAATAATGAAGAAAGTAGGTGTCAGAGCCGTTGTGACGTTTATCGGGTCAGCAGTGTCAGGCGCTAGTAAGCTCAGTAGACTGGCAAACTTGATTGGTTTGGCATAGTCCAGATTATGAAGTCAGTGAGGTTCACTGTGTTGTATGTGAACCCCATGGGGAAATTATGGAACAGGCAATAATCCCATATTCAGGAGTGGTAAATTTGTACATGATAGGCCTCCTGCTGTTATTCAAATAGCCCTACAACTGATATATGCCTTTGTGGAATAATCCCTGGGCTTTTTAGCATAATGCTTATTTAGACTTATTTACTTAAATGTGTCAAGGAACATCATCAGTTGTTTTTCATAATTCCTATGTGTTGCAATGTAGGACACGTTTTATCTGGACTTTGTTTTGTTGTTGTCCGTCAGAATAAAGACTGGCAGACACAATATGCAGAAATCATGTCAGGGATTAGTTCAGTTCACCAAAGTCAGTATGTGTGTCATGGTCTTGCATTGTCGCCCTGAGCGAATTGAACGTCTCTCAAATCTTCTGTACTGTAGTGTGCTGCTATTCACGGCCATTGAAGGGATGCATAATGGTCTTGGCAAAGCTTTCGACATTCACTATGGAGAGACTGTGGGGTTTCCCTGATCGGCAGCCAGAACCAGCACAAAAAGCATGCAGCGGTCCTGCCAGAGGCAACTCAACTGTGGGCAGAGTGTAGGGCGGCTATGGTCTGGACCCCAGGACCCTACCATTGTGGAAATGCAAGTGGGGACAGTGTCTGAACGACTTGAGCTGGAAGAGAAAACCTTGGATGACCAAAACTATGAGCTTCAAATAGCTGGGCCCTGGGAAACATAGCTTGTTCTTTTAAGGAGGTCAAAGAAAAGCCAAAAAGAGGGGGGAAAAAAAGCAGAAAACCAATGTTTGATGGAGGGAATGTCAAATTGGAGGCTACTGTTACTATAGACATCAGCAAAACGGACATCGTGCTTTTCCAAACCCAACAGTGTCTGTCTGCCTGCCTCTCTGTTGGTCAGGTCTGACCCTGTCTCAGGATTTCCCTGTCCTCCGAATTAGCACCTAGCGGTCATACCCACCAGTCATCATCTGTCACCTCGTGCCGTCAGAGCCTAATCTTCCTAAGAGAGGTGACAGCGGAGGTAGTCGTGGCATGCCACTGTATAACCGCCACCAGCTCCGTGTCTGAGGTATGTTGAGGACGATGATCCTCTGGTATCAGCTGCATCTACTTCTCCAATGGCTTTTCCCATATCTTTGCTTCAACGCAGTGCCAAATCGAGGCTTGACTATGAAGAGAATTCACACATCCATAGGATACTTAGACCTTGTATCGCTAAGCATGGATCAATGTAGCTAGTAGACGATTAGATTTTTATTGGGAAACTTTACAAACATTCATGGATTTAAAGACGTTAATAATCTGTTTCTAATTATGTACATGGTGGTTGCATTTTCCTTGATGATTGAAATAAAATCAGTATGAAATTATTTTAAACTTCCAAACTACGGCACACTGTTGTCGCCCAGTGTGCCGTGTCTGTGTTAAGATGAACACAAAATGTTTTTCAAATTTATGAAATGACAGTATTACAATTGTAATTGCTTTAAAAGTTAAAGTGTTCTTGATGCTCTTACTGGAACTCTGATGATATGTATTTTCAGAGCAGAAGTACATTTCTTTACTCTGTCCCAATTTACCGAATCTCTCAATAGAAACTGCATTCACCTTTTTCCTCAACAACCAGAGTTAAATCTAAAGTCCTCGGTGCTGGCACAGCTTACAACATGTGTTTGTATCAGACTGCAGACATTTTCATGTGTTTTTGAGGACGACAAGTCAAAAGTGTTGTTGTGACTTTATATTTTCTTTATCTGTAAAACATAAACAAATATTGCTCATACTATAGTGGTAACACTCGTTAATTCATTCTGGGGATTAAATAGAACAAAAAAAAAACGTATCACATATAACTTAAAAATGTTAAATGAATTCTTAAATCATCCCTCTATAACATCGTAACAGAAAAGTTACATTTGGCAAGTAAGAATAGTATAATACAAACATGTATATATATATATATTGAAATTTTGTAAATACATTTAGCAGATATATTTTCAGTGTTGGTAAACTCTTACATGTATATCAGTTTTAATATAATGTTTGTAATGATTTAGGTCGTAATGCTGTATTATTCCTTGTGCTTCATGATTCGGGAGATTTTTTTTCTTTCTAATGTTGAATATGAGAAATGTTGAAAACTATATGCCAAAGCTTTCCATGGCATATTTAATTTACTTACGTCCGACACAACACTCTGAACAATTACAATGTTAAGTTTGTAATATTACATTACTGAAAAAAAAAAGTTGTCAACCAGCTTGTGTTTTTAATGTGACCTAAAAGATCAGCAGATAGGAAAGTCACGTTGCGGTCAGCCCACCTGCAAGGTGAATTCAGCAGAACTTCTGTGATTAATCTTTAAAGAGACGAGTCATGTGTGTGAGTGTGCAAGCGCTTCATGACTGGAAGTTAAGCTGGAAAGCCTTCCCTCTTTCTCACACACACACACACAAATGCTCCCACACAATCCCAGGCTTTCATGCAAAGCAAAATTGAGAAGCCGAGACCTCTTTCAAGCTCTTGGCCAGTCCCCCCCCACCTCCATATAAAAGGACACTACTCTCCTCAGCCACACAGCCATCACATCAGCACTATAACTCTATTAGGCACAGCTCCAGGACACACCAAGCAACCCACAGGCTACAATGGCATCATTGTCAGTCGGGATTGCGGCTATTGTCGTCCATGCTACAGGATTTATTCCCCTCCTCCCATATTGCGACCTTCACCTTTGACCCCTGGCAGCCATCTCACAAGCTCTGAGACTGAGAGCTTGCAAGGGGTTATGCCTTCCAGGTCTTAAATACTCCTTTACAATGACCCAAGCCTGCTAAGTGGCTTCTCTTCACGGCAACACTGTTGGGATGATTCAGGTTAGTGTCAGCAAGGGGAGAGGGTTACAGGGGTCAGCGTAAAAAGCTGTGGTTGGACTGAATGACCCATAGAAAAAGGTCAGTTGAAAGCCATGTGAGGAGATGAGCTCTCTAAGTTTTCTATTTTTCTCCCCGCTTGGCCAGAGTAGAGAATCTGTATAGTTGTTTATGAGTGTGTGGGAGAGCAAAGTGGGACAGCAGTCAGCCGACTTTGTTGTAAGGACTGATCTGGGCTTGAACAAGGTGGTTCTACCATACATACATACACATGCAAGTACTCACACACATAAGTACGCTTCCCAGAACACTGTTGCAAGGCAGATTGGTGAAATACGCTGAAAATATCATTCTCAGTCATTTCCCCACACACAAAAATAAGTTAAGTTAATGTAATTTAATCAGGTCACTCATTTCCATCTGTTCATATTAAGTAGATTGAATCCCATTTATTCATATTATATGAACACATATTAGAATGAACCATTTAACAACAAGAAACTCAATATGCTCATGTTAATCACACATATTTCTGATATGTAAACTGAAAAACTGCATAGTTGATTGTTTTTTAGTGTTAGGTGTGCTCTACACACAATAGCCGTCAGCAGTATGATAGATGCATCCAAACCCCACAAAACTTTGAGAACCTGAAAGTCAATGTGCTCACAAATATTGTTATTGCAATGCGTCACAATATATCAGAGATTTTAATGTTTCTTTACTCCTTTTCTGCACATAAATGATATGAAAAAGGAATTGGTTTGATGTGCACACCGTCATGCATTTTTACATCAGTCAACTTCATATACATGTTTTGGGATTGTGGGTGGAGAACAGGAGTATCTGGAGGAAATCCATGGGGAGAACATGCAAACCTCATGCAGAGAGGCCCAGCGAGATTTGAACTGATCCCATGATCTTCTCATATTGTCAGAAATGAAACTGGCTTCACTTTGCCACTGTTGTTTTACTGCATATAGATGAATAATCAAGCTCTTTTCTGTGTTTAAAAAAAACAAAAACTGTAATACTTAAATGAGATTCCTGTGCGTGACAAATTATCAATGAGCTTAATATTCAGAAGCAAAATGATCTTCATCTTCCTAGAATGACATAAAGTTACAGTTGACACCATGGCAGAGCTCCGTCAGTGTAACACACACCACTTTTTTTTTTTTTTTTTTTCTTTCTTGACAAAGTTAAATTAAGCTTGAATTTCACGCTGGAGTCAAATGGTCATGATGTCATGGTTTGAGGACAGAATGACTCGGTTTGTCTGTTGACTGAGAAGGCCTATTCTTGCATGTTTGGGTGGGAGCGAAGCATATAATTGCAGAGCGGGATAGCATGAGGGGATGGGGGAGGGAGAAAGTTAGCACGCAACATGAGTTTTGGCCCACAGTTGCTGGTGCGGGTGCCAAACTTGTCCAGAGGGCTGCTGTGTATATCTGTGTGCGAGGCTAGTTCTGCTCTGCCTTGAGGCTCACGTCGATCCAAGACACATCTTTCATTTGTGCTCGCTAAATAGCTTTGGGGAGCCCAGGGCAGTTTGGACTGAGGATGGAACTGGCTTGTTTTTTTTTTTTGTGTGTGTGACTTTTTAAGGGAGTTTTGGTCGTTGCCTGGCTGCACGAGTGTGTGCCTGCACATACGTCCAAATCTTTTCTGGACGTGCAAAATTCTTCTGAGTGTGCCTTTTCAGTAACAGCCACTGCAGCATTGTTTAGTTGTCAAGTTAGTTGTTAGGGAGCAACCAAACCGCTGTACACGTGTTGCAGCCATTTCAGGATTACACTGATCCAAAAATCTGACAGTAAAAGAAGAGAATGGAAAGCTTTGTCGGCCTTTTCATATCCTCTCAGTGGGAGGTAGAAAGCCAAGACCTCCAGACATGGGCAAGCACTGGTGGGTGTTAATGGGGGGGTGTGTGAGCTCTCAACTGCCAACCAGATGGACAACCAAGCCCTGTGTATTTAGAGAGATCATATGGGATAACCTTGCAAAGACAGATTGACATTTTGCTGACAAAACAAACTACCCCTGTCCGACACGCAAGTCACCCCCTTCCCTTTTTGCCCACACACACAGAACACGTGTGCAAACTCTCTCATGAACGAGCATGCAAATACTTTAAGTGGTATTTGCTTACATAGGTCTTAAGGAAGTTATTTCGGCATGTGTTAAGCAGTCGATGAGGAACCATAACAATAAGAGGATAGGACAGAAGAAGCTGGGATTACACAGCTCCTGTACAAACAATGGAAACATAAGTGTCCTGTGTAAATGACACAGCCTTGAGCCAGAAGAAGAGTAAGTAAACGTATTGTCTGCGTCATGCATTGAGATTTAATTCTTCGTTTTAAGGCCATAGGGTAGGATGTCCACAAGGTTACTAATTTCATCATCTGTTTTATCAGTGTCCTGATTTTCCCTGGTAATAGAATTAGACTACTTCTTAACAGATCAAGATTAGTATATAAGAAACAAAAGTAGGTCTTAGGTTTTGATGATTATATAAAATTTATATTTCTGTAAAAAAAAAAAAAAATAAAAAAAAATTAAGTACCCAGCCCCCATTGGTCTAGTCAAAATATTTCACTTAGTTTAGGAAATAAAGCCACAAGAACAAAACATTCTCTGACAGGAAAGAACAGAAGAAAGGGAAACTAAAGAGAGTCACTGCGCTCTGTTCCATTCAATCTCTCAGTCCGTGCAATCATGAGTGGGACATAAACTCCCTCCTCCACACACTGCTAATTCACATTATTAATACAGCTTGTACCCACTCTGTGTGTTCCAAAAATACTGATTACATTTGTTGCCATAACACTGAACATTACTGTCATCTTTCGGCTGCATCTTTGGCCTTTTCTCTCCCGAGCCTGTGCATTCTGACTGCGGAGGCACGGTGACCTCAAGAAAAGATGCCAAAGGTTGTTTCACTCATTTTCATTAGAGTGACAGCAGGAGTTCTAAACTAAAAGTGCAACTCATACTGACTGTGTGAGCAGGAGTGTGTTTGATCTAAATGGGTTAAAGATTGCAATTCAAGTATATAATAAGCTTTGCAAATAATCTAAACATTGGGAGATGGAGAAGTTCTCATGATTAACAGATCACCTGGGTACACCACTACAAAGGTGCCAGTCATGCAAAACACGACTTTCACTGAAGACACACGTTACCAATAGCCGTGGTTCTACCGCGCAGTACTTGTCGGAGCGGGGTGGAGCGGGAGGCTACGGTACAAAAGGACACGCGGGCCCAACTCTGTCGTGCGGTCCCACCACAGAAAGTATGGTTGAAATGTAGGCGGGGTTGTGACGCGACGAACACGGAAGCGGCCGGCGGTGGGACGTCCAAGTCTTTCTCTGTGACCCAGCACTCGTCAATAGACCGTGATGTTGTGTTGCGTGCCGACGTTTCAATAAAGCCAGTTAACAAAACAACCAGTGAGTGCAAAGCGGCGTATGTGGACAACGACAGGAGGGTTTATGGCCGATGAAATATTTAAATATTGCGGCCAAGTTGAGAGTGGCGATCGTCACTGCATTGTTGCTCTTCCTCACAGACCTGTTCCTCGTTGCTAGGTACCTTAAGAGAGGGGTAGTGGGAAAACTGTAGCCGGTGGTTACCATCCACCACTTCTTCAGTTGGACCAAGCGAAAACCCGTCCTGCCCCGCGACGTCCCGGCACAGAAAGTGAACTACGGCTAATGTCTCTGTGAACACATTAACATGCTGAATGGAGCTCAAGGCACCACTTTGCCAGAACACAGGCTGCCAGGACTGCTGCTGTGGCTCTTCTATACAATCACACTATAGTCTTTGGCCATTGCTACAGACAAAACTATTTCCTCAACTGTTTTCTCAGGCCTTTTCATGCATGAAATTGGTGATTTACTTCCTCAACATTAAAACTTCAGTACAAGTCAGTACCCACATGATGACAGAGCTATGCATTTACCAAGAGGATGGAAATGAATTAGATGTTTAGCTTGAACTATCATATGATCAGCGAGCTCTTTCCGCTAAGTCCCCTGATTTCAAGACTGAGGTGAGCTTAGCAAATTGATTGATTCAATCCTGTTTGGCCAACGAGGGCTGAGCTCACGACTTGAAGGTCAAAGACCTCTTAAGCTCGTATGACCACTTTGACAATTAGGACTGTCGTGGAGGGTTAGCTTTTATCAACAATGGAAATGCCAAAAGGTAAACAGGTCAGGAACAGGCTTTGCCTGGGTTTCAGCTGTAAAGATGTAGCGTAATAGGATGGTGAGGGTGAAGCACAGACAGTCAAATAAACAAACAAAGCGGCGAGCAGGCCAAGGCAGGGAGACAAACACGCAGTTGTGACAAAGGACTCCTTAACATTACATGGCCACGAAGATAGTTTATGTCGCATGTCTGACCCAACTCGGTCTGATTACACTCATCATGCTCAAATTTATGTTAACCACAGAGATTCTTCTTTGTGCTATTTTGGTGAAGGCTGTGTTGCTTGGTCTCCACTATTCAGCTCTAGCTTTGTGCGCGCGCGCACACACACACGCACGCACGCACGCACGCACGCACACACACACACACACACACACAATCTATGCTTTCTCCATTCATTTCCTGCAGGTTTTCCCTAAACTCAGACGTGACGACAGCTTTCCCAATACTAACGCCAACAATGACCTCGACCTAACCCCGGCATACCTGAGAATTAAATGATGTACTTTCATTGCGCGAGTCCCTTTTGGCCAATGTTCACCAATATATAAGAACGATCACACACACACACGCACGCACGCACGCACGCACACACACACACACACACACGCACACACACACACGCACACACACACACACACACACCTCCTCCTCCTCCTCCTCTGCCTATCCCTCCCGGGTGCTCTGGCCACATTGCCACACTCACTTTTCCATGGCCTCTCATTCTCGGTGCTCTGCTGACAAACTGAACACAATCCGGAAATAGTGTTCCAGCAGGAGACGGTGGGAAGGAAAATCCCTTGCCTGGTGCTGGCAGGAGGGTGGGAGAGAGAGAGAGGGAAAGTGTACAGGAACCATTCAGTCTTCAGACAACGCTTGTTCCTTTCATAGAACTCAAACAACAAATGTTACATACCTATAATGTATATTTTTGCTGTTTCAGCAGAGAAAACAAGTGTATACTATGCTCAGTTTCTGTAAGCACACTTGTGCAAAAAGACACCAGCCCATGTGTGTAGCTACATGACATGGCTTCAGAGGTCAACTTATCTTTAGGCCAAGTGGTCACAGATCAGCATTAAAGCAGGCAGGTGGCTGTCCGGAGGTCTGTTGTGGAGGATGGGAGCACGAGGGGCTGGGTAAACGTTGTCTGGACTGGCCCAGAGATTGGCAGAGGCAATGGGGGCAGACTCGGGTGAAGACAGGAGGAGTGCCAGCGGGTTAAAAGCGGGGTCAAGTCTATAACCAGGGTGCTATCTGGATACCTCTCCACAGCTGCCAGTCACAGTCAGGCCGCAGAGAGACCGATGACCTGTCAGCAACAGTGAAAGCAGGCCGTGGAGGGAGGTTCAGTTGCTGCAGTCATACATGCCGAGGAAATGTGTTTCTGTTGTGCAACAGTCTCTTGGTCAGGGTGGTAAAATGTTCCACTTTCATTTGCCGGAGGATGTGGTTTAATTCTCAGCTGAGAAGCCAAAGACTGCATTCGCGAATCAACTGTGTAACATTCCGAGTCTGTTTGAATCAGTATGCGCCAGTGCAGTAATATTCTGAAAGCTAAACATGCTTTTGTCGGATTAAAAAAAAAGAATTCTCTGAATGCCCTGTGGTGGATCTTGAATTGTGTTTAGCTTGGTGCTCGCTCGGTGCCTATTAAATGACCAACAAATGCCTTGCTCACTTTTTACAAGGGGAGGATAGGCTGCGTGAGTGCGTCTCACTATAACAGTCAGTAACATGAGATGGGGAACCACACAACCGCTAAATCAGTAAAATGGGAACCCAGAGTCACTGTAATTTGGGAGAGAGCTGGTTAACCACTCCTCATAATGGATGGTGTTTCTGTTTAGCCTAAGGCGTTGGGGCTGAGGTCATATGCAAACAAGGCAGATCTTGAGCTTCAACCTCCGTACATGCATTTGATTGGGTTCACAAAATGCATACTTAACAGGCTACACAAAGCTCTGCAATTTCGGGCTATTAAAAAAGTAATAATTCACTATTTTAAAAGGCTACATTATTTTACCACACCCTTAATCTGCTTATATTTAAAGCCAATGTGCCAATTGGCTGTCACAACCTGATTTTTTTTAATTGCAAAAAAAATAAGTGTAACCTATTCCCCATAAACTGTTTTCCCTAAGGGTTTCAGTTTGTCAACCAGCTTAAATCCGAGCCTGATACTGTTGGAGAAACAAGTTCTACCTGCAGGAAATTTTGCCCAGAGCTACTTTATGTCAGTCAGTTTTAGAGAAGATTTGGAATACACCATAATTAACTGTTCCAGAGCGAAAATACATTATCTAGGTAACATGCAAGAATAAATAAAAATAAGACATAAAATACTTTGAATACAAAAGTTGTACAGTACAATTAGTAATCTTTATTTAAAAACATAGGCAGTTTTTTTCTTTTAAAGCGGAGAGTCAGTAGCTTCTGACTCAAGATCATTCAGAAACCTCCCAGTAGGTCTAAATTAAAGTGTTTATATGCAAAATGATGTGTATGTGTGGAAAATAATCACTTTAATTGTGGCCCCCCCAACTTCTTCAACTTTACTTCTTAACAAAGAAGGAGAAATGTTTCCCCAACAACACTAATAGTCTAACTTTTGTTTGTTTTCACAATTTGTTTTTTTTAGGCCTTCATGCATTTACCATTTCTATTAGAATGCCATGACTTTAAAAGTGCCACTGATTTGAGAGGCTTGATTTAAGAGTCACTGTAACTTGTCTCTGTTGGCAGAGGTTATTCAAGAAGCAAAGTCCACGTGAACATGGCTTGTATGCAACTTTCTGAGGGTCTTTTGTCCCCTTCTTTATCTCCCCCCCCCTCCGACTAACGGCACAATAATACCTGAGGGTTGCCTGCTAGTTCATGTATGAGAATGGTCTTCTATGTGTGGTGATGACATTAATGTTAGACAGTACTATATGTGACCCTGAGGCTTGACTACACCCATTCCCACAAGCGGATGGGACTGGTCCCTGACGTAAAGGAATCTCTGGCTGCCTGTTCACGAGCAGAAAAATCTCACCCATGGAGCCAGTTGCCCATTTTTCTCATGGTATGTCATTTAAAATGTATTTATTAAGTGTTGGAGTAAGTTTGAATCGGATGGTAAAGGATCTTAAATGTTTTAATTGTTAGTTGTACTCTTTCATCTTAAAAATATCATGCATGTGCTTGAAGCTGTCTGCCTTTATTATACACCTCGTGGAGTTTGCATGTTGCCCCTCTACATGCCTGGGTTATTTCTAGGTACTTCTTCAAATCCAGAAGGTGATTCTTGACAAAAACCTCCCATGTGATTTTGTGTGTGTGGTCGTCTGTCGCTGTCTGCCCTGCCCATGAACTGGAAGATGGATGTATGGATGGAATTATGATGTTTTAAACATTTTAATTTCTATAAATGTATATTGAAAATGATCACGGCCATCTCAACCTGACTCACCGGGGTTCTTGCTGTTGCCATGCTCAGTAATTTTGTGAATGTCCCTTTAAAGGATTACATCATCCTCTTTGCTCCTTCTTGCTCCTCACAGTGTTTCTCTGTCCTCAGCCTTTTCTGCCCAGAGACAATTGGTTAATTCACCGGTGTCTAACACTGCCACCTCCTGCTCCACCGCACCATCGGCCGCCGTCTTGCACAGCTGGCACACCTTTCCGTCGACTGTTTAGTCTGTCCCGGTACCGGACATCACCTCCCCACCCCCCCCACCCCCACCCCCACCGGCATCAGGTTACAACACAACTCCTCGAAGTGCACGTTTCATTATCACACGACCTTCAGCCAAGTTTCCGTCTGTGGTCAGAAAAGGTGGGACCGATTCAAGCGTTCCACGGTCATAATTACCCAGCCGGAGCTGACTCCATACCGTCACCGGGCTGCGCTCTCACTGCCATCTAGTGGCAGAAATTAGGAACGGACAACTCATTTATGTCCTTAAATCCCATGTGATATTCTTATATTCTCAGACAAAATTATTATTTACTCAAAAGTGCTGGGTTTTTGTTTTTTTTCTTCAAATAATGCTTTGGATGTGATATTTTTTAGACATTTTCCAGCAGTGACTTTTGCACAAGGCGTTGGCACAGTGGTCCTTTGTGTTCAACTCAGCTGACATCCATGAGCCTGCGACTTTAAGAGATGGTCACGACACCACTGCGTTCTTAATGTCTCTTTGTTATCCTGGTACATAAAAACAGCTCCTGGAGGGGAAGACATGTCAGCTCTGAGATTTGGTTTTATAAATATCACTGTGTAACTCCTCATCTGAAAGTCTGGAGGGAATGTTTCTCTCCCTTTCATCTAAAAACACCCAACTATAATTTCCCTCCATTTATATCTGTAACAGAACATGTGAGATTTTTTTTTTTTTTGAAAGCTTTATTTGCTTTATTTGGTTTATATAACACAGAATGCTGATAAGACCAATTGAGTTCACCACAGCCAGATTGCTCCAGAATTGGGCTTGTCTACTGGACGATACCCAATTGCTCAACATTTTCTAAACTGTTACTACTGTTACAACTAGAAATTACATCATCGTATTTTACTTGACAAATAAAATAATCCAATATGCGTCTTGTCTCACGGCAAGGAGATCTCCAGTTTGAGTCTGGGCTGGTATCCTGAGCTTGCACGTTCTCCCACTGATCCAATTGATCCACCTTGGCTTGGAAGAGAATTTAATCCAATAGCTAAACTAGGTGTGGCGCTCAGTCCCGTTTCGTCACAGCAAGATGACCTGAGTTTGATTTGTATGTGGAGGTCTCTGATCTCTTGATGCATATATGCAAGGCTCTTTCCTTCGTAAGCCTGTATCTGCTGCAGCTCGGCACAAACCTACAATAACGGAGATAATGCAAATATTAAAGATGGTTGGTCATTTTATTGGTGCGAATCAGTTCATCGCCTATTGACAGTGTTTCTTAGTTTCCTTATAGCAGAAAAATCCAACACCTTTAGAATTTGTAATGGCTTAAAAAAATCACTTTTATATATTTGCAAGGGGCATTAGGTTGAATAAGAGGGCCTGAAGCTAAAGTCCCTGCAAAGACCAGTGTTAGGCACCATTACTACAAATAAGCATTTATTAAAGAAACTAACCGTGTTTTTGAGGATCGTCATATCACAAACAATATTGTGTGAATATTTTCCTGTATCATGCTTCATTGAACATGTTAAAAACCCCAGCCTCTAAAATGTATCCACCAGGATGAAGGTTTATATTGGACATCATTAACAGTAATCTGGCCTGTTAGATTTGTGAGGATATTAGAGCCTCAGTTTTGAAATGTAACGTGACAGGATTCGCTGTGGGGTTGATTTGATTTAAGTTTTAATTCCTCTTTTAACATGGCATATCATTGGATCCCCACTGTTTCGGGAAGCGCTCTACACTTTCTTCACCCTTTTCCCTTTTTTCCCCTCCCCCCTCTTTGAGCTGAGTGGCCTGCTGGGAGGTACACCAAGAGTTCAGGTATAGGTTCTGGCTGTCTTTGCAGTAGTTCGGAAGTGCTTTGTGGACAATTCTGTGGCTTTAAATCCGGCTCACAGCTCAACATTTCTACAGTTGGTGAAGCAGACACAAAATATCTCGGTTGTGAGAACCCCCTAAGCCTGTGTTGTTCCCAGTGGTTATGAAAAGCAATGTAGATTTCTACATTGCTTTTGGGTATGGGTTTAAAAGTTCACTGAAGACTGTGTTTTATGGGAGGCTATGATGATTTGGCAAAGTGAAAGTTTGCGGGAAAAAAAAGTTGTTGCAGCATAAGATATTCCTATAAAGTTCTGCTTTAATGAAAATCTCCATTTATATATATACTATATGTTCCGAATGCATCTTGCGCTTGTTACATGTTAGAGCAGTTAGTGTTGGTGAGTTATTAACGCTGGTCGGTCAAGGCTCACCAGGCCTTCTGTCCTCTGCTGGAAAAGCTTCAGGAGACGGAGTAGCGGCAATGTTACGGCAAGTCAGCACCATGGCCGACAGCAGCAACGCGACCTACTCTGCTCCGCCAGACCCGCAGGAGACGAACTGCTTTGACACCCAGAGGATGGACAGCTGTGATCACAGAAGGACACAAACAGTCTGTTATAAATACAGAAAAGACACCGACATTGCGCGTCGATAGATGGATGTACTATCTCGATAGAAAACACTGACAGCAGAATCGTTTACGTAATAAATACACTATATTGTTGAGTGTATTGAAAATGCAAGTACTAAATATTGTCATGATGATCAGATGCCGTGAGATTCCATCCATCCATCCATCCATGAGCTTTAACTTGTGCTGGGTTGCAGGGTGCTGGAACCAATCCCAGTTTTGTGTGGGCAAAGGCAGGGTACACCCTGGATAGCTTGCCAGTAAATGTCAGATGTAGCATGGACCCTACGTCAAACAATAATAAAAAAAAAGCAATCTATAATAAAAGGTGTCAGCAATTACTAATGTCACAATGTCAATGTACAGAAATAGTACAATGTACAGCCCTCAACAAAATATATAGGAGAGTAGACTCCAAGATAGATATAGTAAAAAATTCAAATAAATAACGCCATGTTAGTGTATTTACAATTAACGCGTTGTTTTTTCGCTCTTGCTCTCATTTTCAATTAACAACACCAAATGTTGAGTTTTTTCTTTCCAGTCAAGCAGGTGCTGCTGCACATTCGTCAATAGATGAATGTGTGGTCATTTTATTTCAATAATCCCATGGTTGAATGTTCTATAGTGTTGCGACATACAGACAAGAATAATTCAAGAGTGGGATCTATCCAAATTGTAAAATGTGTTTCTGGTGGAGGAACCAGTTCTGTGATATTTAGATTCTATTAACCTGATATGATGATGGGTGGATTATTTTGTGGCAGTTTCCAGTGGTTTTACCCAGCAGATGGCAGTGTTGAGCCTCTATTCGCTGGAGTGACGAGGTACGCTCAACACTACGGTGAGTAGTAATCCTGCCAGTTTCCGGCAGCCAGCCCTCTGTGAACGGCGTCTTCCCATCTGTTATTATTTTATTAAATATAATATAATCTCTTTGTATTATGTATGCATCACTCTTATTGAAAATGTGTGTGTGTGTGTGTGTGTGTGTGTGTGTGTGTGTGTGTGTGTGTGTGTGTGTGTGTGTGTGTGTGTGTGTGTGTGTGTGTTATATTAATCTGTAGCCTCACTCCAACACCTCTACCCTGGTCTCACACACACGTCATTGTTTCATGGTGAATTCACAGGTTGAGTTGAATGCACAGTATTCTGTACAAACTGTTATGTCAGCCTCAAGGCTCTGCCTCTCTCTCTCTCTCTCTCTCTCTCTCTCTCTCTCTCTCTCTCTCTCTCTCTCTCTCTCTCTCTCTCTCTCTCTCCTGTCCTCTCTTTTGCTAATCCTTGCTGCCGTGACCTCTGACCCCTGGGATGGCATCTTATGTAAGGAGCTGGTTGAGGAAGGCACACAGGAGCAGCCCGTGCTCTGTTGCACCACGTTAGATAAGCTCATTAACGGTTACACTGGATGCTCAAGCCACAGCAACAACTACAAATAAACATCAATGGTGGAAATAGAAAAGTGGAGTACTTTAGATTCTGGTTATGTAGATATTGTAGATTTGGAAAATGTCATTTTATGCTGATTACCTCAAGAACACTGATTTCTTTCAGCAGCATGATTTTATTATTCTTACTATTTTTTTGAACGGGAGTTCTGTGTCTGCATGTTAATACACTCTTATTTTTTTTGTACTCGGGTAACAATCAAATAATTTTAAGCTGTTAGGAAAACGAAGCACATTTTACAAGGGCAACAAAAACAAAATGATTTAGTTTTCCTGTTTTAAAATTAAATGACCTTCAGACATGTCTCTCTCCCTGCCTTACCCCGTCTGTCTTTGGTCCATCAGTGAGGGTGAGTCACTCCGCTCCTACACAGCCAGTAAACTCAGCTCAGTACCCAAACCACTGCTTGTGTTGGAGCGTCGCGGTTTTCCTGCTAAAATCTTAGCTCCACATCCTGCTTAGTGAGAGCACTTTGTCCTTTCTTTGTTTGTTTTTTTCTCCCCCTTTCAGGCTTCAATTTGTGTCCCTCCTACATGTAAGGATGTGCTGTTATCATAGCTGGCGGTGGTCGACACGCTGTTTTCCTCCAGTGGGACACATGGTCTAACAATGGAAACAATTGCGCAGCTGTGTGCAGTCAATATTCCTCTTTAGTGGGAGAGATGCTTGCTCAAACCTGAAAAAAAAAATCACTCTCTTTAGAGGAAGTTTATCACAAATGAATTCCTCCCACTTAAATTGAATCATTTCTCCTTATTCTCATGTCAAACCACAGTCTCTCACGGTTGTTTGGCTTGTTCCACTTTTGACCGGTTTTCCTCAAATATGTCCAAATACAATGCTTTCATAA